>NC_090733.1:142108249-142263249 GCF_036898095.1 Palaemon carinicauda
ATTAATTTATTTTAATGGGGAGCCGATGCATCCTAAACATACAATGTTGTTGTATTTTGTATGATTAGCAAACTTCTTTAGCTGCATTGTAGTTCTTTGGCTGTATTTTAAATGATTTATGAGAAATTTATTCGATATAGCGTTTTATTAGCAAACTTCTTTGGCTGTATTTTAAATGACTTATGATAAATTTATTTGATATAGTGTTTTATTAGCAAACTTCTTTGGTTGTATTTTAAATGACATGATAAATTAATTTGATGTAGTGTTTTACGAAAGTCTATTACATCTTTTTTTTTTTAATAAGTATTCCTCTATTAGCTAGTTACGGATCGCAGAAACCGTCAAAAAGACAAGCCAACATATTTATATCCGTTGCGTCTTCTTCGATTATCAGATGATAAATGTTTCTTCGTATTAAGTAATTCCATCAAATCTTTGTTATTTTATATTTTACAAATGTAATCCCAATTTTTAACTCGCGCCCGAGCCTCTGTCGCGTTTACTAATATTTTATCATGTTCCAGTCAAGAATTAAACACAAGAATGGACTATCCTGAATTTAAAGTCTTCTGCGAATATTATTAACTCCTTACAGTTCTTACTCCTTTCCACTCAGGCTGCGATCCCCTACTAAATTCATTATCATTATCTCCTACGCCCACTGGCGCAAAGGGCATCGTTTAGATTTCGCCAGTCGTCTCTTTATCTTGAGCTTTTAAATCGATACTTCGCCATTCATCATCATCTACTTCACGCTTCGTAGTCCTCAAGTCATGTTGGCCTGGGTCTTCCAACTCTTCTAGTGTCCTGTTGAGCCCAGCTAAACGTTTGGTGAACCAATCTCTCTTAGGGGAGCGCGAAGAGCATGCCCAAACCATCTCCATCTACTCCTCATCATGATCTCGTCCACATGTGGCACTCGAGTAATCTCTTATAGTTTCATTTATGATCTTGTCTTGTTATTTAATTCCCAATATTCTTCTAAGGACTTTGTTCTCAAATTTACTATTTTTTTAATTATTCACAATTTAGTGCATATTAATATGTGCAATCCAAAATCCTATAAAGAACTAAACGAATTCAACTTTCTACCTATCATGAGGAACGACTCGAACAGGTATAAAAAAGTTAAAAGCCAGAATATACTATGCTACTTTAGACTAACATAGTACATAGTTCGCCTAATGAGTACATATGCTGAATTCATATATATTCTACTAGAGTTAGGGAAGTTCATGTGCACCTCCGTATCACAATGAGGTAAATGGGTGTAGTCGGCATAAGTAAAAGAATACACGTATTAGACACACACGAGATATATGGTTAAGTGTCAAGCGAGATTTTAAGTCTTGTCACAGACAATAAAAGTTTCTTTTGTGTATTACCAGCTTAGATTTGATTTTTACGTTTAAGGATATGAAAAGTGTTTATAAGGTGAGAGAAAGTTAAAGCTCCATGTAGATATTGAAAAAGTACACGTAAAATATGTAGAAAGTGACTTGATATGAGTAGCATTTTGTATACAACACTGTGCTATAAGGGACCTACTAGCTCTACACTAAGCTAGAACAGCATTTAGATTACCCTAGCGTCTAGGCCCTTTAGATAAGTCTCCCTTCCCTTAAGAGGGGAGCCATGGTACCGAAATCAGTCCTCTTTGATATGACTACCACGACTGAAGCCACATTCCACCTTTTACACGTGACAATCACGTGTTTAGGTTTCACGTGGGCCTAACCTGTGGGTCTGAGCCTAACGAGTATGGTGTACGAAAGTTTTATTTTTTTCTGAAGGAGTGTTCTTCGGTGAATTTATTAATTTTTGCAATATTTTGTTTTTTGTTTTTGGTGTTGCAATCTCTCCGAGTAACTTGGAAAGGAAATATCGTGGGTAGGCCTAGATTTGACAAAAGAATATGAGTATATGTATCCTTGAAAGCAAGGATAGGCCTATCTCTCTCTCTCTCTCTCTCTCTCTCTCTCTCTCTCTCTCTTGTTGAAAAGCAGAAAATGTGAATAAGATAATTTCTGTATATTCCAGAAACCATGCATATACTGTACTATAATAGAGAAACAGAGAAATGCTGCAAAATTATAAATCTCTCTCTCTCTCTCTCTCTCTGAAAAGCAGCAAATAAGAATAAGATAATTTCTGTATATTCCAGAAACCATGCATATACTATAATAGAGAAACAGAAAGAAATGCTGCAAAATTATGAAATATGCGTGTCACAAAAGTATCTTAAGGATATTAATGCCTGTTTAAAACAATTGAAGGACTATTTTTTATGATCTGAAGCTAATATAAATGTTATGTAGAAATTTAAGGGTGTTAAAGTAATACAGTTGAGTAGCGTAGACCTTAGCCAATGTCTTAAATAAATCCTTTGTCTCTTTAAGACCCAGGTCTATCACTTTTTTATGGTTAACCTCAAAGGGAAGTAATAAAAATAAAACTTTTCATCTGCGTTCCGTCAGGGTTCGTGGCTTATCCTATAAGAGGTTTGAAAAAAAAAGTTTTACAATTGTGTGTGTATATATATATATATATATATACAGAGAGAGAGAGAGAGAGAGAGAGAGAGAGAGAGAGAAATACACACACACAGTATACTCCACATTCATACTTTAGCTGAAGAATATTTGTGTGTTTATGCATACATTTTTCATTATCCGCATGCTTCCTTCCTTGAGAAATTGTTGTTGGCATATTGCAACCTTCCGGCTCTTAATGTTTATTTATACTAAGTAAATAAGGAACCAATCCGAATGTCTAACTTGATGTAATTTGCTAGGCAAGGTAAAAGATAAGCCATGTGCATTACAGTTCTATTTTTGGTCAACTTTCCTTCGCACCCTCCATATTGGCAAGGTACCTTACCTCTTACGTGCCACGATTTAAAACGTACTGATTCCTTCGGTTCTTCATCCCGTCCAATGTGTAGTCAAGCTATGTCATGAATAATTTGATTGTGACTTGACGAAATAAAAGCCTTGTTTTTATTATTGCAGATGGAACATTTTTTTTTTCATTTTAGTTTACGTGTTTCTTAAGTTATCTCGTTTGAAATAAGAATTTTTGAAGTATTTTGGGATGAGGAGGTTTGGCCCAAGCTGTTTTTAAACCAATTTACCGCCAACACGCCGACCAATTATCATATACCTAATTCCTTGTTTGGTACGGACACAGACACACAAACTAAAGAACACGTAAGAAAAACAAATAGACATATGATAAGAATAATATAATATATTGAGGAAAAGAATAGCAATGGTTGTGATGGCCGATGTGGTAACGTCCTTAACTGGTGAACGCCAGACTGGGGTTCGAGTCCCGCTCAACCTCTTAAGTTTCATTTGGTCGCTGCAACCTCACCATCCTTGTAAGCTAAGGATGGGGTGGGCGTTTGGAGAGCCTATACGTCTATCTGCTGAGTCATCAACAGCCATTGCCTGGCCCTCCTTGGTTCTAGCTTGGATGGAGAGGGGGCTTGGGCGCCGACCATATGTATATATGGTTAGTCTCTAGGGCGTTGTCCTGCTTGATAGGGCAATGAAACTGTCCCTTGCCTCTGCCATTTATGAGCGACCTTTAAACCTTTAAATGGATTCATAGAATTTGCAAACGAGGCAGAAGGAAAAGAACACGAGCTTGGAAAATTTGCGAGCATAGATTGTCATGGAAAGACGATTAACAGATGTGTGTGGAAGGTCATGCCCGAGGCCTTTGTCCTGCAGTGGATTAGCAACTGCTGATGATGGTGATTGTGACATATTTTTCGGAAGTGGTGTCGAGTCGTTTCCTTTCTGTGAGATTGCGTTCAGACCATACACATACAAACACACACACACTATATGTATATATATATATATATATATATATATATATATATATATATATATATATATATATTAGATATATGTATATATATATGTATATATGTATGTATATATACATATGTATATATGTATATATATACATATATATGTATATACATATATATATGTATATACATATATATGTGTGTATATATATAGATATATATTATATATATAATATATATCTATATCTATATATATATATATATATATATGAGATACAGTAACCAGAAAGAATCTCTTAGCATCTTACTCATTTATCTGCAGAATATGCAGTATTTGTTTGACAACACAAAACCACATGAGTGAGTTACGCTTCCTCACTATAAATGAATACAACTCTTTGGCCAGCAGCTGTGGCCTTGGCATTTATGATAAGTCGTAATATAGTGTTGCATGACACTACCTCGAGAGAGTGAATGACAAGATACCAAATGCAAATTTGTAATAGACAACGATTGGAAGATTTTGTCCTTCAATTTATAGAAGTAATTTATGAAATTTATTTGATTTACCAAGAAAATGTCTAAAAGGTGGATATGAGCGTAGGCCTATAAGGAAAGATACCAAATGCAAATTTGTAATAGGCATCGATTGGAAGATTTGTCCTTCAATTTATAGAAGTAATTTATGAAAATTATTTGATTCACCAAGAAAATGTCTACAAGATGGATATGAGAGTAGGCCTATAATGAAAGATACCCAATGTAAATTTGTAATAGCCATCGATTGGAAGATTTTGTCCTTCAATAAAAACTCTTGCATCAGTATATTTCTAGAAGTAATTTATGAAACATATTTGATTTACTAAGAAAATGTCTAAAAGATGGATATGAGAGTAGGCCTATAAGGAAAGACACCACGTGCAAATTTGTAATAGCCATATATTGGAAGATTTTGTCCTTCAATAAAAACTGTCTTGCGTGATCCTTATATTTTTTAGAAGTAATTTATTGAGTTTTTACGATTTACTAAGAAAATGTCTAAAATCTGGATATGAGAGTAAGCCTATAAGGAAGAATTATCTTTTATAATTACGCTGGAAGATTTTTACCTTCAATAAAAAGTCTCTTGCACGATTGGTAAATTTACAGAAGTAATTCATGAAGATTATTTGATATACTAAAAAAATTCCAAAAGCTGGATATGAGAGTAGGCCTATAAGGAAGAATTATGTTTTATAACCACGTAAGGCGGCTTTCGTTTGTTTGGAAATTGGTTAGACAGCTAACAAAATACGCTTTCCGATCTCCCATCATCTACATCATAAAAATTCTAAAATTTCGAGAAAATTTGTGATAAAAAAAGAAGCTAAGAATGAGTGGGTATACAACCACGTAGGTGATACAATTTTAACATTATTTTACATGAAAAGTTTTAACTTAACTTTTCCAGAAACTGTGAAATGTGCATTTTGGTCCAACGAGTTTTAGTAATGAATCAATTTCAAATTAAAAATCTGGATTAAATTGGGTGATGTAATAGGAGTTTGCCATTTAATGGAAAGCAGCCAATTTGAATGGATATTGACGAAGTGCAAACTTACTCAAATTTACGTAGAAAATGTTTGAAATAGTCATTAAAAATATTTTAATAAACAAACTTCCCTTAAATATAAAAAAAAATAATTCTACAATACGTGGAAATAACTAGAAATAAAATATTGCCCAATTTGTTTTATGCGTCTATTGCACTACAGAAGTTTCTCAGAAGTACAAAAGGAAATCATGAAATGTTGATTTCTGTATTGATTGAAAAACCTATATTGAGGGAGGGGGCGGAATGATGAGCATAAAATCTCTCTCTCTCTCTCTCTCTCTCTCTCTCTCTCTCTCTCTCTCTGTTAGTACAATTTATGTATTTTTATATTATACATACATAATTATATGACTCTCTCTCTCTCTCTCTCTCTCTCTCTCTCTCTCTCTCTCTCTCTCCAATTTATGTATTTTTATAGTATACATTATATAATTATATGTTCATATATTATATACTGTATATACAGTTCATGTGAGAAACTGCTTTTATAGAGGAACATCATAATTATAAGCTCCTATGTGTGTGTTTGTACATACTGTGTTACCTCGGTTTACAAGTTTAATCATTTCCGGGAGGGAGCTCGTAACCCGAAATGCTCGTAAAGAAATAAAGGAAATTTACTATATGCATTCCACATGTCCATGAATACACACATACATCCATTTATAATGTTTGTAATGTTATATAAGGAACAGATAAAGATATTTGGTCGGTGTTAATTGAAAAGAACGTGAACATTTATCAAGAAGTTTTGATATATTCTAAACTTTATGGAGAATTTAGGTGTGAACATAGTGAATCATTTAATTACGTCTTAGTGTTGTGCTTGCATATCATAATCGTCATAATCGTAATTATTTATGAGTAAATAAATGCTATTTCAAAATAATCGTGAAAAGGTAGCTTTAAATATATAGGTTTAATAATGAGGGTTTTGTATGAATATTTAGTAAGCACTGTCCCCCTTAAATTTACCTGTACGTAACTTATTCTAAGACTTAGACGCCATATTAAATCTTATGAAAATGTAGCTTAAAATATGTAGGTTAAGTAATGAAGGTTGTGTTTGAATATTTAGTATGCACTGCCTCCCCCCCCCTTACATTGACCTGTAGGCCTACGTAACTTATTTTAAGGCTTAAACGCCATATTAAATCTTATGAAAATGTAGCTTAAAATATATAGCTTAAGTAGTGAAGGTTGTTCATGAATATTTAGTATGCACTCAGCTGCCCCCCTTAAATTTACCCGTAGGCCTACGTAACTTATTTTAAGGCTTAAACGCCATATTGAGTCTTGAAGGTTTCAGCATTTAACGATATCATTTCCTTGCATTGCAGTACCAACGATGGGCGAACGATGAGCCACGGACTAGAAAGCCGCGCTGTTGCAGCTGTCATCAGCGATATTACGACGCCTGCCATCGCCGCTGCCAGGCACAATACACAACAGTTATTACAGTAAGCACGGCTGAAGCGTTATTTCGGAACTAATAATTCTAATAGCCAGGCCTTCTCCATCATGAGGTTCGATACTACACAGTATTCTAGAAGTTTTATTCCAGCTGTGACCAAGTTGTGGAATGATCTTCCTAATTGGGTAGTTGAATCAGTAGAACTTAATAAGTTCAAAGTTGCAGCAAATGTTTTAATGTTGAACAGGCTGACATAGGCCTAAGTCTTTTTATAGTTTATGTATGGCATATCTGTTTTGACGTTGTTACTGTTTTTAGAATGATTTATTGTTAATTTACTCTCCTCTCATCATTTAAAAATTTCCTTATTTCCTTTCCTCACTGGGCTATTTTCCCCTATTAGACCCCTTGGGCTTATAGCATCTTGCTTGTCCCACTAGGGTTGACCTGTATGATTTAGCTATCCTTTCAGTAATCGTTAAATGACAGACAGACTTATCGTGATTCTTCAATCACTTCGATCTTTACATTATACATAGTATTTTATACAGTAGTTTACTCTCTCTCTCTCTCTCTCTCTCTCTCTCTCTCTCTCTCTCTCTCTCTCTCTCTCAACCCCTTTGATGTTTAGACTGCTTATGGATTAAAGCATCCATCTTTCATCTTGTCACCAATCCAAGAACTGTCAAGAGCCTAAATTGCTTGACTTCTCTGATGAAATTGGCTTTTGCTTATGGTGATTTGTCAACTATATTTGGGTTCTACCACTATTTATCAACATCTTGCGTTTCATGACTTCATTTAAAAAATTCTTGCTGAAACCCCTTCCATCTCCACACACTCTAAGGGGGAAAAGGGATGCACATATATATTCATACAGTATATACATATATACAAATACATGTGATGCAGATGAGAAAAATAAAAAAAAAGGAATTTTTAACGTAGCTAAATTTAAATTGCAGAGTCTGCAAGGAGATGGAAAGGACAAAGAGCAAGTGTGTGTGGGGGTAGCTGAAAGGCGTGGCATTTAGGAAAGAGTAGTAGAGGTACACTATACTGTACTAAATTTTTTTTGTATGAGGTGCATTTGCATTGACTCGCATGGGTGCCCTTTTAGCTCAGAAAAGTTTCCTAATAGCTGATTGGTTAGAATTATCTTGTGCAACCTATCAGCAAGCAGGAAACTTTTCCAAGCTAAAAGGGCACCCCTGCGAGTCGGTACAAATGCGCTTCATGAGAAGAAATTGAGTATAGTCATAGTGTCAGGAAGGTTCTGGAAATTGGTGAGAAAGTACAAATGTGTTTGTCTGAAGTATTGTATTGGTTAGAATGAGCATGGCTAGGAGTAAAACTTTTTATATTGAATATATACAGTATGTTCTCATAATAGGAAAGATGGAGAGAGAGAATTTTCTTCGGAGAGTTTAAATCTGTGTCTGGCTGGTTTTGAACATGGAAGGTTGGCTGTACTTTGAGATTTGAATGCATAAGTAGGTGATAGATTGATTGATTGATCTAAAGTTTTCTGGCATGGAGTTGATAGTAAGTATGACGTTCCTAAGGTACGGTAAATGACAATTGAGAACATCTTGTGGAAATGTGCTTGGAAAGAGGCTGTACATTAATTGTTAAGAATACATTATCCCCCCCCTCCCCCCGCGCCAAAAAAAAAAATATTTAGAAAGGGAAAATGGTTGGAATTTTTTTTTTTTTACACTTATGTTTAACGTTCACAAGATACCTATCTTGAAACAATTGTTTTTTCTTTACAGTACTTAAAAATCCTATAAAAATGCAACATTACATTGTCGGTAAATAGATTTGTGGCTTGCTTTGCCTAAGCCCTATCTGAGTGATGTATTTTTTACAAGATTTTGCAGGGTTTCTCACATTTTCAACATCTCCCTAATTTCACTTGAAAGAAGGTTATCAATCTGTTGGTGAAATCTCCTCTTGCAACCTCTTGTTGCTGCCAATTATGCAATGTGACCTCCGACGTCAGGAAGCCAGAGAACTCTGAATCAATCAATCGATCAATCAATAATGATGCAATTCCACTATCTTGTCAATGATCATTTGCTCGCTATGCTCGTCTAGACGATTGTTAATGTAATTTTTGTCCATGTTCAGCCTCCATTATCTTGCCAAAGAACACAATTTGATCACCTTCCTTCTGGATCTATTCAAATCCCTCAAAATCGTGTTCATGAATGCATTCAGGCCAAAGTTTCCCCCATGCAGAATTGAAGGTTCTTTTGATGACCCCTTCCCAGGCTATGTCAATTATTCTGAGGCTGCTGACAATGTAAAATTGTTCTTTCCAAAACTCTGAAGGTGAGGTTGGTCCCTTAGGTGACCTCAAAGCATTGCTGGAACATTGGTTTTGTGTACA
Source organism: Palaemon carinicauda (assembly GCF_036898095.1). NCBI lineage: Eukaryota > Metazoa > Arthropoda > Malacostraca > Decapoda > Palaemonidae > Palaemon > Palaemon carinicauda. The sequence continues at coordinate 142,117,479 of NC_090733.1, forward strand.
ATTTCTCAAAATTTGAGAACACTTGCTGATCCATAGGTTGGAGTATTGGAGTTTTGTTGCGGCAGGAACTTTATTCTGAGGAATTTAAACTCCTCAATTAGGTTGTCTTGAATAGATGGAGAATGCATAGGATCTTTATAAGCAACAAGGCTTAGTGTGGGAGATTCTCCATAAAGTTTTTTTTTTCCTTTTTTTTTCACCTCGGTACCAAAATCTCATTGACCCATTTCACAAACAAAAATGCTAGTTACCCAAACCCTTTTAATTGACCTCCATGTAATGTTCAGTTGCTATTTCTGTGCCATGTACTTTCTAAATGGTTAGGGATTCTCTGAGTTGATGTACCAGGAAGGGTTTGATTTTGTAATCCCTGCTGGCATTAGCATAGAAAAGCAGGGTTAAACGAGGCTTTGATGGCCATGTAACCAGGAATTGCCTTTTCTTCTGCTGTAATGAAGGTTCTCCTTGGTATCTTCTTCCAAAACAGACGGGTCTCTTCACAGTTGAACACTTGCTCCAGCATGTAGGAATCAGAATTGACAAACCTTTTAGAATCTACAATGGATGCCTCTGCTAATTTGACATAGGATCTCACTGCCTCGACACTGGCGCCAAACCATGTCTCACAACCCTGTGGATGCCAGTTCTTCTGAAATTTTCAAACAGGCCCCAGCTCACCTTTAATGTTTCTTTCTCTTTTTCTGCTGATGTACCTGGCTCCTTTTTAACAAGGTCATCATGCAATACCTTTGCTTTTTCACAAATATGTTCTTGATAATTGTATCATCCTCCAACTGCTTTTCATTGATGCGGATAAGTAGCTTGTTTTCTATGATATCAACAACACGTGACCATTGTTTCATCAATGCCGGCAACCCTTTCGCATCAATTGCTTTGATTTTTTTCTTGAGAATCTTTCAAATTGTCGATGATGTACAATTGTACATTTTTGCTAGGTCTGCCAAATGTTTGTTTCTTTATAATTTCTTTTTTCACATCTAAGTTGATCATTTTACAGAATATCTTACTCATTTTGAGGACCATTGTCTCGATACTTAACTATACTGTTAACTAGACGATGAACAATAGCGATCATGCAGTCACAACTCTTCAAAGAAGAGTGTTGTAGACACTTGTATGATACTATAGATGATGCTGACACAGATGCTGCTGCTCTGAGAGTGGAAGAGCTAAGGTCTGAGCAAGGGGGTTGGGGATTATTATTATTATTATCATTATTAGTTGGAAAAGTATGATTCTATAAGCCCATGGGCTCCAACAGGGAAAAAATAGCTCAGTGAGGAAGGGAAATAAGGAAATAAACAATATAAGTTATGAAAAATTAAAATATTTTGAAAACATTAACAACATTAAAACAGATATTTGATATATTAACTATAAAAGGAAAGTGTATGGCAGGATTTAGTTTGAGAAAGTTAGGCAATACAGAAAGACTGATAAAGGGAGGACAGTAGGAGTTTACACAAGGAACAGTGTGTTTGAATCAAGTGTGTTATGAAGCAAATTAAATGGTGTTTGATAGCAATGGAAAAAGCTTTACAGGTTGTGAAAGTGTACATGGACCTAGCAAAAGTATATATATATATATATATATATATATATATATATATATATATATATATATATATATATATATATATATATATATATATGTGTATGTGTGTATGTATGTATGTATGCATGCATGTATGTATGTATGTATGTATGTATGTATGCATACATACACATGTATATAAGGTATATATGTATGTATGCATATCATGTATGTACATGTGAATGAATATAATATGTATGTGTATAAATCATACATACAGCAAACGTGCAAAGATAATGGGGATAGAATAAGCTCGTCCCATGCTCTATACAAAAATTTTAAGAAAATAGAGTACGTATTTATATTTATCAAAAAGTTGTGATGGAGTGCTGACTACTTCTAGATGTAGTATAGGTTACACTGTACATTTATAATATATATAAATTACAGGTAAATGAAAAGAGAATTTCTCAAATGTAATGCTGATGTCAAAAATACACAAAACTGTAACAAATTAATATGAGTAGGAATTAAATGTTGGATGTGTCTTGTTAATGTGAAAATAAAGAGGCCTTTGATTTTCAAAGGCCTTTGTTTCTACATTAACAGGACACATCCAGCATTTTATGGCCTTCATTTAATATGTACAGTATTTGTGTATGTATGTATGTGTAAACTTGCTCTTTTATCCAAAACCTCATAGATACGTGAGAATGAGATAAAAAATATATAAATTTTACTTGAAATTTAGTTGCATATACTGTACTTTTGAATGAGTAATCAACCTTACAGGTCTACGGAGAATAAAGAAACTCGAGATGTCCTAAGGGATATCACTCCAAGTGCATCGTACAAATCTCAAACGAAAGAAGAAGAATTGCTCAAAACAGTTACAGCAACTACTGAACAAAATGTACAGGAAGTCGAAAAGGTAAGAGTTTTACTTTTATGGTTTTCATTTCTTTTACTTATTGTACTCTCTAGTTTTTTGTCTTGTTTTTGTACAAAATTTACAGCACAGTAGTAGAGAGAATAAGGGACGTAAAGGTCGGTCCCAAAAATTTATGAACTGTGTACCTCATTAAAGCAGAGGTGTAGGATATGATACTGTTATAGTTTTTTGTCAAAAGATATGTCACTGAAGTTATCTTTCCAGAGATTTGGAAATTTAACTAAATTTAAGTCGGGGGACTGTTGGAAAGTGTGAGAGGGATTTTTTCCTATTTCATAGGAACCCTAACCAAAGTAGTTCCGAGGAAAGAGTGAGCGAGGGAGGACAAAATAACACTATTTTAAACAGAAAAAACATGAGCATTCTAAATATGAAAGTACTGTAGTACCTTTACACTAATGTTATGGTCAAAGACAGCATCTTTGGTAAATTTTAATGATCTTAATTAAAGGAAACCATAAAATAGATCTCAATTTTTTGGTCTATTAGATCATTATTGACTTCCCCAGGATGATAAGTTATAGTTGGACAAAGTGCACCCTGTCATACAGTTACTGCATGTCGAGTAAACAAACAGATCAATGTAGAGCGTAGGGAGAGATGGCAGAGGTGGTGGGCAGGGGTGTGACAGAGTACACTTCCTCAGAGTTGAGTTGTACTAGGAATTCCTGTATCCAACTGTACATGGAAATTTGGAAGGAAGTCAAACTAAATTGGAGAATAGGACTTTCATAGAAATTGGGTTATATTTTTTCTTGTTGATAGTTTCATGACTGTATTACTTTTTATTACAATAATGACTGCAATTTGGTCATCTGAGTTCAGAGGCTGATGTTAATACATTCTGTAGTACTGTTTCATAAGGCATGGATCAGAAATGAATAGTGGGAGTTGCTGTCTGCAGATGATTTTAGGATTACTGCTGAAAATGAGGAAGAATTACGGAGAAGGGTGGGAGACTGGCAAGAGACTTTAGAAAGGGGGCGGCTTGAGGATAAATGTTGATAAGACTGAAGCTATGGTGAGCAGTAATAAAGGTTGGGACAGGATAGCCATACATGAAAGTAGAGGAGCAGTTATGAAACAGTTGGAACCGTTTAGATACTTGGGATCTACTATAAATCAGGAGGGAGGATGTGAGGCTGAAGTTGAGAATAGGATGAAAGAAGCCAGAGGAAAGTGGTGGGAGGTAGCAGGAGTGGTACGTGATAAGAAAATGCTAATGAAGGTAAAAGTCAAGATCTATAGCACAGTAATAAACTTGGGCTTTAAGATGAAAAGCTGAAGCAAAGCTTGAGAGAACAGATAGGAGAATGCTGAAGTGGATTATGGGAATATTACTTCTTGAATGATTGGAAAAGGATGAAATAAGAAGAATGGCAAGGGTAGTAAAGATTACAGAGTTTATCACGACTGAGAGGGTGTGGGCATGTGTTGTGGATGGATGGTGGGAGGTAGTGAAGAGGGCTTAGGAGGAACCCATTTAGCAGAAGATCAATTGGGGGATGGAGATTTAGATGGCGAGATAAAGTTAAGGATGATATGGAGAGAAGAGGTTTGGTGGAAGAGGATGCCTTTGATTGAAGGCATTGGAGAGGACGGATCGGGCAACTGACCCCTTAATGTTGGGATAACGGTGGGGAAGAAGAGTACTGTATCAGAAGTTAGGAAACCTTAAAAATCTTTTCACTCTGATGTTTTGCAATTTGTTTCTTCTAGAAATTGTGTATTCATGTTTCTTATAATGTAAAATTTGTTTTCATCTAATTTGCTGGTATTTTCATTTTTCTTTCTCACTAAATAGTTATTGAATGTTTCAGTGCGTGGTTAATCAAACACTAATATTGGAAATTTATGGGAAATCCGTTTATATTTGTGTTTTTTTCATTGCAGGTTGCTACAGGTACCCAGAAAGTATTTATCACGCTTGTTGCTGGAGCAATGGCGGGAGCCCTTGCAAAATCAACAATTGCTCCACTTGACAGAACGAAAATAAATTTCCAGGTATGTTTAATAGTGTATGATTTTATTGCTTATTTTGACTGAATATAGTTTTGATTAATCTCTTTTTTGACTCAAGATTCTATAGTTATGAATATACCGCATGGTACTGCACAGTACTCTCATGTTTATTTTTATTTTCAGGCAACAAAACAGAAGTTTTCTGCCCGACATGCCATCAGTTTCCTTATTGAATGTTATCGTAAGGAAGGTGCGTTTAGTTTTTGGCGAGGCAATTCTGCCACAATGGCTCGCATTGTTCCATACGCAGCTATTCAATTTACATCCCACGAGCAGTTCAAGATTCTTCTAAGAATTGATGAACCTGATAGAGAGTGAGTAAAATGACCATATAAAGTTTTTTTATTTCTTGTGATAATTCATATTATGAAGTGTTGTAGTATTTTTTGATTAAATGATAATCATCAGAATTCTTTCCAAACTTCTGTAGCATAAATAGCAAAGTTCTTCAAATTGAAACTGCAATGTGTGCATTATGACATTAAGTGAATATAGTAGCTATCCATTAGAATTAGAAGCTTATGAAATTTTATAACCAAAGTTAAACTACGTAAAAGTTAAATAAGATTCTGAAATTCCCCCTTTAAAGTTTTTCTCTGTAGATTATCATAGTGGATTTGTAACCTGGTATGGTACCAGTGTTTAATGCTCAGTAATATTGCTGGTAACTTTCCATTGAGTTTGTCAGTTTCACTTCCCTCTCAGTTCTGTGATAGATTTTTACAAACAACACAACTTTGCTATCCATTTGAGTTAGGGATTTTAAAATTTTGGGGTTCACAAAACCCTTGGATGAAGAAGCAGCTTGGGTGATGAAAGATCTTTTCACCAGTACAGAATTATGTGACTTATTCACCACACATTTTGTATCTACCTTTACCTGGGTGGCAACATATCGACAGTATGTTATACAAATCCGTGTTTTCTGGTGGCTCTAAGTCTAGGTGAAAGACATACTATTCTGTTCTTTGGTAAATAGATAAAGCTCTTTGTAACTTATAGAGTTTTTATTTTTCATAAAAAAAATTTACCAACCAATGAGTGTATATTCTTCACTGAAAAATACAAAAAGTATGAGATAGAAAATAATTTTTTGAAATAAATTGAAATTTGTTGTGAAAGGCTTCAAATATATCATCCATAAATTTGATGAGACGTTTTACAATACTGTAAATAGAGAAGGTCCTCAACTTTACATACATATGGGATACAAACAAATCCGACTGAAATCCTAAATCTCAGATATTGTATCGTTTTATAGAGTTCATGATAAAGTACTGTAATAAAACAGTATTATCTTGGTGGTTGTAGCAAATAATCAAGAGAGAGCCTCGTTGGCTGATGTGAAGAAGGGTTCCATGTCAACATAGTTGAACATGGGTGAGTCAGGCCTAAGCCCAAGGATAAAATTCCTGTGTCCCATGTGATCCATTAACTGGAGATGAGGTGTGGGACAGAGGTAGATGGAGAAAGCTGACCAGAAACATCGACCCCACATAGAAGTGGGAAAAGATGTAGACAAAGAAGAAGAAGAAAAAGAGCAACACCAAATTTGCAATATGAAACGAGACTACTTGTTGACTTTTGCAGGTGAAAATAGTAGGCAGTTGAGTTAGGTGAAGTGTACCCTAGGACAAAACTTAACAAAATTCAACTTGCAAACATCTTTTTCGAACCTATTAAGTTTGTAAGTTTAGGACTTTCTGTATATGATATTCCCACTTGCATTGCTTGATTTATTATACAGTAGTTCTTAAACTTCTCCTGTAGTTTTTCCTACCTCACTCTGCTATTTTCCCCGTTGGAGCCCTTGGGCTTATAGCATTCTGCTTTTACAACTGGGGTTGTAGCTTAGCAATTAATAATGATATTAATAATATGTAAAAGTAATGAAGATGATTGAAAAGGAAAGGATATTCATCTCAAATTATCATATATAAATTTTGTAGCCTATTATCAGCAATAGATAGTTTGTACAGAATGGTGAATTAGGTGTACAGTAATCTTACCGATAAAACGATGTACAGGTATGGGGTTTCCTCATTTGTCATTACAAAAAAGATTATGAATTCTTCCTGTCAGTTGGGACACACTTGATGGCTACTTCACAATGCAGTCCAAGCTCACAGAGAATTCATTATTGTTGAATGATAATGATATTTTATGATTGCCCTAATCAAATGTCCTGGTTTTGAATTACACTAAAATCTGCTGTAATTTCAGTTAAACCATTAGTAATAAAGCTATCATAGCCATTGATGACAAATATTTTTTTTTTATTAAAGGGAGAAATGTAATTATTTCATTGAAGGGAAAATTGTAAATCCCAGCCCATTTGAGAATTGAGAATTTGGGAAAACTAAAGTACTGTATTTGCTAATGGTACAAACTGTTTCCCTTTTGCTTTCTATTGTATTGTAATGTAGTGATATTTCTTCTTTTAATTCAACAGTGCCATTGGATAAAAACTGAATTCATCTATATATCTATCATGGATATTTGTTTGTCAATTGTAGCAAATACCATGTATGAATATATCCAATATGATGTGGACAAGTTATGTTACAGCAATACAGTAATTTAATTCTTCAAAATAACAACTGAATAAGTTACTCATTTCATTCTTCAAAAATGAATAAGTTAATTTATAATACTTTGAAGAAGAATATGGAATTCATAACTTTATGAATAGAGAAGAGATTAGATAGTGGAAATTTTATTATGATTTGTATGCTCTTGGTATAAAAATGTCTGGAACAGGTATTCTTCCCTTGTAAAGTAAAAGCAATAAGCATGCCATGAGGGTGTTACGCTGTTCACAATGATGAGGTAATTCCTGTAGAGGTCTAAAAGGAATTTTACAATTTCGTATTAATAATAGATTTTCGGAAGGGGCATTTATTCATCTATAAAATAATTTATATCATGTACTAATTATAGAGAAAGGTAGTTTAAAGTATTCATTACATACAGTACTTGGAACCTTGAGTAATAATAGATTTTCGTAAGGGGTATTTATCCATCTATAAAATAAGTTATATGTCATGCACCAATTATAGAGAAGGTTAGTCTAATGTATTTGCTACATACAGTAAATTGAACCTCAAAATCTTTGGATGCATAAATTATATGTAATGACAAAAGGAGATCACCGAACATAGTTGTATTTTCTATTTTTGTTGTTGCAGAACACCAAAGTCCTACAGATTCCTTGCGGGATCTTTAGCAGGTGTGACCTCTCAGTTTTTGACATATCCGTTGGATATGGCACGGGCAAGGATGGCCGTAACCCACAAGGATACTTACTCTTCATTAGTCCAGGTATTTAGAATCCCAGGAATGAATGAATAACCCTGTTTAATTGAAGAAATGAATTATCTTTTGTTGCTAACTTTCGAGTACAGTAATGCCAACTTACTTTGCATTTGGGTTTACACTGATAAGTACTGTATTACATGATTATCCAGCCAATCAAAACTACAACAAGACTTGTGCAGGAATTTGAAGAGTAGAAATCTCTCTTGAAGCATAAACATATTTACAAAACTGGATGAAGCTATGTACAGTAAGATTTCTTAGTAATTGTCAAGTTTTTACAATATTTTTGTCAATATAAGATCCTGGGGAATAAATGGGAGAATTCATCAGAAATACAAAGACTAAAGTATGTGGATGAATTAAAGACAAACTATTAGTAAAAAAAAATCAATGACTGAAAAGTACCACGCAGAGGAGTAAGAAACAAAGTTTTAAGGAGTCAAAAAAATAGGTTTACATTATCAGGAAGCGCTATAAGTTTGATGACAGGAGTAGGTTTCCTATGAAGGGAGGAGGGTAACCTACTCCAAGGAAATGCTCTCTGTAGTGTGACGGTATTGCAGTTAGTGCACCTCATGCTTCACAGGATATAAATTACTGCAGTAAAAGGTTTTCACAGACTTCTTCCACCTTGCTTTCCAACTTTTTGAATTTTTATTATAGGCTAAAAGTGGGGTTTTTACAGTTATACATAAATTCAAATCCATGGAGATTATGGGAGACTCATCATCGCTGTTCTAGCTTCATTTATATCAAATCTTTAGTTATATATCTGGGTGATTTGTATTGTTAGAATTTTTGTCTGTTTATTAGTACTGTAATTTGCATGCATACTGTACAAAAAGTAACGAACAAAATTTGTGTGCATGTTAGGGTTGTAAAATGCTATTTATTATTTGATAAAAATTATGTTGCATTAAAGAGATAGAGGGAGAGAGAGAATGTGTATGTGTGGATATGTTTCAGCGTTATTTGCATTGATTTATAAAAAAAATTAGAAAAACAAAACTTACAAAACAAAAATAATTATATCAAAGGTTAAAAGTTAATATTTACATTGCAGCAACATTATGTTGTATTCAAACCTATACAGTATTCCAGTTATGGTAGAATCTTTATGAATTGGAGAGAAATGGAGAATGCCTACTTTAGTCCTCTGCTACAGGTATTTGAAGAAATAGAGATAGCATACTTATGTTCACTAGATAACAAAATATATTTAAAATGATATGATTTCTTTTAAAAATCACCATGTGCTGCCACATGAGATAATTGTTCCAGTTTTCTTAAATTATCTTGAATCGCTTGCGCAACATGTTAATTACTGCACTGCATTACTATTATTGTCATCACTATGGGCTATGTCATATTACTACTATAATCAAAAGACACCTTTAAATTATACTGTAATTGTTAGATACAAAATGGCAACTTTTAGTGAAGATTCTTGACCCATTATGGATTACTATACTCATTTGTCTACAGGTATATTTGGAAAAGCATATGCAGTACAGTATTTATCCCAAAGCAGGTACAGTACATAATTAGTTTTAATTTGGGTACTGTACTTAATAGTTCTGACTTGATTTGTAATTGTAATATACTGTAATTTGTATTTTAGGTTTTTGCCAAGATTTGGAAAAATGAAGGACCATTCACCTTATACAGAGGGTTAACTCCAACATTACTTGGCGTGATACCTTATGCAGGAACAAGTTTTGGCATCTATGAAACTTTGAAAAATTATCATAGTTGTAAGTATGCAGGTACAGTACTATAATAAAATTTGTTTATTTTTTGAGGTTATTTAATGTTGTAAGTACTGTATTTAACATACAAATTTATTATTGGATAAACAATTAAAAGAATTTACTGTATACTGTATATATTTTTTCAGCTATGTCAGATAGAGATAAACCAAATCCACTAGAGAGGATGATGTTTGGAGCTGTCGCAGGATTGGTAGGCCAGTCTTCCTCTTATCCACTGGATATTGTTCGCAGAAGAATGCAAACCGCAAATGTAACAGGCAATGGCAACTCGTACAAGACTATAGTGGGCACTCTAACCAAGGTTTATAGGTAAGTCCTAATACAGTATTGCCTGGAAGGATAGGTTTAAGAAATACCTTATGACATTACCATAGTACGGAGTACAGTACCGTATGTCCAACTGATTCAACAGAGAGACTTAAATAACAAAGAGCCTCGGAGTATCACAGCTTTGCTTCTTGACTTTCACTACTAGTAATTTTAATTACAGTAATAATATTTGGGTGTGTAATTTGGTAATAGATTAAAATATCCATTATTTCACTACTGACCCTTTACTACTAATAGTACCTATTCTGCTCGTCACAAAATGTCCAATAGTGGTGCTTTTATCACTAGACTCGTCTTTTATTTTTCAACATAAAGACAGAGTTATTGCTGGCTGTTATAGAGGCATACAATGTCTTTTGTATAACTTATGAACTTTTTTAATAGGAAAGAAATTTACATTATATTATGATATATGGATATTTAAAAATACCTTAATATAATAGTTTTACCTTGAATAATCTATCAAAATCAAGATTATATTTTCATAAATTTATTGTCTCATACATTTTTGTCTTGTGTTAGCATTACTGTACTACAGTATTAAGAATTTTAATAGAATATATATTTAGATACATTCACAGTGTGGATATACAGGAATTGAATACTCTTTTGCAATAATATTTGAACACCAAATGTTATCGGATGTACAAGTAGCTTTTCTGATGTATCTTTTATTTCTAATTGCAGGGAAGAGGGGCTTCGCAATGGTCTGTACAAAGGTCTATCCATGAACTGGATAAAGGGACCTATTGCAGTGGGAATCAGCTTTACAACCTTTGATACACTAAAATTACATTTAGAATATTTTTTTAGTAACAGATAACATTTTAACCATAAAATTTCATTTTTCAGTGTGATAGGTAAATATGTCCAGTAGTGTAAATATAAGGTATGTTGATGTTCTTGTTGAATTTCAAAGTACATAGAGGTGGACAAAAAGGTGTAAAGTGTTCACTAAGAAATGTTTTAGGCCTAACAATATGTCTGCATGATTAGCAAGCGCTCATTTTCATGAGATGGGAGCAGTGGTAAAACTAATGGTATCCATTCGTGCTATATTAGAGGTACTACATATTGATAGACAAGTAAATGCTCTTTGTAGTCTGTTTTATAGCTTAGGATGTTGTATTTTTACCCGAGTAATAATCAAGCTTTATGAAGTATTCTATGAAGGGGCATCAAAATATTATATATACTTGTACCATGTATAGGTCATTATAGGACACAAATGGTTTGGTATATGATTATTGAAAATCAGTTAGTGTAAGGTACTGTATCATATTCATAAAATAACTAGGGAAAAAAAACGCATCTGTCAAACAAGAAGCAGGGGATTTGATATGTAGCAGGGATATAACCATATTGAAAGCTAATGGGATTGGGTCTTTAGCTCTTTGTATATTTGAGTATAACTCAAGAGTTAACTTCTATTTTGTTTTGGTGACCTGAAAAGGAGAAAAAAAATGCTTTAAATTATTATTAAACTTAGTACAGTAATATACTTTTGAGGAGATAATGACCACCACCTTAATCTTTGAGTAGGCAAAGCTAGATTTTATGGTTTTCTTAAATGGTATAATTTATCTAGTGAGATAAGATGAATAGGGGTTGCATGAAAGTTTTATAGTACAGGGAGAAGATATTACTATTGCGATTAATATAATAGTTATATAATACTGCATGCTCTGTCATTTAGTAATGAATATAAAGAGAAATTCTATTATGCTTGGCAAGAATAGATATAGCGAGTTGTTTGAGGTCCTAATACCCATAAGGTTGTGTTACAAAATGACTGAAAATTAAATATTTCACTGTCCACATGACCATCCTGTGACTGGCAGGTAAACAACATTACCACATTAGAATTGGTGCTAGAAATGAGTGGCGATGAGGTCAGAATCTCAAAAATCAAAAGGCATGAACCTGGCAACAAACAGTGCTACCAGATCTTTCTTAGTCTGTAGTACTTATTGAATGGGCGGTGACTGACGATCAAAGCTGAAAACCTATGTTTACACATTTATTTGACTCTGTCAAACTTTTGAACTCAAAAAGTTAGTTGTTCCAGTCCAGGGCAGGCAGATATCATTGCCATGGTGAGCATGAAGATCAAAAGGAAAATAAAGAAAATGGCACTGAAGCATTATAATTGTTACAATTTGGAAGAGCTGCAAGGGGAACCTGTGTATCGAAACTGCAGGATGGCTACAATATCGGGCTTTAGAAAAAGTAAAATAGAATGGACGCACATTTTACGATTTTATTGGAAATGTCATAACCAATCATTACCATGACGATAACATTTACGTGGGAAAAAACTAAAATCCATCAGCCAGATGTTATACAGTAAACATTATTTCTGGAATTACATGCTTGCTAATGTCTTTGTTCATTGCCCACACTATGGACATGGCAGTGAGACTGTTTGCCTGTAGTGTTCTCGCTTTTGACATTATCGTTGCTCATTGCTACTTCCCGTGTTCGGGTAACGACGTTTGTCCTTCAGGCGCCGCACAATCTTATGGATGCATCCTCAGAGTGCAAATTATAGGCCTACATTATGGTCACATAAGAGTGAATGAGAAAAATTTTGGTATATAAGGCTAACCATGGGTGCCAAGTAGGCCATTGTACACCTCATGTCTTGAGGAGTACAGAGCTTAGATTGAACCACTTTAAAAGTGTCTCCATGTTTGAATGTGCATTTTTAAGGTCATGAATTTTTTTTTTTATCATTTGGATACCATTTTTTAAAAAATCTTGTAGCAAATTAAGAACATAATTTCATTACTTTGATAGTAACATTTGATGAGTCTTGATTGAAGAACCTCCTTTACTAATTTAGAGGCCTTTTTTTTTGTACAGTACTTTATTCTCTCAAGTGTATAAAGAGTGTTGGCCAAGGATGATTGTGGTATGTTAATAAAAATGCTATTGTATAAAAGCAAGAATGGTGTGGGGATGGTCTAGCAGTATTGAAAGAAATATATTACTTATTTCCGTGAATCTTACCTTTGAATACAAATAGTTAAAAAAAAAAAAAAAAAGTATATTTTAATTGTATTTTCATGGGGCAGTGCCACATATAAACCTTCCACTCTTTACTATGGGGTATTATTTTGGCAAAGCTGAAACTAGCCAATAAAGCTTCTTAGCAAGGTGTAACTACCTTCCGCTAGTTAGCAAGGGGGAGGAGTGGAGTAGGGTAGCCCCCGCTCACACCAGCAGTAGCGACTAATCGCCACTTTTTTATTTCAGCTCTGTAGAGTTAAGACGTAGTCTCTCTCCCGCCTAACCTTTTATCTGGTTTACGATTAAAAGCAACTGGTCTAAAGCTTATAAGAAGTCTTTTTTTTCTTTCAGAGCTGCCTACTTTGGGGCTCATAGGCTCCCCTTGCATGGCAAGGTAGCAAAAGATCTTTGGCCTCAGCTTATGCTTGCCCCGACATTCTCTCTGCGAAGTGAGAGGGCATGAGCAGTTGCTGACAAGAACTCCTCGCATTGACTTGTCAGGTAACCCCCTTGTGGGTGAACCCAGACACGAGCTTCAGCTACATTTCACAGGCAAGTCTTGACGTCGACCTTCAACTTAAGCTCAGCTCATTGACGGGAAGTAGAAAGTGCTGCCCAGAGGTTTGCCTCCAGGTGTTAGATGATTTTCCCTTCTGAAGGAAAAGCTAACCTCCACCAGGTGTTGAGCAACTTTCCCTTCCGAGGGAGATTCCCTCCACCAGCCACTATCTAGTAATTTCTCGCTTGCGGGGAGAATTGCAGACAGCGGCAACAGAGGTTGGTCACCATTCCCATCTGCGGGAGAGACTACCTTCACCTGTGTGGTTTCCCCTTCAGGGATTCCTTGAGTGGAAATTGGGTTCTTCAATGCTCCACCATTGCTCTTCAGAGCTAGGGGACAAATGAGATGAGCATCTGCTTGCAGTTCCTACTCATCACCACTGTACTCTCAAGGTACAAAAAAAGTCTTATTGCAACTTCCCTCTAGGGTCTTTGTTGCAGGTGGTGACGACTGCTTACAGTACTCTCCCATCGAATGAGAATCGGGACCACACTATAGTCAATTTCTCTTAATGAGGCGTATTTGCACCGACTCGCAGTAGTGCCCCTTTAGCTCGGAAAAGTTTCCTGATCGCTGATTGGTTAGAATTATCTTGTCCAATGAATCAGTGATCAGGAAATTTTTCCGAGCTAAAAGGGCACCCTGCGAGTCGGTGCAAATCTGCCTCGCTAAAAAAATTACTATAGGTAAGATCTTTCAGTCCGAGGATTGGATAAAGAGGCTGAGAGAGATAGCCCAGAGCTTCCTCTCGCAGGACGAATTGCCAGCACATCAGTGGCAAAGACTGCTGGGGCCTCTAACATTTCTCAAGAAGTTAGTACCTCACCACCGTCTCCGCCTTCGGTCTCTATAGTGACAGCTGAAGACCTATTGGTCTCAGCACAGAAACCCACCAGGCACCCTAGTGCCAGTGGGACTCGAGGAGAAGAGACCCCCAAGTTGGTGGGCGTTTGACGCTAAGCTCCTGCTCCGAATACGAAAGGCAGTACCACATGAACTTCCTGGAAATGAGGGCAGCCTACCTGGCCCTCAAGCACTTCCATCGGCTCCTTTCATGGCACTCTGTTGTTCTGATGAGCAACAACACTACAGTAGTGTCCAATGTAAACAAACAAGAAGGTTATTTTTCACAGCCTCTATGCCAGCTAGCTGTGGAAATCCTCAGATGGTTGGAAGAAAATTCGGTAGCCTTAAAAGCTCGATTCATCCCGGGCAAGAAGAATGTACTGGCAAACAATCTGAGCAGGACTCGAATAGTTGGCTTCGAATGGTTTATGATCAACAGATAACCAACAAAGTCTTGACTTATGGGGTTCGCCGACAATCGACCTGTTTGCAGTGTCTTGCAATTAGAAACTTCCGTTGTACTGCTTCCCAGTTTCAGATGCCCAAGCGTTATAGCAGAACGCTTTCCAACACCTGTGGGGCAGGATGGAAGTCTTATGTGTTCCGCCCTATTGAACAACTTTAGGTCATTACAAGATCTAGCAATGACACTCTTAGCTTCACTGTGCAACATGCAGAATGGTTCCCAGACATTCTGCATCTTCTCACAGAGGCTCTAAGGGAGCTTCCTTTACTTCCTGAGCTACTCAGACAACCACACATGAAGATATTCCTTCAAGTGGTAACATCGCTACGTCTTCGCGCCTGGAGGTTACCCAGCCTCTGCTCGCAAAGAGAGGCTTTGCAGAACCACTTGTAAGACTTATATAGGGATACCTTCGGGATTTTATTGTTGCAGTGTACCAGGCGAAGTGGTCAGTTTTTTGTGGTTGGTGTCGTGGACAGGCTATCGCTCCACTCAGTGCCTCTATACCAATAATAGCAGAGTTCTTGTTGTACCTCAGGGAAGAAAAACTAACTTTTCGGTGTTGTGGTGATGAAAGGCTATCGCTCGGCCTTGTCTATGAACCAATGGCTTTAACACTTCCTCGTCGACGGAATTGTCACTCGTACAAAACTTTGAGTGTACCTGGCCCCAGTCGAAAGTAAAGCCACCTCCATGGAATGTTGTTGAGGCCTACGTTCCTTGAAATGAGCCTCCAATGAGCGTCTTGTCAAGCCTCAGACAGAGACTTGACTCTAACGACAGCTTTCCTTCTAGCTCTATCCTCTGTGGAGAGTGTCAGCGAGCTAAATGGCCTCTCCTAAGACATCGCCCAATCAAGGGGATGGGGGAAAGACACACTTGGTTTCGTCCTTAAGTTTGTGGCCAAGACTCAAAATCCATCAGTAGCGGGTCCTAGGTTCGGGCCTTTTCGGATTGAGTGTCTCCGGTCTGTAACAGATGATCCTGATCAACTGTTACTATGCCCCAGGAGGGCACTAAGGTTATACCTCAAAAGAATGAGAGGAGCCTGTCCACAGCTCAACAGGCTTTTGATTAGCATCGGAAGAACCAAAAAGAAAATCACAAAGACCTCTTTCCTTCTGGTTCAGACAGATGGTAGAGAGAGCACTCACATCCGACCTCTCTATTGGTGATCAGCATATTGTGATGCAGGTGCTACAAGCGGTCGTGTCAGACAATGTTCGCTGCCCGCTACCTGCATGAAATAACCCCATTGGATCCTAGACACATTTTCAATAAGTCCTGTGGTGGCTGCTCAAAACGTGGTCTAATACACCTCAGCAATAGGACAAGTAGCAGATGGTCAAGGGTAGACATTACCCACGAGTAAGTTTAGGGTGAATGTGCGAGTGACTGGCTACTTCCTACTTCATTCTCCTCTCTTTTGGGGCACAGCATCTGTGTAACTCTGCATAGCTGACCTCGTCTGCACGCAAGTACCATGCTCTTTGTGCAACCTGATTGATATGTATACATTTATGTCCCCATCCTTCAAGCAAGGTGGAGTCGGGCAATGTTTAGATTTAGCAAAGAGTGCAGACCAACTGCATGCTTATCTATATGGATCACAGAAATTTTCTATTTCCAGAACTGATTGGCCAGGCCGCTATCCTATGAGGATAATGAGTTGTCAGGGTCCCTCTCCAACAGCTAGTACTAAGCACAAGATGCCACCTTGGGTCAGTAACCAGCCAGTTGGTTTCCACCCACCTAAAATAGTCCTCAAATTTGGAAGTACTTTGTATTTTTTTCTATCTATACAAACCTGAAGTTCTTTACACATACTGTACTGGTCCCACCAACACCTACCCTTGGAAAGTCCTGTCGCAATTGCAAAGTGAGTTGGTCGCTAGTGCTGGTGTGAATGGGGGCTAGCTGACCCTGCTCCTCCCCCTGCTAATTAGCAGAGGGTAGTTACACCTTGTTAACTTGTTAAAAAGCTTTATCGGCTAGTTTCAGCTTCGCCGAAATGATACTCCATAGCAAAGAGCTCCAGGTTTGTATAGTTAGGAAAAATACAAAATTAATTCCAAATAATATATTTTCTTGGAGGTGTTAGGGGGACACCAATAAAATCTTTATAGATATCTATGGTGGCTATAACCCCTTGTGAAGATAATTGTAATTTCCATATGCATAAAATGTAATTAATGTGTGGGGTGTACAAAGATTAATTTCTTAAGCCCAAAATTTTAATGAACAAAATTTTAATGAAGTATTTATTTACATTGATCACTATACATTAATGATTAATGATACTGTAATTTTTGTATAAGAGATAATCGGGCTCAAACACTAAGTTTTTTTCACTTCCTGGTAGCTGGCAATATTGTTACTGTTATTGGAAAATAACTTTTTATGGAATGTAATATTATTTAGTTGAATGAGTTTTCAAAGTAATTTATGGTAATTATTCATGGAAGACTTAATGGTGTTGAGTAAATATTTAATGCAACAAACTAGCCATGTAAAATGTAAATATCCATGTCAAAGTTCACAGTATTCTACTAAATAGCTGCAAAATATAGCTATTTTTAATAAAACAAAATAATGTAGTCAGACCGTGACAAGAGTTTAATTGTATAGATTTTAAAACATGCTAGGAAAATATACAAATAAAGAAAAATGCATCCTCATGCGAATGTTGTTGAGAGAAAAAAAAAGGAATTTGAGGAGTGTTTGAAAAGTTAGAGATATAAATTATTTAATGTATTCATTACTAGTTTTATGTTTAGTCTCTTGTGATTATGTATAATCCATTTAATATATGCTGTTGCTGCTGACTTGAATATGTATGTGCAATCAGGACTGTGGTGGTTTTAATACTTGTGTAAAAAAAAAAAATTTTTCTTTGTTAAATGCATTAAAATTAATTTTTATAGAACTCACAGTACGGTACATAATTTATGTAGGAGGGTGTGTGAAGGTTGTGTGTACGTATGTAAATACGCTGTACTATGTTGTGCCGTTTGGATATTTGTGCTCCTGAAATTAATTCTTGATGGAAGTGTAGGACTATATACATTATACTCTATAACTATTTGAAAGCAGAAGTAAGAAAATTACCTATTTGATATTTTTAACTAAAGAAATTTTTCCCCTTTCAATACATGTTATAAAAAATTCTGCTGTACAAGTTTCCAAGCGATATGTTTCACAGAAGCTACTAGATATTTTATTTTTAGAATTGATAAGTTTGGATAAATTAATTGTTGTACAAATATTTTTGAAAATGAAACCAAACAAACAAGTCAAGACATTTTTGTGAAGTTAACCCCCCCCCCATTATTCTGTAACTGTAAGTGCAGATATTTTTAGTATTAAAAATATGAATCTTAAAGTTGGGGGATTCAGTAGTAACTTACAGCAGGATTTGAAGAATTATAAGTAAGGAAAGCAGAATTCATTATGAGAAATGCCCATGATCATGTCTAATAACGATAAACTGTTTGCAGTTATCTAAACTAGTCCATTTTTAAAATGATTATTACTATCAACTGGTAACAAGTTATCAGAAGCAGATTTTCTATTAATTGTTAAAACAATTTAACAAAAACATTAAATCTTACTAACTATGTAAACACAGTATTTACACACATATAGGAATACATATTTACATATAAATTACATTTATATATGTATATACACAACATTTAACTACAATGTTTTGTTAGTAAACAACACTCCAAGCTTCAGGGCAAGTAATCATAGTGTTGACCACCTGTGCAATACAAATGTAAAAAAGAAAAAAAAAATTACATATTTTGTTAGATGAGCAAACTATAATTTTTTTTTCCTAATTTCCTTGTAGGTTACCCATCTGTACTCATCCTGAAAGATAACATTAAATTCATATACAAGACCATTAGTTAGAATATTAAGACAAGACTTGTGTTGAATACAGATATTTCAACATGAAGGAATTGAAAAGTACTGCCCTTTATAATTTAAAAAAAAAATGTTCGATCCTTTAATGAACGCACATGCAATTCCACAACATTCCTGAGTTTGTATTTAATGAAAATTTTAAGTTTGTTAGTACATCAAGACATATCCGACTTGCCACTAAATTCTTTAACCTAAATCTTGTCTACCCACTTATCTGGCTTGTCACCAAATGCTTTAACCTAAATCTCAGTCTACCCAAGTTTCTTATGTACAGTAGTAGTCATTTGTAACACAAAAGGTTTAAATTCACTTCTGAATCAGATTCAAAACTGAAATGACTTTTTCATGGTGCAATTATTTCTTTTATAAATCTGGATAACATTTACCGCATATACTGATGTTATGTTCAGGGATAGTTTTTACTTTAGGAGAAACATTGGAATACCAATGGAGAGAAGAGTCTTTGGTGCTAACATAGCAGAATCCGAGGTTTTGTGCAACTCATATTTTTGGAGTATATTTTTTGTGTTTGTAAGTAACAAAGCTTGTAACATTTATAACTATGCTAACCTTCTTCACTAGTTAAAATACTTGCTTGGCTGTTCACATTCAAGTATAATTTAACAGAGGGCAGTAACCATGCAAGATTTTTATTTTAAAGTATGCAACTTTGCATGCCTTGAGGAAAGGTGGTTAAATGAAATACAGTACTGTACAGTGTATCGATACTAAAGAAAATGTGCAGTCAAACAAAACTAAGATTTCAAAAGGTATTTCAAAGAAAGAAAATGAAGCCTTCTAATGAATGAGAGATTTTATATGTAAAACTGCATTGTATGATAAATAAGCGTTCCACCTAAATTCTAGAGAAGGATGTTACTTACAAATTTATGGTTAATAGCATTAATATAAATTTCAATTTGTCACTTCATTGATATGATTTAAAATTTATATTTGACAGAATATAAAAGTTTTGTTTACCATGTGTAATCCATCAATATTTTAATACTCGAGAGAGACTGATCAAGTACTGTAATGTTATATATTTCTATATTTCTCTTCCAGAAAAATAGTACTGTAATTAAGAACAATACATTTGCCCCTCAGAATTATTTCTAAAATTGTCTTTAAACATACATTCACAGCATTTGAAAGGGAAGTAATTTTTCATTTCCCATCATATTAGACATGCCAACAAAACTTTGTCATCATGTTCATGGATTGATTTAGTGGGTTAGTAATTTTTATAGTTATAAATGCTACAAGTTATACCTCAGAACAATGTTTAATATATTAGTATATCACAGTAAGGGTACAGCCAAAATTAAGGACCTGTAATTTCTGGTAAGTCTTCTATAATCTCTCCATTTTAATGAGCACTGGATGGTTATTTATCTGCTTTGTCTCTTAGTAGGCCTACACTAAGTTTACTAAATGAATATGTATTGTTAAAGTTACTGCAAATTTTTATGTAGTGCAATAACTTATGTTGATATACAGATTTGTAAATATTTCATTACTTATGTATATATGAAATTAAATGAAATTTTATTACAATTGTTTGAATCACCTTGGCTAATACCTGACAAATGACTCTATAAGAAAAGTATGAAAAGGATCAGTTCTACAATGGGGATCAGCAACAGTCTGTGAAGGTGCCTGCAAAAAGACCAGCATTACAGATGTCTCAATACAGGCCCTTCCAGTCTACCAGCACTTTCCCTCAAGGTGGTAGAAAGCAACAATAACCCTAGCCCCAAACTTCTTTTAGATATTTTCAGAGAAGGAAAGAGGGTAGGGGGATCACAGTTCAAGCGTTTTGCAAAGGCGAAGAACCTTAACAAGAAATACCTTCAGGTCAAGAGGATTGCCTTCATCATTTAAAAAAAATCAATTGATTTTCTCATTCGCCGCTTGTAAAAATCCACTCTCCACACAAAAAGAAAATTTTATTAAGCTGATCGTGGAAATCAAAAGCCCTCCACAAAAAAAGGAAAGAAAAGCCAACACCCTGGAACCTGGAACTTATAACTTCGTCAGCAAAACAATGGAAAACAGCTATATAGAAATATATTTTGCAGGGTCCTGAAGGACTTTCGAGAAGGGGGATTCTTAACCTCTTTCATCTTGACAAAGACCAAAGACGATACTTTCTAGTTGACAACCATTGTGCTAGTCTGCAAATTACCATACCACATACCCTGGGCCTATACTATAGATCTCAAAAGATGCACTATACCCTACATTACTTTTGAACATCCTTGCTCCTCACTTCCATCAGATGAGAGAATTTTGCATCACATACACAAATCCTACCCAAGTTCTTTAGGATCTAGGATTTCTGATCAACTTTACAAAACCAAGTCTAGTTCCAGAGAGGATATTTAAGTGGTTAGCTCTTTGCTGGAACATATCAAAATCCACACAAGACCTTCCCAAGGTCTCTCAGAAAAGTGTCATATGCTTTTCCTTTGAAGTCCTTTTTCCTCGAGACAGTATGGGGTTTTATGCCTTCTCCAGTTTCCTTTTCAGTTACCCATTTGCTGCAAAATGATTCTCAGACCATGGACTTATCAAAGGCTCCCTCCGTATAGTTCCTGTTGGCTCCTCTGCCAAAATCAAGGATTCTTCATCCAGAATCGCTGAAGTTGGTTGGGAGGTCATACGGACAAGCCTTAGTGTTCGGGAAATGGTCACTTAAGTTTGTAGCATTTCACATAAATGTGTTAGAACTGATGGCAGTATTCCTTACATTTTACACTGTAGAAGCTATCTTGATTAGGAACTCGCATAAAACTTTTCATTGACAACCAGAAAGCAGTCGGTTGTCTCTGGAACGGGGCATCTGCCTCTTGCTCAAGCCATGTAAGACTCTCTCAATGTAGTTACAGTCCTTATGCGTAGATAACACTTGCCTTAGAGCAAGAAAGACAATATTTCATTGGCCGTCATCATCAGCATGTAGTCGTATCCGAATATCGTAGTTTTTAGTCCCAATAGAAGGTTGAATAGAGGAGAGGGTCATAGTAGGTTAATTATTGTTGGGGTGGTGAACCTTCTTATGGCTCATGAGAACAATTTGTACCCTGAATAATCGAGGGCATTGATCACATTGAATCATGGGAGTGGGTTGTGGTTGATTTGCTCTTTCTGCCCATTGCTGTCTTTTAGCTAACAGGTTGTCTCTCTTCTATTCTATTCAAGGAACTCTGTACCCACTTTAACTTTGCTTCTCCACTCGTTCCTGTTGCTTTATATTCGAAGGTGTTGTGGTCTATGTTAACTTCCTTGAGGGATATCTCGAGTTGGTCTTTAAATTGAAGCATACGACGGTATCTATGGACTAAAAGAGTATTTTCTTTGGTAGTCTTCTTTCCTCCATGCACATCACATGGCCAAGACCATCTTGGGCGGTGTTTCATGATCATGGCCTTGGTGTTGGTGAGGTTGGCTCTTTCAAGGACTGCTGTATTGGACACATGGTTGTTTCATTTGATTTTCATTATTGCTCTTTTTTTCTGGTGGAATTGTTACAGTTTTTTAAGGTACCTATTAAAAAGTGTCCAAGTCTCGCATGCATATAACATGGTAGATACTCTAATGACGTTATATACCATCACTTTTGTATGAGTAGTTAGATCTTTGTTCATTTACACCCTGGTAGATAGTCTCCCATATGCAGTGTGGCCAGCTTGTACATCACTTAATATTGTATTTCCTGCTGTTTTTTAACTACTACATTATTAAGCTAAATGTATAGAATACCCAATGTAATATTGGGAAAAAAATGGATTTTGACGTAGGAAAAATCTATTTTTGGGTGAGATAGCCATGTCGTCCAGATGGAAGGTCTTTTCGGCTTCCTACTGTATATTTCTGCGAGTGATATTACAGGAGAATTACCATCAGATATCGCAGGGTTTTAACCCCAGGAACGACTATCCTAAGATATCGTGTATAATCAGGGACATATCCATAGATAACCATAGATATCTGCACCCCTAATAGACTTAACCCAGTCTAGGAAACTACGGGGAAGGATAGGTGAGGAGCTGTTACATATCCTCTCCCCTCATGGTACCACCGTACGTCACTGATGACGCCATTCCCTTCTTCGCAGCGTCCTAATTTGTAAGCAGTTTTTTCAAGTGCGCTTATTTCAGCTTTTTTTTAAGTTTTTCCACGCATGATAGCTTTCTATTGGTAACGAATACAAAAGCTAGGTTTGAGGGTTTCACACATCCCAATTGAATATAAAAATTTAGAATTACTGTACATTGGTCAGTCTTCCACTGTCCATGATTTATGACCCTTTATTTCCCTTCTTAGCTTTCTGAAATTTCTTAGCACCAGGCCATCTTTCTTTATAAACGGTAAATAGACATAAGTTTCTCATAATAATTTCCTTTGACTACCGCTCACCAAATAAAACACATCTCTGAAGCAGTCTGGGACAAAATCTGAGACCATGCAAATTTTAGTTTTTTCCTGCTACCCCCGATTATACGATTCATGACTGAAATTAAACTAAACTTTTAACACCTTTAATATCCTCTATACTTACAGTAAGCGAGCAAAACATGCACCGATCACATATATACCCATAAAACATCTGAAGCAGTCAAAAGACAAAATCCGAGATCGTGAAAATCTAAGTTTTCTCTCCTGCTCCCCACTTAAATGCTATGAACCGAAAAAACCTGAGTTTAAAAATATCAATATCCTCTATAATTTTTGTAGACAAGTGCACACGTGCTGACCACATGTATACCTATAAAACATTTCTTAAGCAGTTTAACTCAAAATCTGAGACAAAATTTTTAGTTTTTCCCCAGGTAGCCCCTTAAACAATTTCGACTGAAAAAACATGAAACTTATAATGAGATTTTAAAGTTTAAAAGTTTTTTCAATCTGAAGCAAGTAAGGGTCGGCATCAGGAAAAACCTCAAAATTTTTACGGAGTCAGATTTTGTGTTAAGACTGCTTCAGATATGTTGTATTGGTATGCATATGGTCAGCGCATGTTTGCACAACTAAAATTACAGAGGATAATGAGAATCTGAAATTTCATGTTTTTTTTTTTTTTTTTGCAGTCCTAGGCCAGCAAGGGCTGGAATTGGGGGGGGGGGGGGTCAATTATAAAAACTTTTTAAATGAATAGATAGAGGGTGTAGTGTGGTCAAAGTTTCTTCCCGGCCTTATCTCAAAATGGTTGTCAAATTACTTGGTTTAAACTTAAGACATGGGAATAGGACTAATTTCCTTTGATTCATTATTAGGGGAGCTAAAGGGTTGTGGTGGCCGATGTGGTAACGTCCCCAACTGGTGAAAGCCAGATTGGGTTTCGAGTCGAGCTCAAACTCGCAAGTTAATTTGGTCCGTGCAACCTTACCATCCTTGCGAACTAAGGAGGGGGGGTATTGGGGAGCCTAAAGGTCTATCTGCTGAGTCATCAGCAGCCATTGCCTGGCCCTCCTTCGTCCTAGCTTGGGTGGAAGGGACTTGGGCCATTGTCCTGCTTGATAAGGCAATGTCACTGTCCCTGGCCTCTGCCATTCATGAATATCCTTTAAACCTTTAGGAACAAGTTATGAGTCAGATTCAAGATATATTCTTTCTCTGAAACTTTAACCAAAACATAACTTCATAGCAGTCTAGATATTTCCTTTGATCTATTTATTACAGGACTTACTCTCCAAAAAATACTTTATAGCAAGATACAAAATAGTACTACAGTGCAGAAAATTTACATTTTTTTTTTTTTTTTGCAGATCTTAATCTCTTAAAATGAAAATTTGTCAACAACCACCTAATACAAGTGTACTTATTGATATAGCAAGAACTTACTAAATTTAATAGTTAAAAATTTATCAAATCGATTCAATGTAAACAAAGAATAAAAAGATACAGCTTACAATTCAGTTAACTGCCGTTACAGTACCTACTTCCTAGTGCTGCTTCATGCTGACATCGCCTCACTTCCCAAACCTTGAAGCAGTAGCTCACATCTCTTAACCACTAAAGATGAAGCACAAGCTCACATCACATCTTAATCACTAAGGAGAAATAAAAAGTATGATTAAATTCAGTGTTTATTGACGAACAAAATTATTTTCCCTTTTAAAGTAGCTACAAACTGATAAGGAATACTGAAGATTACATTTACGGCAGTACATACAATATGATGCTCATTCATCCATTACAATTCAACGACAAAAAATTGAAAAACTGTTCCTCTATTTCTTTCAGTAACAAAAATCGAAAAACAATTTTTCAATTTCTTCCATTAACAAATCTAAATGTAATAAAGGGATAACCATGAACCTGCCTTGAGAGGATGGTGGTTACTACTTCATAAATCCATTAATGGATAAATGAAAGCTTGCTCTAGCAATGGTATAAACGTGCTGTAGGTATGTACAGATACGTTCCCATTTCTCAGTCAATCCTAACAGTACCGTAAAATATGGTGCTCACGTACACAGTTCCTAACAGTGGGCATATTACATGTGTATTCCTCAAAGAAGCAAATTGAATTACCCTTAACATTCATATAATGGTGGTCATTACAATTTTCCTAATGCAGTCTTTCCAGAATCCTTACACAAGAAGTTAATGCAGATTGTGTTACGAGTCTTTACATCGCAACCAAATCTGTATCCTGTTTGAAATTTTTAGTGATACAATTTATAGTGTCATCCTTTCACTATCAGTTCACTTAATTGCATTCTTAACAATGCCATTATGCAATAAAAAAGACTTTTAGCATAATTATATTAGTCTTTCCTTCATGACATTTTAAGTCCAAGATGAAATTGCAATAAGCACTCAATCCATCACTAAAAATATGGCAAAACTTCCCTAATAAGCATTCTTAGATTCATCTTAAAAACTCTGAACAAAAACAAATCAAGTCCTGACACCCCTCGGCCCCTTTCAGAGCTAACTGAAAGCCTTACTACAGACTGCATTAAAAACCACACATAACCACAATATGAAATCCCTTAGACATGCAAGATCATTCTCATTACTGTACAGCAATTCAACCAAATTCTTAAATTTGGTGCATTCAAATCAGACACACGGTATATAATTCCACATGTGCTAACAAACTCTGAATAACATTTATAACTAATGGTTGTACACTTAATGTAATGTTGAAACTGCAGTAGAGATAGGCCATAATTGGCAGACAATACATATTAGCCAAATATATGGAGCTATGGAACAGTAAAATTGAAGTGGTAATTGAAAGGTTCAGAATGCTAAATTAATCAAGATTGATTTCCCTTTATACCCCACTTAGAAAAAACTCAAAATAAGAATACAAATCATTAAAAATATTTTGCTTTAAAAAAAAAAAAAAAAAAAAAAAGAGGGGTGTTCTTAAAATTGAAAGTTTTATCTGCTAATACAGTATTTCTCTCTTACAACAGCACAATAATGCAGCAAGGGTATTCATTTCTGAATTAAAGCTAAAAAAAAAAGGAAAAAGAAGACATCCATTCATAAGTCAACAAGATCAAAGATCTACTGAACTGCAGAATGTGTCTGGTAAGGCTAGGTTCTAAAGAGCAATCATAAAATACATAAAGATAAGTAGCAATAATTTCAAACTTTGCTAACAAAATTATTAGCAACCAACAAACGGCCATTTCATTCTGTGGCATCGAAACCAGTAGGTTCTAACTTTGCCACAAAAATCAGGCTAAAACACTTCAATTAACATTGGCTGCTTCAGATCATGGTCTCACGACTTGATGAACTGTTCTTCACAGTTTGGAAACAGCCAACCATTCTCAAAACTACTACATACACAAAATAATAAAGGTGTCAGGTATTACAGTATAATTGAAAATGAATTCTTCAAAACCTTTATAAAGTTACCAGCTTTGTCTTGAGTAAAGATTCAGACCTCTACTCATGACTATATCATAGTAGTATGGAGATAGACCATGGCAACCCAATATGCTCAGACCAAAAATCTGGAGCATGCAATGCAATTGTATCATACTGCATTGCAGTGGGGTTATTACATTTGTCAATGAACAATGTTCTGTAGACATCACAATGTTCAAGGCAAGCCACGCTATACAGAATCTGTTTAGAGTACCGTCATTTTTCAGGAATATCTCATTGAAAATGCTTAACCAGAAATGCTGCAGAGATATAAAAAAATCAAGGTTTATAACAAGCTTATACCTTTCACATGATACAGCTATAAACAAACTAACTTATCTACCACTTTCAAATTTCAAGAAGCTATAATAGTGGTCTGATAAAACTACTTATGATTAGTAGTAGTAATAGTGCAGATTATACAAAGTAATGAGTAAATCAAAATTGGAAATTATTTTCCTACTTAAAATATGATTACAAATCTATTTTCATAGTCCCAATGACCTCTAACTTTATCAACTACCTCACTTTACATTTTACTGACCACTACAATCTTGATCAGAAAACGGGAATCAAAAGAAACACGCACATGCCGGGGCAGGTCCCTGATTCTGCACAAAAGAGGTTCCCAAGGCACGCAATTTACCCGAGGGTCCCTCTCACGCACAAAATTAAGTCATGTCACTCAAGGTGATGATTTCTTTCAATTGCTCATATTAACCCTTTTACCCCCAAAGGACGTACTGGTACGTTTCACAAAACTCATCCCTTTACCCCCATGGACGTTCCGGTACGTCCTTGCAAAAAAATGCTATTTAAAATGTTTTTTGCATATTTTTGATAATATTTTGAGAAAATTCAGGCATTTTCCAAGAGAATGAGACCAACCTGACCTCTCTATGACAGAAATTAAGGCTGTTAGAGCAATTTAAAAAAAAATATACTGCAAAATGTGCTTGAAAAAAAAATAACCCTTGGGGGTTAAGGGTTGGAAATTTCCAAATACCCTGGGGGTAAAAGGGTTAATAGGCCTGCAATGGTAAGCGAATTCAAGTGCAAGGAAGTCAAGAATACTAGAGATCTTTTAGACTATAAAAAACATAAAACTAGTAGAAAAAAGACCAGTAGATGCTACATATATTTGTTATAGACTTTGCAAATACTATTTCATGTTCTACTAGGTGCATCTGCAGCAAAACTCACATTTTGTGACTAAATTCCTGTCTAGTCCATAATATAATGTATGATTTACTGTGTTAGTAACACTTTTATAGTGTTCACCATCCACATAACCACGAGAGAAGCAAAAAATATTTTTTCCTTTCTAAAACTTGGGCAAAATTACTGAAATCCAAGGATTCAAAATGTCCCAAGCCTCTATTAATAACCTTAAGTCTCTTCTCTAGCACATAGGTACTTGTGGCTAAATACAGAATACAGTGACTCCAGCAAGTTTCTCAATCAAAAATTACATTAAAAGGCTTCTTACATTGAGTAAACCCTGCCCATTCATAAAACTAAAGAAAAAACACCACAATGTTCCATGAAGATATAGGTGCAGTAACTTTTTCATTCCTCTTCAATAGCAAATCAAATACACTATATATGAGTGCAACATGAAAAATCTATAGTAGGTAATTCCAAATATTTGATATAGATTAAACCATTTTGACTTTTAAACATCCCGTATTAGAACGAAAAATCACTTCCATAAAAAAAAGTAAAAAGAAAAGCAGTTGCATGAATAAAAAGCTTATCATTCAAATACTGAAGATACTAAACATACGAGTGACTCTTCCAATGTCAGCAAATGCAGTTTGGAAACAAAGCTAAAAAAATGAATCTTTACTATATAACTTACTTCAAACTACTTAAAATCACTGTTTAATTTACCAATTCTCCATTAATAATGCACTTAGTCACAGGCAATTACAAATTCTGAAATTTCCCACTTACCGTAATTGGTATCCCCCCAAAAAATGACACCAAATTGAATGAAAGTTTTCAAAGAACCAATTGAAGTTCCTCAGTGACAGAAATCAGGTACCAATCTGTCAATAGATTTTATATTTAAACAGATTTTATATTTCTTCACCAAAGTGGTTCAATTAGCACTGAGACAGTGTGTCCTCAATTACTGACAACTAGCTTTTTTACAATAATCTTCAAAGGTAATCATGCTAATATTTCACTGCAGTAAAATTATTTGGGTAACAAGAAATCCCAAATTTGACGCACTTGTGTCATCTGGTACATCAATATCTGAACCTGTAAGAATCAGAATTACAGGCAAATAGACAGAATGACAAATACTCACCAAACCCCCTTTTTAACATTAATTTTCTTTGGCATAGTGATTTACCTAAAAAAAAAATAAAATAAACTTGACTGAATCATGAAAAGACAATTCATAACAATGTGTACTAACTAGCATTAATGTAAAAATATATAAATCTATATAAGAAAAAATAAATCACATTCCCTTTTCCAGATGGGCTAAAAGAAATCCAATAGATTTACCTGAAGTCATGAGATGTTTTGTTTCCTTAAGATTTCTTTTAATCTTTTATATTCAGATTCAAGATATTGCAATATTTGTCTAATTCAAAAACCCCCAAGAGCATTTTTTAAAAATTATCATCTTCTGCATCAACCCATCGATCAGACTCCTGTTGTTTTCCATCTGCTTTATTTTGAGAGTTACCTTTCTCACCACCTTTGCTTTTCTCAGATTTATCTTCACCGACCTTACCATCCCTCTCTCCTGTACTTTCCGTATTGCCAGCAGAAACCTCACTTTCTTCAGCTTTATCACCACCTTTCAAATTAGAATCCTTTTCTTGCGAGCCTGCATTTTCTTGAGAGCTTGCATTATCTTGAGAGCTTGCATTTTCTTGAGAGATTGCATTATCTTGAGAGCTTGCATTATCTTGAGAGCTTGCATTTTCTTGAGAGCTTGCATTTTCTTGAGAGCTAGCATTTTCTTGAGAGCTTGCATTTTCTTGAGAGCTTGCATTGCCTTCAGAGATTGCCACAGCTCCCTCTGTTATTTCTTCAACTCGCGTTACTTCAACTATTGTCTCTTCAATTATTACATCATTACCATCTTCATTGAGTACCTTTACTGATGCTGCTCCTGAAGTCAAACCATTACTCGCTTGGTTTTTATTTCCATTGCCCTCGGTTTTCTTTTTTTCACCTTTCTGCTTTTTCTTTGTCTCATTCTTATCATTGGCAGATTTGGGACCTGCAGGATTAGTGGTCTTCTTCTGATTTGCTTGTTTATTTTGATTATTTACTACAGGCTGATTTTGTGGCGATTTGCTCTTTTTCTGGTTCACTGGTAGATAAACTTTCTTCCCTCCAAAAACCTTAATCTGATAAGACGGTCTTGCAGCCGTTTGTAGGATTTGTCCTGATTTCTTGACAGGTAGTTTAGGATTCGCATTTTTTTGTTTGCCCTTACCTTTCATCTGATCTAAAGCCTGAGATTTCTTGGCTGTGGTTAAAGGCATACCTATCAGCTGATGCACATACCCTTGGTCTCTATTCGTCATCAACCCTGTATTTAGAAGCTCATCAAAACTGTATGATTCAGGATTTTGCCTTTTCATTTCATTTCTCTGCAAAACAAATACACAATAGTATTAATGACTGACAAATGTACCAGTCTGTGGCAAATCATTTACATCTGCTCATATTCACTATTCTCATGTATCATTTTCAATGTGGACAGTGTTTCTTGACTTTTATCATATGGATCTTTATCACTTCCAACAGTTCCATATATGAATTACAAACACAATACTGTATGAATCTTTTATATCTTAAATTTCAATAAAATATTAACACTGCTATGTGAATCAATGCATTTATGCCTACCAACTTTGATTTCACAAAATACAACTGTTCAATTTCTTATCCTTACAAATTACAAACTATCACCATTCAACTACACTAATTTACACACAACATTATGAACCTCTAGTAATTTTATTTAAGTTATAAAGCCTTTCCCACTTCTAATCAATTTTGAGGAGTCAAAATGTGTAATGAAATTATTAAAACAGGCTATCAGTGACATTTTTCCCCGTAATTCATACTTTGTAAACTAATATCTACTTTATCTTTTATCAAAGAATGGATAGAATTCAGTGCATTAGCAATGTTTGAAGATGATATAGAAACAAGATTGCCTTGTATTTAAAACTCCTGGGCTAGGGATATTGCAGTAAATAAATAAATAAACCTCAAAATTACATTCTTTAAGCCACACTGCTCTGATTAAAGCTCATTTTTATGGCAAGCAGTAAAGAAAAATACCAAAAACCAAATCAACCCTATAAAATCCTTTAAAATGACAAGCTCACAAAAATGTTTTCATAAATGCAATAACAACACAAGGAAGCTTCTTACATAAGAAAACAAATGTAATATACTGTAGTGCCCTCTTTACGTCATTTCAACATATGTCATTCTCCTTAAAAAATAAAAAGTTATGCCGTTCTTTCCTATCTAAGTCCTAAAATAACAGCGAAGTACTGTACTGTATAGTCCGGTATTTTACATGAAGCTTCTTAAGCCCCCGGGATCTTGCTTGCAATGATGTTTCATAGCGTAACAAAGGAATAAAGATAAAAATAACTGAGAACTGCATAATACTGAATACATTTTCTATTCAGCACTTACAGTGACATGAACATACGGCGCCAAAATGCATCATCGGAGTTAATTTACGTAGAGTATCAGGTTTTCATTAAATAGAAGCAGTTTTCCGACCTACATAAAAATTCAACTTACTTTACGTCTCTTGGACCCAATTACTGCATAGGGCAGGGTATTACTATAATCTGTATTAGTTGCCAATTATATAAATGCGCAATAATGAGTACAGTGAGTATGACCAAACTTGAATTACAATTGTGTAGCAATAAATATCTGTAGACACTTTGGCACTGAACATGAAGAAAAACTTAAAAGTTAAAAATATCAAATAGAACATGAAGAAAAACCTTCAGCACATCAACAATGTCCCTTTTTAAAACTATTTTCATACTCTAATATACAATATTGATGTTTTTTTTTTAACACCCTATTTTAACAAAATCTCCTAACAAGGATTTTCTAAATTCTATGCATAAAAAGTTTAAAATCGTGATCAGTTTTCTTTCCCAAGGAATAATCGTTAGCCTCCTTGTCCAGATTTTTATCTGAAGCAGTTCATGATTTATGTGATGTTGATAACGTAATTACAGAATAATCCCAGAAAAATCTAAGTAGGTTAATGAGTTATCTGAGCTGCATATGGCAAACTTCTTCTCAAAAGTAAGAAGGATTAGTGAATACTTAAAGATAATACAACTTTTTTTTCTCTATTTAATCCTACCATACTTTGTGAACACCAGTGCGACTGGTTAACTCAGTCAAAACTGGATGGTACAAAATTATCTTAAATGTATGTAAATGATTTAGCCAGTTAAAAACTTTAAATTGTTGTACAGTACTAAAACTAGAATACAGGCTAAAATATAAATGCTAAACTTAAAATATATACTGCAGCAGGGATATTAACAAATCGACATTATGAATTAATAATTATACCCAAGAAATGAGGTCTCGTTACCAACCCTAATACTGTTCCTCATTCACATGTATAAAAGGCAAAAATTACAACTATAATCATATTTTCTGCTCAAGTTAAAAAACCATATTTGTAGAATTGCTGGTTTTTGTTCTTCAAAAACCATGAAACTTTGGGGTTTACTCATATAAACAAATCTGAACCATTCAATTTAAGAGAGTCTTCTGTACTAAGAGAAAAGACGTAAGGTATTAGAGAAGCCCTTTATGAAAACATAGTCATTGAAAAATATCATAGAAAGGAAAATATATTCAAAATTAATGTCTTACCATATCTGCATAGAAGTTAGCTCCATAACCAGCATTACTGATCATATGTTGAGAAGGAACAGGATAAGCGTTTCCTCTGAATCCTCTCAACGATTCATTTTCAACCTTTAGCTTTTCGAGTTTCTCTTGTATCCTACGCTCTTCATGTAATAGCTCCATTCTCTTTTGATCCTCTGACCTCACACGCATGCTGTTGCGTAATCTTTCGTTTTCTTCATGAAGCATATCGAGTTGACTTCGAAGATCCTCTACTTCCCTCTGTTTATCACTAATATTACGGTCAAGTGACAGGCTTTTCATTCCATGGACTAGATAATCATCCCCTCTTGATAGAGAATTTCGCACATCACTTTTGTCAAAGGGGTAATCCCGTCTTTCAAATGGCTTGCGAGAATCAAACATGTGAGAGTCTCTATCTAAAATTCGATTAGCCATTAAACGATAGCTACCTGTAGGTCTCATTTTCCCTTCAAACTCCTGATGTAGAAGATTCACCACTTCACGAGAAAAATCTTGCCTTGAGATGTGTCGAAAAGGACAGGAATACCAATTGCACTGTCCTTCTAGATAAGCCTGAAAAATTTAAATGCAGATGATAAATGTCAATTCATAACATTATTAGGGCATATATAGTATCCATTTTCAAAGGCACAAAACATATAAGATTACTGCAGTTGGAATAGCTTTACTCAAGGAAATAAATTAGGAATAAATTATTATTATTATCCAGTACAAAAACTTGGTAATATTGTTGGAAAACTTGAAAATAGGATCAATAAAACTACATAAATTTACTTTGTTTCCAAAACTTGACATTTGTTGCAAATTAAATTCTGGACAATCCAACTGACATGACAAATTTTTTAATTAATTTGTACTTTTACCTAAAATTAGAAACCCGAATCTTTTAATACGAGTATGTTTCAAGTGTAGCTGAAACTCCCTAATAGGAAGATAGCATTGTGGTGCAACACAACTACTGAACAGCCATGCAAGAGCCCAGTAATAACCAACTTTTCTTTTTACTTAGCTTACGCTAGAAGTATGAAGTATACGATTGAAGTATACGATTACAGTATCTGGTATTCATTGAAAAAGAAATAAAATTAACTCTGTTTTATTCATATTGGGGAATAAATCAATAGATTTCAATTATATTAGAAGAGACAAATAACTTCACCACTGCAAAAAGCTTTCCAAAATATACTCTTTCAACTAAAATAAAATACATTATCTATACAAGTGAAAATTATGTTACTCTAACCTACATTAATACTAATATTTCATATTAAACAAATCAAATTTGTGCAGTATGCAACTTGGAAGTACTAAAGCCACCTCACAATGGCTCAATTTTGATTACAAATCATAAGTTCTATGACAAAACCATAAAATGCATAAAGTGCTGATAGGGTATTGCAAATTATAATAGAAATATTGGTAATGCAGCATGATATCAAATCAAAAATAAACCTAGCTAAAATAAACTGGAACCAATACATACATAACATAATGAAACAAATAAATTAATAGTACAAAAGTACAGTAGAGTATGCTTAACCATTCATAATTTACATCTGACGGTTCAGTGACAAATTTAATAATGTCCTCTAAAATAATACTAACATTTTGGTTCGTTCGTTGGTTTTAGAATGCCTTGCTTTAAGGGCAAGACCTGGGCTCTTGCGTTGGCAGCCCGCAACGACTTACATTTTAACTATACTATATTTACCTAACAAATAATTATGTCAAATATAAATATATCTCACCTACTAAGAACTCCAAATGTCAATGTGAATGATATGAACAGATCAAATACTCAACCAATCAATTAAACCTACCTTACAAGGCTGAGTAACACCAGCAGGAGCGATGTCATCAAGCATTGCTTTACGTACAGCTTGTTCTACTATATGAGCAGGAATTCTACCAGTTGCTCGGTAAACATCTTCGTCGTCTATTGATACATGTAAAAATCTGAAATGTACAAAATACTATATTTCTATGAATCTATAAGTTATTATCAGTACTGGATACTTTTAGCTATAGCCAGAAGTGGGAGGCAAGACTATAAAAATTACCAAACAAGAGAGGAATATAGATGGACAAAGAAGGAAACAAAGAATGGTAGCTAATGTCAAAGGAAGAGCCAGGAGAGTGGTGTATAAAGGGAATACCGGAGAGAAAAGATAATCTACAAAATTGCAGAAGCGAGAAGAAAAGACTGGCAGGATGTTGGAGGGTTAAGAATTATTAAAGCTGATAATGGAAAGACCTTAATTAAGGAAGAGTCAGTCAAAGAGAAGATGAAGATGCAAGACTATTTATCAAAACTACTAAACAGTGAGAATGAATGAAAACCTTGAAAAGGTTTCTCCAGTATCAAGTCGATAGACCACTAGAAAAAATCAGGGAGAATAGTCGAGAATGTTATAAAGAAAGTTAAAGTAAATAAAGCTGTAGGAAAATTAGGGGAAACCATAGAAATGATTAAGGCATTGAGAAATCTAAAAAGATAATGGGTGAACACACTTTTGGAAAAGATCAGGGGGAAGACGATTGGATGATTAAATTGTAAGAACCAAAAAGAGAAGTGTTGAACTACAAACTACAGAGGAATCAAGCTTTAGGAACATGTATTCAAGGTACCAGAAGATTAGAAGAAAAGATGAGAGCAGAGAAATATATGAGTAGCAGGTTGGGTTTATGAAAGGAAAAAGCACAGGGAATCCAATACAAGAAAATAACCAAGGAAACAATTGTCCTCCCTGCTCTAGGGCCAGTATATCGACCTGCATAGCCAAGTATAAGGAGGACCTACAGATTTAAGCTTTATTGAATCAGTTACAGCACCCCTTACACTAAAATATGTTAGACAAACCAAAACATGCCACTGAGAACCAATACTATTACTGGAGCCAGGACTACCAGGTACCTAGTATGCACTCTACTAGCATCATTCTAATTAGTCTGCCAATGGAGTAGAATGCTTTTTTGTACACTCATGGTACCAGACTAGTCAGGCACCCACAACTTTCAAGTACAGTAGACTATCTTACAAATATTTAATTTGTTATTCTTAATGATACTCGATGTAACCAACACACCAAATTATTCAAAAAAGAATACTGTTTACTTCAAGATTTTTTTTTTCTTTACACTGACCGTATGAAGCATTCTCTTTGTTATTCTTAATGATAGACTTAATGTAACCAACACATCAAATTTTTTTCTTTACACTAACCGTATGAAGTACTTTACTTTAGTTGATTTTTTATGACAGCATGGGAATGATTTAGCCTTAAAGGTTTCATTTCTTTTAAGCACTTATTCGTATTTTTTCATAAGTCATAGTTCCGAGTTTTAGACTTGAGTAGACTGGATTTTTTATAATTTTGGTGTATGGCTCTAGTAAAACCGTCCCTGTACATTTGACGAAGTACAGCATCCTAAAACTTATCGCTCAACAGGCTACCATCCTTCCTGTGTTCAGTTAGTTTACATTTCCTCTGGATACCTCAATTATAGCCCACATAGTTGAGGCATCAATTGCCTCCCTCTATGTGGGTACCATTAAAGGTCCTTTCATTCCCATAAACTCCTGCATTCCTCCTACTCCCTCCTGGGTTTTCAAGCTCCGTAGAAAGCTCAAGCAGGAACCTATTCTAACACAGTCTTCCTAGCTTGGTAACAACGGGAAAATCAGTGGAGGCAGCATCTGCTACGGATGTTGGGAAGGGAGACCTAGCGACAAATCCATGGAATTGGGAACAGGGTGTGCTTGCTGGCCTGAATTTAATATTTTTCATACTAGAACCTACAATATTCCCTTCAATGATGTGATGTGGAATTCCCAAAATTATGCCACATTTCCTCAATTATACAGTACTGGCATTTAAGCCTAAAGGAACAACCTCTTAGGATTTGTCCACATCTTACTCCAAAAGTTTTACTATGGATGCCTAAGTCTACTCTCAAACTTCTAGCAGTAGCAGTCTGAGATGGCTGGTTCATTCTGCAGAGGTATAAGACCTCTTCAATAAATGCCTGATAGTCTGAGGTTGTCTCCAAGGTTCCCAAGAGCGTTGGATTGAAGGGACAAAGCATTCTTTAAAAGTCTGGGTCGGTCATAGACAAAAAACCCAAAACAACAAAGCATGGTCTCTAAAGGTCTGGGTTGGTCATGGATAAAAACCTTAAAACTATCGATGAAGACTCATAAGTATGAGCGAGTACAAGCCAACAGAGGTCGCATGCAATGTCTTTCGTAGGTACATGAAGATCTTTCTCGTTTGCTGCAGTGGTGTCTGAGAAAATTCACCTTCCAGAAGACTTATAAGTATGCCTTCAACTGCAGGAGAGGAGTATTCCCTAGGGGAACTGAAGACTTCCTTGTCTTGCTACAATAAAGGATGTAAATGAGGTAGAAGGTAACCCCCTTTTCACCTTAAGAAATCAAAAAGAACTAGGCAGTCATTGCATTAGACAAGGTCATAGGAATCGAGCTCATAGGTGAGGTAGCACATGTACATTTCCTTTCTTTATTAGGTATCTAGTTCAAAGGTGACAGCTCCACTGAAGGTGAGGACCGATACCTATTACAACTTCAGTGGTCCTGGGGGGTCGATGTCAGGACATAACAGATGGAAAAACCCGCTCTTTATGTTACAAGGGTTTGCAAAATTCTTACCATCGAAAAAATGCCCTTAATCTAAGGAGAGTCCTTAAGACATCCCATATTGTCAATCGTAAAGATAATTTCGGATTCCCCACCAAGAACCCGAATACCTGCTCCTATAGGGAAAGCATATAATAAGGCTTCGGTCTGGCTTTGCCCTGACGTTGAATAAAGGTTGTCATATTTCTTTGCCTTCCCCCCAGGAGAAGGAAGATGGAAAAAGACCAAAAGCCAGAAAGAGAAAGGAGAGGTTTAGCAGATTTCTCAAGACTTCAATAAAAAACCTGAAGAAGAATCTTGTTTGGACTACTACTTTATCATCTTGCCGTACTGCAGCCACTGGGAGGACAACCACTCCCTACATTCCTCACATAATGGCACCTACAAGAAAGGCACAAAAAAATGGGGATCCACATTACTTCTGCTCATGAATGTTCCACACACACAGCTGGAAAACCCTGAGCAGAACTACATGCCAACAAGTGGTTCCTCAATTTGTCAAGAACAAATGATTTGCAGAGATAAAAAATTTAAAAAAGCCAAATTTGTTAGAACTGAAAGTATGTCTGTACTACTTGATGGCCTTAGTCAAACTGGCTGATCTCTTGGCTACTCAAGTGAGCAGCCACAGGAACGGAACTTTTAACTACACACCAGAAACTACTTACATATGGTTATAAATTTTAACAGCAGTTTTGAGTTACACTGAAATCCAAGTCCTATTACATCACAAGGGTTGTTTTTATTCGTGTAGCAAAAAAATAAGACTACAGGGAACACACAAAAAATAATAGGCAAGATTGAAAAGAAGAGTTATTGAAGAATGAGCCTGACACTTTCATACAAGCATTTCTACTAAAATCTGTCAAGTACATATGAACTGTCTAGCCATAAAATGTTGGTTGAATTCTTTTAAGATAATCTTCTAAAACATATATTTGAATTTGAAAACTACCTTTTACATTTGGTTCCATGTATGTAACATGTTGAGTCAACTTTAGTGCATTGAGGCATAATAAAAAGAGAACTTACTTGCAATCTGAACGAGGGCATCGTAGATGTAAATAATTCTGACAGAATTGTAACCATGTAAAGGTATCTTCAGAAGGAATCTGTTGAGAACTCGGTGACAGTGGTGTTTCTATTCTACGGGGATAAATGTGAGGGCCAGGTGAAATTGAGCTCTCAAGTCTTGGAGAATATGCTGGATGATAAAACGAGCACTGCTTTCCTCTTACACACACGCTATTCAAATAATATGGGCACACCTTTTTTCCATTTACGTATACATCATTATTATTTGCTATAGGAGAATTCATCATGCTAAATCCTTTTTGATTACCGGAATTTTTACCAGGAGGCATTCCAGTAAAACCTGAGTTTTGTTGAGATCTCTTATTTTGTCCCATTTGTGTTTGTTTATTCGTATTTTCCGACCTCTTCTGGTTTTGATTTTTCTTCTGGTGCCTAAAAAAATAAAACAAAATAACACTTTCAGTAACGGCTGAGGACAACAGTGTTCTGTCAAAATAATAGTTCACCTCAAATGTAAAGATCCCTTAACATTTGCAGAGGTTACAAAACACACAATTGATAAAAAATAGCTACACAAAATGTATTGCCCCAGTTAATATCAATTTCTAACCCTAAATTTTTATATATAACTAAAGAAATACCATTTTATTATCTTTACAAACATTATACAATAATTGTCAAAATAGTAGTATAAAATGTTAAAACGAACCTCCCATGAATTATTGCATCTGCAAATATAAAGGCACAACTGTCTTACGAAACCACTACAGCTTTCAGAATGCTATTATTCACTTCAGGATGTTGGAGGCGAACCTCAAAGGATCTATAATAAATGTATACATAATCTTGGAATAGAAATAACTGTACATCAATTCCTGGAATGAAAATTATACAAACCTGGAATAAACCTAAGTTACCCAAGAGTCAATGGAAAGAGAAGATGACATAATGGCCCCCAAAGACGACTGGTGAAATCTAACCGAGGCCCTTTGCGTCAATAGGTGTAGGAGGAGATGATGATGATGACTATTTGACCTGCTATTTTGCTTATCTGGAGGCACCTACACTCAAGTGTGAAAATAAACACTTTGCCTCAACAGGTGAAGTATATCTTATGTATGTCAAACTAAGATTCGTAAAAAAAAAAAAAAAAAAAAAAAAAAAAAAAAAAAAAAAAAAAGTCTAATTACAGATTACACAAAATCCTATTCCAGATGATGCCTTGAACATTGATATAATAACACTACCATAAAAAGTCCTGACAAAGGACATGAAAAATACTCTAACAAAGGTAGAACCACCAACCTGTCGACTAAAAACAAAATGAAGGAATCAATATGGAAGCTTCAAGGGTCCATGAAGTTCAGCAGTCATGCTCTAAGAAGAGCTATAGGAGGGAAAGTTATACTAACCCATTACTACTAGTCCTCTAAAAATGTTATTTTCATTAGTAAAATAAATTTTTGAATATACTTACCCGATAATCATGTAGCTGTCAACTCCGTTGCCCGACAGAATTCTACGGACGGGATACGCCAGCGATCGCTATACAAGAGGGGGGTGTACTCACCAGCGCCATCTGTGGCCAGGTACTGCAGTACTTCTTGTCAACACCACCTCAATTTTTCCTCGGTCCACTGGTTCTCTATGGGGAGGAAGGGTGGGTCAATTAAATCATGATTATCGGGTAAGTATATTCAAAAATTTATTTTACTAATGAAAATAACATTTTTCAATATTAATCTTACCCGATAATCATGTAGCTGATTCACACCCAGGGGGGTGGGTGAAAACCAGTGTACATGTTAATCAAGAAGCTAAGTATCCCGTATTTCATATTATCAGTTATTCAAAATAACAATGAAATTATAAGTACCTGGTAAGGAAGTCGACTTGAACCATTACTCTGCCTTTAATAAGTTCGTCTTCCTTACTGAGCGCAGCGTTCCTCTTAGGAGGCTGAACAACTCTAAGGTGCTGAAGTATAAAGGGCTGCAACCCATACTAAAGGACCTCTACACAACCTCTAACCTAGGCGCTTCTCAAGAAAGAATTGACCACCCGCCAAATCAACTAGGATGCGGAAGGCTTCTTGGCCTACCGTAACAACCCAAAAACAACAATAAAAGCATTCAAGAGAAAGGTTAAAAAAGGTTATGGGATTAAGGGAATGTAGTGGCTGAGCCCTCACCTACTGCTGCACTCGCTGCTACGAATGGTCCCAGGGTGTAGCAGTTCTCGTAAAGAGACTGGACATCTTTGAGATAGAATGATGCAAACACTGACTTGCTCCTCCAATAGGTTGCATCCATAATACTCTGCAGAGAACGGTTCTGTTTGAAGGCCATCGAAGTAGCCACAGCTCTCACTTCGTGTGTCCTTACCTTCAGCAAAGCAAGGTCTTCATCCTTCGTGTGAGAATGAGCTTCTCTAATCAGAAGCCTTATGTAATACGAAACTGCGTTCTTGGACATAGGCATCGAAGGTTTCTTAATGGCACACCATAAGGCCTCTGATTGTCCTCGTATAGGTTTTGACCTTTTAAGATAGTACTTTAGAGCTCTGACAGGGCAAAGAACTCTCTCTAGCTCGTTACCCACCATGTTGGAAAGGCTAGAAATTTCGAACGATCTAGGCCAAGGACGTGAAGGAAGTTCATTATTTGCCAAAAACCCGAGCTGTAAGGAACATGTAGCTGTTTCGGATGTGAATCC
The DNA here is from genome assembly GCF_036898095.1 of Palaemon carinicauda. Taxonomy (NCBI): domain Eukaryota; kingdom Metazoa; phylum Arthropoda; class Malacostraca; order Decapoda; family Palaemonidae; genus Palaemon; species Palaemon carinicauda. The sequence goes on from NC_090733.1 coordinate 142,158,480, forward strand.
TATGTTCCTGCTGAAGGCGTGAACCTCACTAACTCTTTTGGCTGTTGCAAGGCAGACGAGGAAAAGAGTTTTGAGAGTAAGGTCTTTGAAAGAGGCTGACTGGAGAGGTTCAAATCTAGGAGACATAAGGAACCTTAAGACTACGTCTAGATTCCAGCCTGGAGTGGACAAGCGACGTTCTTTAGAGGTCTCGAAAGACTTAAGGATGTCCTGTAGATCTTTGTTGGAGGAAAGATCCAAGCCTCTGTGGCGGAAAACAGTTGCCAACATACTTCTGTACCCTTTGATCGTAGGAGCCGAAAGAGATCTAACATTCCTAAGATGCAACAGGAAGTCAGCAACTTGGGTTACAGAGGTACTGGTAGAGGAAACTGCATTGGCTCTGCACCAGCTTCGGAAGACTTCCCACTTGGATTGATAGACTCTGCGAGTGGATATCCTCCTTGCTCTGGCTGCCTCCTTCGAAAAGCCTCTAGCTCTAGAGTCTTTCGATAGTCTGAAGGCAGTCAGACGAAGAGCGTGGAGGCTTGGGTGTACCTTCTTTACGTGAGGTTGACGTAGAAGGTCCACTCTTAGAGGGAGAGTCCTGGGAACGTCGACCAGCCATTGCAGTACCTCTGTGAACCATTCTCTTGCAGGCCAAAGGGGAGCAACCAACGTCAGCCGTGTCCCTTCGTGAGAGACGAACTTCTGAATAACTCTGTTGATGATCTTGAACGGCGGGAATGCATATAGATCGAGGTGGGACCAATCCAGCAGAAAAGCATCCACGTGAACTGCTGCCGGGTCTGGGATTGGGGAACAGTACAATGGGAGCCTCTTGGTCATCGAGGTAGCGAACAGATCTATCGTTGGTTGACCCCACAAGGCCCAAAGCCTGTTGCACACGTTCTTGTGAAGGGTCCATTCTGTGGGGATGACTTGACCCTTCCTGCTGAGGCGATCTGCCGAGACATTCATATTGCCTTGAATGAATCTCGTTACCAGCGTGAGGTTTCGACTTCTTGACCAAATGAGGAGGTCCCTTGCTATCTCGTACAGCTTCCTCGAATGAGTCCCTCCCTGCTTGGAGATGTACGCCAAGGCTGTGGTGTTGTCGGAGTTCACCTCCACCACCTTGTTTAGCAGGAGGGACTTGAAGTTCATTAAGGCCAGATGTACTGCCAACAACTCCTTGCAATTGATGTGAAGCGTTTCCTGTTCCTTGTTCCATGTTCCCGAGCATTCCTGTCCGTTCAAGGTCGCGCCCCAGCCCGAGTCTGATGCGTCCGAATAGAGATGAAGATTGGGGGTCTGAACAGCTAACGAGAGACCCTCCTTGAGAAGGATGTTGCTCTTCCACCACATGAGAGTAGTCTTCATCTCTTTGGTAACAGGAATAGAGACCGCTTCGAGCGTCATATTCTTGTCCCAGTGAGCTGCTAGATGGTATTGAAGGGGGCGGAGGTGGAGTCTCCCTAACTCGGTGAACAGGGCTAACGATGACAGGGTCCCTGTTAGACTCATCCACTGTCTCACCGAGCATCTGTTCCTCTTCAGCATGCTCAGGATGCACTCTAGGGCTTGGTTGATTCTTGGGGCCGACGGAAAAGCCCGAAAAGCTTGACTCCGAATCTCCATTCCCAGGTAAACGATGGTTTGGGAAGGAATAAGCTGGGACTTCTCTAAGTTGACCAAAAGACCCAGTTCCTTGGTCAAGTCCAAAGTCCATCTGAGACTCTCCAGACAGCGACGACTTGTGGGGGCTCTTAAAAGCCAGTCGTCTAAATAAAGGGAGGCTCTGATGTCCGCCAAGTGGAGGAATTTCGCAATATTCCTCATCAGTCGCGTAAACACCAGAGGTGCCGTGCTTAGGCCAAAACACAGGGCTTGGAATTGGTACACAACCTTTCCAAAAACAAATCTCAGAAAAGGTTGGGAGTCTGGATGAATGGGGACGTGAAAGTAGGCGTCTTTCAGATCCAACGAGACCATCCAGTCCTCCTGCCTGACCGCTGCTAGGACCGACTTCGTCGTCTCCATAGTGAACGTCTGCTTGGCAACATAAGCATTGAGCGCACTGACGTCCAGCACCGGTCTCCAACCTCCTGTCTTCTTGGCCACCAGGAAGAGACGGTTGTAAAAGCCCGGGGATTGATGATCCCGGACTATCACCACTGCCTCCTTCTGTAACAGGAGCGACACCTCTTGATGTAACGCTAGCCTCTTGTCCTTTTCCTTGTAGTTGGGAGAGAGGTTGATGGGAGAAGTGGTCAGAGGGGGATTGCGGCAGAATGGGATCCTGTAACCCTCCCTTAGCCACTTGACAGACTGGGCGTCTGCACCTCTTCTTTCCCAAGCTTGCCAGAAGGTCTTGAGTCTGGCTCCTACAGCTGTCTGGAGAGGAGGAGAGTCAATGTTTGCTTTTCGAAGACTTGGTACCTTTCTTGGACCTGCCCCTGTGACCGTCTGGGCGGGTACTTCCTCGGCTGGGGGCTCTGCCACGAAAGGGCGGAATAAATCTGGTAGCAGGAGTATCAGCCACTGGGGTGCGGTAAGTTCTTGGTACTGAAGGTGCAACCTTAGCCTTCCGTGCTGAAGAGGCCACGAGGTCATGCGTATCCTTCTGTATAAGAGCCGCAGACATTTCCTTGATAAGATCCTCAGGAAACAGGAACTTAGAAAGAGGAGCAAAAAGTAACTGTGACCTTTGGCAAGAGGTGATACCAGTGGAAAGGAAGGAGCAAAGTTGTTCCCTTTTCTTGAGGACTCCCGATACAAACATAGAGGCAAGTTCGCCGGAACCATCGCGAATTGCTTTGTCCATACAGGACATGATCAGCATGGCCGAGTCTTTGTCAGAAGGGGCAGTCTTCTTGCTCAAGGCCCCCAGGCACCAGTCGAGGAAATTAAAAATTTCAAAGGCGCGAAAGACTCCCTTTAAGAAGTGGTCCAGGTCAGAAAAGGTCCAGCAGACCTTAGAGCGTCTCATAGCCGACCTTCGTGGAGAGTCAACCAAACTTGAGAAGTCAGCCTGGGCAGAGGCAGGGACCCCCAAGCCTGGTTCCTCTCCCGTGGCATACCAGACGCCCGCCTTAGAAGTCAGCTTAGGAGGCGGAAACATAAAAGACGTCCTTCCCAGTTGCTGCTTGGACTGCAACCAATCCCCTAACATTCTCAAAGCTCTCTTTGATGATCTAGCGAAGACAAGCTTAGTGTAGGCAGACTTAATAGGTTGCATGCCTAGAGAGAACTCGGATGGAGGAGAACGAGGGGTAGCAGAAACAAAGTGTTCAGGGTATAACTCTCTGAACAGAGTAAGGACCTTGCGAAAGTCAATGGAGGGTGGCAATGACTTGGGTTCCTCCACATCAGATGAAGGATCATCCAGGTGAGCAGCTTCATCCTCAGAAACCTCATCACCTGAGTGTTGAGAAGCGAGAGGTAACGATAAAGCAGTATGCTGAATGGCTGAATCCTGAAGAACGGGTGCATGCGCACTAGCAGATTCATCCTCAAGACTCTGCTGAAGAGGATGAGGGCTGGTAATGACAAAGTCCTGAGGCTGGGATGAAGGAGGTTCTGCGGGGGTCTGAGGAGCAAGCGTGGTGATAAGCGAATGCTGTAAAGCATGAGGCTCATGCTGCATAGTCTGCGGTTCAAGTTGAATGGGAAGCGGCTCAAGCTGTGAAGAATGTGGTTGCTGCATGCGTTGAGGTGGCTGCCTCATAGCATGAGGTTCCTGCCTCAAGAGTTGAGCTTGCCTCAAGGGTTGAGGTGGCTGCGCAGAGAGAGGCTCTTGTCTCACGAGTTGAGGTTCTTGCCTCAAGAGTTGAGGTGCTTGCCTCGAGAGTTGAGGTTCTCGCCTCGAGGAAAGTGGAGGTGGCTGCCGCAAGAGTTGAGGTTGCTGCCTCAAGGATGGTGGAGGTTGTCGCACCGCAAGAGGTTGCTGCCTCGAGGATGGTTGCAACGCATGAGGCTCCTGCCTCAAGGGTAGAGGAGGTTGCTGCAAAGCATAAGGCTCCTGCCTCAAGTGTTGAGGAGGTTGCCGCGTGGTAAGAGGCTCCTGCCTCAAGGAAAGTGGAGGTTGCTGCACAGCGCTGATATCTGGCAACTCCCAATGCGGCAGCTCACGCATGGAGGTAGCTTGAGGAACCTCAACATCATACGTCTGGCAGGCTGGACTGCGCAGAGGTGGAGGAGAGCTCGCAGGAGGAGGTGTGATAACCTTCTCTACCTGAAACTCCTGCATCAACACCGCAAGCTGCGACTGCATAGTCTGCAGCATAGCCAACTTAGGATCAACAGAAGTTGAGGTCTGTTGAGGCATGGCTTTAACAGAAGTTGAGGTCTGTTGAGGCATCGCTTTACCTCTCTTAGGAGGCGTGCAGCCATCAGATGACTGCGGCGAGTCCGAACTAGCCCAGTGGCTACACCTGGGCTGTTGGACTCGTGCGGTCTGGACCTTACGCTTAAGAGGCCTTGAGACCTGGGTCCAGCGTTTCCTCCCGGAACCTTCTTCTGCAGACGAGGACATTAAGGGCTCAATCGTCTGAGAGTGGAAGTGACGATCTCTATAAGATACGCCCGCAACCACTGAGGATACTACTGTGCGCCGATCAAGGCCTGCCGAACCCTTTTGCCCTTCGACATTGCTTCTCCCCTGGGCTTGGGAGCTTGCAAGAGGTCCCGGACTGGGAGGACGACTGGCACGCACAGAAGTATCCTCATGCGCAACACTGACACTGACACTAGGCACAGCACTGGCACTACCACTTCCCACTGCACTTTTCACTTTAAGTTCCTTGACATCTGCCAAAAGAAACTTGTGGTCACTCACTACCGACTCCACCTTATCACCTAAAGCCTGAATAGCACGTAAAACATCTGACATATCAGGCTGAGCACTAATAATAGGTTCGGGGGTAGCCACTACAGGGGAAGGAAAAGGTTGAGGATCATGGGGGGAGGAATAAACCAAAGAGCGAGAAGAACTCCTCCTAACTCTCTCCCTCTCTAACTTAGTCGTATACTTGAGGAATTCGATAAAATCGAATTCCGAAAGCCCGGCACATTCCTCACATCGATCTTCCAACTGACAGGATTTTCCCCTACAGTCGGAACAAACGGTGTGAGGATCAACCGCGGCCTTCGGAAGACGCCTATTACAAGTCCTAACACTACATCGTCTTTGTCTAGGAGCTTGAGAATGGTCGGACATCTTGAATCAGAGAACAGTCAAGGGGGGTTTCCAAATTAAAGCAAAGATCGTTATACCATTAATCAAAATCAATCCAAAAGCTATCTAAGCTAAGGGAAAAGCTTCCTGTATAGCGAAAGCTGAAATCTCAGAGCAATACTTCACCAAAACCGTGAACAAAGACTCCAAAATCATAAGCGTATCCATGTAGGTCTTGCCGGAAGCACGACAGAGGAAAAATTGAGGTGGTGTTGACAAGAAATACTGCAGTACCTGGCCACAGATGGCGCTGGTGAGTACACCCCCCTCTTGTATAGCGATCGCTGGCGTATCCCGTCCGTAGAATTCTGTCGGGCAACGGAGTTGACAGCTACATGATTATCGGGTAAGATTAATATTGAAAATTTAAGTTTGTCACCCTAGGTACACTTATAAAATGTATAGCACACTGAATGGTGGGGAAGCATTATCAAAATAATTTCTATCTTCATGTTTTTTCCATATCAATAAATATGTATGTACCACAATTGGAATACTTGAGAGAACTACTGTATTTTCCATCTCTTTTATCTAAAAAGAGAAAAGTGGAAAAGTATACAAACTAAAAATAAATGTACAACTAAATAAAAACTTACTGATTCTTGTAAGCATTGGCATTTGCGTTGACAGCTGGATGCATTAGTGCTTTTCTTGCTGCGTTAGCTTTAGCTGCTTTTTTATTGGATCCTGAAAAGAAATAAAAGCTAAAACACTTTCTCCAAGTTTTTGTTCTGCTACAGCTTCCTATCATAATGGGTATTTGTGACCTTATAACTACCTTATGTCCATAAATAGGTCCGTATCACTTACATCCTGATAAATATAAAAAAAAAAAAGTTTAAATATATCTTTTTTCAAGCTACACAAATTTCAATAGATTTTTTCTTATTCAATATGTTATATGTTTTTATTGCGAATGACGAAATCCCCAAGGATCAAAATCCGTGAATATCAGGCCCCACTGTACTGGAGACAATGCTACCAGCACGTTAATTTACACCAAGCCTGTCTACCTTACTCCCCAAATTAAAATCAAATGTTCCCTTCTCTACATGAGACTGGGAGAGATGGTCTTGGACACCAGACAGCACTATCCAATAATAGGTTTATTATTCAATATGACAAACTTGGAAGCAAGAGTAATTTGTATTTTTCTCAAACTATACAAACCTGAGCCCTTTACAGAAGAGAATGGTAACAGTAAAGCTGGGATATGGCAGTTAAAAGTTTTAACAAGATGTTAAAAATTGGCTGGTAATTATCAATTCAGTTGGGGGAAGCACCATATCCCCTGACAAACCAGTTTCATTGTAGCTTAAATTTCTAAGGGATTGGTGATGGCCACGAAGTATAAGTAAAATATTCAGGTTTGTATTGTTAAGAAGAAATACATATCACTTTCAAATTTATTATTTGTTCCCACATGTATATAAGCCATCAACCTCTACATAGGAGACTCATTCTTAGGTGGGAGGAAGTCCTTATTTCAAATGGCTGGAAACTTAACCCAGCATACTCAAAACTCGTACATTAGGATACTGAGAGTCAAGGATCCTACACCATTTGCACCCAAGGTTCAGCAATACCAGCGGGATGACAGCCCTGGCAATAAGAGTTGTTCTCAAGTAGAACAACTTGGCTGATATATAGTTAGCCAGATTCACTACGAGTGTTATATACATATAAAACAAAGGTTTGTCTGTCTTTGTCACACTCCCCCTTGTAAGGAGCATGGGGAAAACTCTTCTACACTTTACGATCCAATGCTGATGGTCCTGTGAGAGGAGCCAAGGTAGCTAAACCACATGCTGTGCAACTTCAACAGGCCCTATAGAGAAAGTGACCACAGACTTGTGGATCCCATCCCACAGATAATGGGCAGTAAACATCGTCTGACATTTCCATACCACTGGCTGTAATACCTGCGTAGGCAAGATTCTTTTGGAAAGCCATGTGCTCTAACTTGAGTCCTTCCAGTGACACAAGGAGAGGAAGGTGAAGGGTACAGTCAATAAGCTCCCTCAACCAACAAGAAATAGTGTTCTTGATTATTTCCTTCTTTATTCTTCTGGTACTAACAAAAAGATGTAGCAGGTATGATCTAACTTTGAGCGTAGGCTAGAGTTATCGAGTCCTTTGACTGGCCACAGTACTACACTGGATACCTCTCTAATTACGGCTCATTTTTCTTTGCCTACGCATACACCGAATAGTCTGGTCTATTTTTTATACATCCTCCTCAGTCCCCATACACCTGAAAACACAGAGATTACCAAAAAAATTCTTCTTCGCTCTGGAGTTAACCAACTACAGTACCGCAATGTAATTGTTCAGTGGCTACTTTCCTCTTGGTAAGGGTAGAAGAGACTCTTTAACTATGGTAAGCAGCTCTTCTAGGAGAAGGACACTCCAAAATCAGAACATTGTTCTCTAGTCCTGGGTAGTGCCACAGCTTCTGTACCATAGTCTTCCACTGCCTTGAGGTAGTTCTCTCACTTGAGGGTACACATGGGCACACTATTCTGTCCTATCTCTCTTCCTCTTGTTTTTCATTAACTGTTTATAATTCTTATATGAATCTATTATAATGTTACAGTTAAAATATTTTATTTTAATTGTTCATTACTTCTCTATTAGTTTATTTCCTAGATTGCCTTCCTCATTGGGCAAATTTTCCCCGTTGGAACCCTTGTGTTTATGGCACCTAACTTTTGCAACTAGGTTTTAGCTTAGCTAATAATAATAATAATAATAATAATAATAATAATAATAATAATAATAAAGCATAAATTATTTTTCCAAGTAACATTTGATACAGCAGACTCAAAATATACTTGTTAAGCGGAAGGATTTTTCATTTGATAAGTTTTCTATTTTCAAAAATGTGGACCAGAAAGGAAGCCAAGAAGTCTAGGGTTATACAGCAGGAGGACCTTTGCCTCTAGTGGAAGAAGACCTCTTTCAAACACCAAATGAGTCATGTTGTGAGCAAAATATTCTCTACTGTATAATACTGTAAGCAGGAGAGAAAATCCACGTGTGAAGGTTTTCATTCAGAAAGGAGAAAGCGAAGATATTCCAATTCCCTACTTTCTAATGCAGCTGTACACACCATAGGCGGCGTAACCTACGTCTCAGACGCTGGAGCTGTAAATACCAGAGTTTTATCAGTCAATGTGGAGCTACAGTATAAAATTTAGTACAGCTGTCTCCAAGAAATCCTGAAGGACAATTCAAAACCTTTGAAATCACACTTGCAAGAAACAGATAAATCAAGCAAAATCTGTCCACTTCAGGTTCAAAGCATGTCTTGCCACTATCTGAGAATCCACATTCGGAGTTCCCTATACAGTACAGGAAGCTTGTTGAACTCTTTCGCTGCAAACAGATCTACGTTGACATTTAAGATAATCTCAAGGAACTTTTAGAAAGAGCTCTGATCCAAGGTCCATTCTGTGTCTAAGGCTGCCTGTCTAGAAAAGTCATCCGCTACTACACAGAGAGCCCAAAAGGTGGAATGAGAAGAGATTTCAGCCCAGTAGGAATTTTGCAACATGAAGAATCACTGCATTGAGAATTCTTTAGCAGGTTCCTTTTTAGAAGGAGTCTCTTCAATGTCATGAAAATGGCCATCAGTTCATTCAAAAACATTTGTATAAATTGCTGCAAATTGAGGGGACCCATAAAACACACAGTAAGGTCTCCTCTGAATGACCTACTGAACCTAACTTGGATGCGAGTGTATGAAGAACCACGGCAATTGGGGGAGAGACGAATGGGGCAGACATGAATATGGGCTTTGGTGTGGTCTACAGGCCAAGAATTCTTTTGTAGGTACTGGATAACTGGGCTTTGTTATCATGAAACCCTTCTGAGCTAATCTTCTACACACCCAATTCAGAGCCTTCCACCCATTCTTCAAAACTGTATCAACCATTGAAGCCAACTGTAGAAGACCCAAGACCTTTCCCAGTTGCTCTCTGGTAGAGAAGCGACCCACAAGAAAAACCGGAGCGTATTCAAATTGTCTCCCCAAGTGAAAACATTCTGAGTACGTACTGGAGACTTAACTTTGCCGAATCATCCCAAGAATGTCGTGTAGGAGAGGGACACTAGCATGATCCGCAGGGATGATGCTTGGTTTCACATGAAACCTAGCACTGGATACAGGAGAGCAAGTTTCAGTACCACATACCAAAGATCAACCTAGGGAAGGCCTGGGTTAAGTACAGTGCTGCTTATCTCACAAAATTATCCGGAGAAGTGGTTGATGTCCTTTGAGGCTCTCGCAGATCAGTCACCTTGTGTATTGGTGACTAATTCCTCTTCCAGGAAGTACATCTGAAGACTCAGGAACAAGGGAGGTTGTATTAGTTTTTTTCTCACTAATACTTTTTATTTTGCTCCCATTTACCAATTTTTCTACAATTATCTTACTTCTTAGGCATGTTGAGATAATCCAATGTTGTAGGGGCCTTCCATTTGATTGCCTTGTTTCTGAAACACCAAAGATAATTTGTGGACACCTGCTGATGTGTCCTAGTATCTGAGAAGCTGATGACTGGGCGATAGAAAAGCCTTGTCAAAAGTAAGATTTAAATCAACAATAATAAGCCTAATCCATAGTAATAGTGAGGTTAATAAGCTTTAGCCAATTACTAAAAGTAACGCTGCCGTTAAGAATAGAAAGGTGGATTTTAATGAAACTGACAAAGTAGAGAAAATTTTGTAAAATGATTAAGGTGAAAGAGGGCTGTAAAAAATTAAATATGATTCTGATTAAAAGTGTATATTAAAAAGTGGAAAACACAGGTGACCAATTGAATACAGTACTGTACTTGCACAGACATTATTCTGTGTTTCAATATTTTTTCGAGATTAGAAACATTATGGTATAACAAAATATAGAATCGTGTTGTTTGTTGTATTTAATCAAGACAGTGTTAAGTTTATTGGATTAAGAATCGGTAACATTAATGGGTTTAGTTGGTTTAGTCAAATAATAGGTTGGTTTTTAAAATTTTGATTACGTAAAACATCTTGATTGTACTGTATACACAGGCACAATATTCCATCGGTTTCCTTTCCTCACCGAGTTATTTTCCCTGGTGGAGTCCTTGTGCATCCTGCTTTTCCAACTAGGGTGATAGCTTAGCTATTAATAATACTCCTTAATATGAGTACAGTAGTGTATTCAATTACTGCACACTAAGTAAAACTAACAGAATTTAGTTACTAGTAGCTTGGTCTCACCTGCACCTTCAAAAGTTTTCCCATCAATTGTCAATTTAAAAATAAATCTCCTCTCAGGTGTATCCTCACCCTCCATCACCTCATACACACAATCTTTCCGTATATCATTCAACTGCAGAACCGGATTTTTTTCTTCTGGCTGGGAAGCCGCATTCCTCCCTCCACCTGACATGGTTTCTGTAAAAATTATAAAATACAGTAATAATACTCAACACATGTATGTATACAACCAGTCTTAAAATACTGAAATCACAAATTTTAGGTAATTTGTATTTTTCCTAACAGTACTTACCTTGAACTACTTTCTTAGGAGTATCTGGGATCTCCTCCCATCCGACCAGAGTTTTGTGTAGTTTACCCTAAACCCATTTTCTATGAGGGGTAACCTCAGGCGGAGTGATATGCGCCCTGAGGCTAACTCCGGGTCAGAGAGCATGCTTGCTCAGGTCTCGACCTCCAGTAAGTTCTGGTTGCTAAGGTCTCTAAGAAAACCAGGGGACACTCGGGGAAGGCAGGGTGGGCCATTACCCGAAAGTAGTTCGAGGTAAGTACTGTTAGGGAAAAATACAAATTACCTAAAATTTGTGATTTGTTCCAACACGAAATACTTACCTCGAACTACTTTCTTAGGAGACTTATACTTTAGGAGGTGGGCATGGCCCTAAAAAGTTCTTGAGACCGTGCTGAGGAATATCCAGAGACCTAGAAAGTGGCTAGGTCGTGTTGACCCCATAGAAAACGATTGAGAGGAAACTACACAAAAACCCATCTTAGTGTCTAAGAAACTCACCTGTGCAAGAAATCCTAGGGGACATGTCTTCCTCTTGTTGAGGTACACATCTCTGGCTCAGGGCCCTCACAGAGCCCACTTGAAGCGGAAAAGGGGGGAAGGAAGTACAAGGGGGTTTAAGGAACGAACCTGTGTTTCTTGTGCTTGTTACCCACGGTTATCACTGAGGCTATGTCTTTAAACCGTTTGGAGCGCGGAAACGGCGGTACCTGTCGAGAACCCGTCCAGGGATCTTCTTGAATAGTCCTCCAAATAGTGAGCTGTGAAGGTAGACTGGTTAGCCCAGGTGCCTGCCCTTAGGATCTGGCCCACTGCCATATTTTTTTCAAAGGCCAACGTAGTACTCAGGCCCCTAATGTCATGGGGCTTGGGTTTCCCCGGCAGGGGGATTCCCGCCTTACTGTAGGCCCTGATGATGACCTGCCGCAACCAGAAGGAGATGGTATTCTTCGAGACTGGCTTCTTCACGAGGCGAGTGGAAACAAAAAGACTCTTGATCCCGGGCCAGAGTCTTGCTGTTCTTTCTAAGTATTTCCTCACTGCCCTGACGGGGCATAGGCGCAAATCCTTCACGTCGTCCGACCGGGGGATTGCCGGTATAGAGAAACACAAACCTGGGGTCCCATACGGCAGGGTTCTGGGTCTTAGCTATGAAGGAAGGGAGGAACTTAAACGCGACTTCTCGCCAACCTTTCAAGTGAGCAACTTCGTAGGACAGACCATGAATCTCGCTTACCCGTTTAGCTGATGCTAACGCCAGCAAGAAAACTGTCTTGAGAGTGAGATCCTTGTCCACGATGTCTTTCAGGGGCTCGAACGGAGGCTCGGATAACATTTTCAGGACCCTTGCCACGTCCCATTGTGGCACCTTCACAGCTTGCGGGGGGCATGATTGCTCAAAGCTCTTAATGAGCATTGCGATATGTCTGGAGTTACCCAGGTCTATGCCATTCAGGAAAAAAACTTGGCCCAAAGCCGCGCGGACTCCCTTGATGGCTGGAATGGACATGTTGACCACGTCCCTGAGGTAAACTAGGAAGTCCGCTACTTGCAGGATGGAGGCCTTCAGGGGCCTGATGTTCCTAGTGGCGCACCATTTGGTAAAGGTGGCCCACTTAGCCTGGTATACAGCTGTCGATGACCGTCTCAGGTAGCCCGACATCCTCGTTGCTGTACTCGACGAATAGCCTTCCCTCCTCAGGAGACGCTCAATAACCTCCACGCGTGAAGGCGGAGGGACCGAGGATTCTCATGGAACCTTTGGAAGTGTGGTTGCCGGAGAAGATCTGGCCTGTCCAGAAGGGGCCAAGGCGGCTGTTGTGTTAGTTCCCTTAGGTCCACGAACCACTTTCTCTCCGGCCACCAGGGCGCTACCAAAGTCATCTGTAGGTTGCTCGTCCTTCTCACCCTGTTGAGGACCTGCCTGACCATCCCGAAGGGGGGAAAAGCGTACACGTCGAGATTGTCCCACGGATGTTGGATGGCGTCCTCGAACGCCGCTTTTGGGTCTGGAACAGGAGAACAGAACATGGGGAGCTGCGTGTTCAGCCTTGTTGTGAAGAGGTCCATCACCGGCGAACCCCATTTCTGAATGACGGGCCTGGCTACTTCCGTGTGTAGAGACCATTCGGATCCTACCACTTGCCCCATCCTGCTGAGGCCGTCGGCGAGGACGTTCCTTTTCCCTGGGATGAACCTCGCTGATATTCTTATCTGCTCCACTTCGGCCCATTCCAGAAGTTGTAATGTGAGGACGCACAGCTCCTTCGACCTTAGGCCTCCCAGCTTTTTTATGTAAGCTACTAACGTGGCGTTGTCGCACATCAACGCTACGGTGTTTCCCCGGAGTAGGTGCACAAACTCCAGGCACGCTCTTTGTACTACCCTCAACTCTAGAACGTTTATGTGCTGGGTCTTCTCTAGGGCTGTCCAGTTCCCTCTTGCTGATTTCCCTAAGAGATGAGCACCCCACCCCTCCTTCGACGCGTCTGTGAACAGGAGCATCTCCGGAGGGTCGGCCGCAAAGGGCATCCCTTTGAGGGTGATTGTCCTGCAGCTCCACCATTCCAGGACCCATTTCGTGTTCGGAAACACCGGGACCACTCTGTGGGGGAAATCCGTTTGGATCCAGTTCTCCTTCAGGTTCCATTGGACCTCCCTGAGCTTTAGCCTGCCCTGGGGGACCAGTTTCTCCAGAGACACAAGGTGGCCTATTAGTCTCTGCCAGTCCTTTGCCCTCCTGGGTTGGTCTGTCAGGAAGGGGCGGAGAACCTGGTCTAAGTTGTCCAGCCTGTCCGCGGAGGGGAAGGCTTTCACTAACCGGGAATCCAGAACCATCCCGAGGTACGTCATCCTGGTGGAGGGTATCAGTTGGGACTTCTTTAGGTTGATGGTGATCCCCAGAACGTTACAGAACTGCAGCAACATCGCGCCTTGCTCCTTCAGCACTTCCTCCGAGGCTGAAAGTAGCAACCAGTCGTCCAGGTAACGAATCAGGCGGATGCCCTGTTCGTGTGACCAGACTGAGACCGTTGTGAAGACCCTTGTGAAGACTTGGGGGGGCAGTGGACAACCTGAAGCAGAGGGTCCTGAACTGCAACGTCTGGTTCTCCCATTTCACCCGTAGGTACTTCCTGCTGGAGGGATGAACCGGGATCTGGAAGTAGGCATCCTTGAGATCTACTGACATCATGAAGTCCCCTTCTCTCAAGGATGCCAGGACTGATTTTGGAGTGTCCATTTTGAAGTCCGTCTTGCAGACGAACTTTTTGAGGGCTGAGAAGTCTATGACCAGTCTCCATCCTCCTGTCGCTTCCTCCACCATGAACAGCCTGCTGTAGAACCCCGGACCTGGGTCCCAAACAGGTTCCATTGCCCCTTTTGCCAACATCGCTGAGACCTCTCCCTGCAGAGCTGTCTGTTTCAAGGGATCCTTGGGGGCTAGCCACTCCACCTGCTGATCTGGTATCAGAGGAGGGGGGGTCCACTAGGAAGGGCAACCTGTACCCTTCTTTCAGAACTGTCACGGTCCACGGGTCTGCTCCGTGTTCTTCCCATGCTTGCCAAAAATGTTTGAGGCATCCCCCCACCTGAGGCTCCGACAGGAGTAGGGGGCCTCCCTCCCTACCTCCTCCTCGATGAGCGGCCTGAACGGCCTATTCTGGACGCCGCGAAGGACGGTCTATAGGCGGTTTGGTTCGAAGCTGATCCCGTACGGGAGGGCTGAGACGACGGGGACCATGTTGCCGCCGAGTTGTCTCTCCTAGGGTGGATAGGAGCGGGCCGAGGAGGGCGAGGCGTGTCGACGGAGGACCTTCTGAACATCGGCCTTCTGACCGGGTGGGGCCTGGTCTCGAACGGTTCCTTCATTCTCCAAATTCTCTCCATCGCTTTCTCCGCTGCCTTCGGGGGAAAGATTGAGTCGTCCCACAGGGTCAGGTTCCTCAGAGATCTGGCCTCTCTGTCCGGCAGCCTCCTAGCTATCTTGCTCAGAACAGTGTCCCTCCTTCGTTGGACCCAGTTGGCGGACATGGCAAACGACTGGTATGACAAGAATTTCAGGGCCTTGCCTCCCGAGCTGATGAGTTCCTTAGCCGAGTCTCCGGAACTGACAGGTCGTAGGACGACTGAACGCCCACCAGTCTAACCAGGAGGAAACGTTGACAAGGTCCTTCGACATCTCTTCCATCATGACCGCCTCCGAAGGAGAGAAGCAGATCGGAGACGTGGATGCCCTTTCTTCTGAGGCTCCTTGCCCTAACACGGTGAGTGCTGGCTCCAGTGCACAGGCGCCCGCTCGCTGTCCCTCTGGGAGGTAGAACCTGCTCTGGGACTTCAGGCCCTGGAGCAGCTTGGAGGCTCTCTGGCTCTTGGGCGCCTCTGCGTGGTTGGCCACGATCCTGTCCACGTGAGCCTTTCCCAAATAAACGTCCCTCGCCAATGGGAGGGCCAAGGAGGGGCGCTGCTGGACTGGGGCGTCCACTATTCTATTGAGGCTGGAACGCCAAGCATCTACGGAGGAGGGTTCCGGTACGTCCAGCCTGTGGTGACTTCTGATGAGGCCTATCACCCTCCGATAGGCCGATACCTCCGCTGCTGACCCCTCTCCATGGTCGTCGAGCTCCTCCGACGGGGGTGCTGGTACAAGTGACGGGGGTACCCCGACGGAGGACCTCGCACGTGGGGGAGTCCTGGACCGACGCTCCCGCGGGGGTTCCCGACGAAGGACGGGCATCTCCGTCGGAACGGGGGCCTCCATCCTGGGTCTAACATCTCTCCTGGAGGTCCTCGAATCTGCGGGCCTGCTCGTTGAGGAAGGCCGAGGGCTGGGCTCGTGCCGAGCTAGGTGGCCCTTGGAGGTCAGGACTCGGCTGCCAGACCAAAGGGGCGACTCTCTCCACTGGGCGTATGGAGTCGGAACCTTTGCGGTCTTATGCCTGTCAACTGGAACCTGCCATGAGGAATCCCTCCGTCAGGTGCCGCTGCTGCCGGAGGAGTATCTATCTGGGGAGCTCGTCCTCGGACGCCAACTTGAGGGGCCCGGCGCCGCAGCTAGCTCCAGAAGCCTGTCTCGGTGAACCATCACCCATTCGTTGCTCTTGGGGGATCTTGGGCGCCGACTCTTGTGGCGTGACCTCGAGGGGGAGCGAGAGCGCGACAGCTTCCTGGGAGACTTCCCCTTTCGCCTCCTGAGCTTCCTCAGCGCCTCATCCTCCGAAGAGCAGGAAGGATCCTCCACTGAGGAGACCGACGACTTATAGGCCCTCTTTGAAGGCCTCGCCTCCCGCGGTGATGTAGGAGGATTCCTGCGACGCTCCGTGGACGATGACGCCTGCAGAAAAACCTCTGGGAAGACGGCCGACGGCGCTGGGGGGGGGGAGCGAGGAGGCTCTCCCGTGGGAGACCAGGTCCCGAAGTCATCTTCAACCCTCATCGGAGACCTGAAGGGCGTCTTAGGGGGAACCCACGCAGTGGGGTCCGACGGCGGGGAAAGCTCCTTCTCGACGTTGCCCTCGGCTGTTGAACCACCTGAAATGCACGCCCAAGAGGCTGGGGAGAAATTAGCAACATTATTACCCCACATGGGGTCATCAGAGGAGACGTGACCTACAGGCACCAGGCCACGATCTCCCGAAAACACTCCCGCCCCTCCCTCAGGCCCCTCACTCGCCTGGAAAGACGCCACAACCCCACTGTCATGAAGATCAGACTCTTGGGGAAGGGCCACGGGCCTCTTCCCTGCAACTGACTTACATCGTCCCCTACTCTGGGTAGGGGAGGTTGGGAGAGAAGCTCGGACCGACGAGGCGCCCGTCGAAGCAAGGGAGGAAGGGTCGTCTTCGTCGCCTTCTTCGTTTTGGTGCTATACCGCACCTCGTTCCACGACTCGCACTCCGTACACGTGTCGGAAGGGGACCACACACTGCCCCTGCACGATGAACACAAGGAGTGCGGGTCAACTTCGGGTTTCGAAAGGAACGCTCCACACGATTTGCCGGCCATAGGCCCAGGACAATGGCGAGGATGCTCCATGATGAAGGAGAAGCACTACGAGACACAAGCGAGCACAGAGAAAGCACAAAGGAACCACGTGGGACACACAAGTCACACTGGGATAAAGGAGAGCGGCGAGATGATATCGCGATGTGACCAGAGAACTTACTGGAGGTCGAGACCTGAGCAAGCATGCTCTCTGACCCGGGGTTAGCCTCAGGGCGCGTATCACTCCGCCTGAGGTTACCCCTAATAGAAAATGGGTTTAGGGTAAACTACACAAAACTCTGGTCGGATGGGAGGAGATCCCAGATACTCCTAAGAAAGTAGTTCGAGGTAAGTACTTCGTGTTGGAACAAACTAAAATTAAGAGAACATTAGACTGTATACATTTGATTTGCTCTTTGGGCCTCTTCCCATTAAGATTCCCCTACACGATATACCTTCAAAGGTTTGAGAAGTGAAAAGATGAGATTTCTGCCCACATGGTTAGGACCAGTGGTCCCATATATGAACATATTCCAAGTATGAAACTCATACATGCCCACTTAAGCTACAAGAATACTTCAAGTTTGGTTTCAATATTTACAGAGCCCTTTTAAAGGTTTCAATTTAGGCCCAATAAGTCCTAATGTAACATCAGCAAATGACAATTCCTTGAAATAACTAGATTTTATTGTTGTCAACATGAATACAGTAATAACATCAATTGCACATCATTCTACCAATTAGGAAAAGAAGTGAAAAATAAGTTCAAAGAAAAATCCATAAATTGCTCAATTCTCATATGATGCCTCAATCACTTTGCACACTTTTGTATCAACCAGGAGACAAAGAAGAGGGGTAATATACTAAAGCAGAACCCAATCAATTATGCATTGTATAGCTAGAATTGTCATTTAAAATACAAGACAATACTACAGTATACAGAATGAAGTTCTTTTGGGACCTCTGGCAACAGATCTAGAAGGTGTGGGTACCATTCCTCTAGAGGCCACCTTGGTGCCATTAGCGTTACTCTAAGGTCATGACACTACTTTTGTTCAAAACCTAGCTGATCAGACACACCGGGAGGAAAGGTGTAAACATCCATACTCCCAGCTGTGCTGAAATACATCTTCCGTCACTACTGCTAGGTCCAGAACTAGGGAACATACACCATTAGATTGTGGTTGAAGTAAGTGGCAAACATATCGCCACTACATGATTCAAAGGCCACTCTGAATCCACTATCATCCCTAGTTGGCTCAGATTGTCCACTACTCGGTTCTTCCTCAAGAATAAAAACGGGCTGTGAAGCAAACGGCATTCACTGAGGCCCGATGATGCATTCCTACCGCCATTTGGCAAGGTGAAACATGGAGCTTCCTTTCTTCTTGACGTATGTCACCATAGTTGTGTTGTTGCTCATCAATACTACCTCGTGATCCTTGACGGTATTTGAAGTTGTGTAACCCTAGGCACGTCGCCTTCACTTCAGGTAGTCTCCAAAGGCTTGAGAATTGTTGTGTTAAAAAATGGGAGTGCATCTGAGAACTGGAGGAAGTCTGCAGGATGGACTTGCAGTGAAAACTCGACTAACATGTTCTTTTGCTGGATTCATCACACACCATCCGATCTTGCATCTCGAGGTACTCTCAGAAGAGCAGACGAAGGTCTGATGTCTGGGATCACCGAGACTTCAGAACCCATTGAATAGACTTGAAATGCATCCTCCCAAAGGGAAGCAAAATCATCAAGATGGTTCTGCCAAAGATGCTACAACCTGTTGGAACAGAAGAATTCTACATTTGTCTCATGATGGAAACACTCTGTCTTGTACCGAGGAGACTAGAGCGAAAATGTGTTGTGGACGGGTCAAAGCACATCAATCAGAATAGGAAAAATCTTCCTTAAAGGAAAAACTCAAGATACTTCCTTGACCTAGGTAAATAAAGATCTGGAAGTATGCATCCTGAAGGTCGACAGACAGCAGGAAGTCATTATGTCAAATGGCTTGAATGACCAAGCTTGGAGTTTCACCTTGAACCAAGTTTGAGAATGAACCTGTTCAAGTGGGATGACAGGTCGCCATCATTGTCCTGACACTTTTCCACTACGAATATGTTGCTGGAAAATCTTGAAGACTTAGGACTTCTTCATTGACATTCTTTCGCAGCATCTTGAAAGAGAAGATCCTTACCCAATTCCCTCAAATACAATGACGGGCTTATTGAAGAATAAGTCAGGAGGGCGACAGTCCGTGAATGGAACACTATACCCTGAATGAAGGATGTATACCGCACAGAACTCTAACCTGTGGAACTTCCACGTGTCCAATGTTTTGGAGGCATCCCCCAGGGTTAGGGGGAATTACCATCCCTAAAAGGCACTACATCCTCAATTCTTTCGGGAGGAGTGTCTCCTGTGACAAGAGAGTGCAAAGATTCTATTTCTTATACTGAGGAAGGTCTTTTTTAGGTAGCAGACAAAGCTGGGGTGTCTGCTTCGATGAAAAAGTGTGAGCACCAAGACGTCCTCAACTTCCAGGAGGAGCGAGGGAAGTCTCCATACTTCTTTGTTAAGAATGGTCTTTAACAGGTTAGCAGATGACGCTAAGGTGCCCGCTTCAGAGGGAAAGTATGAGACTTAATTGGAGGAGGAACATGAATTCACGATGAAGCTGCTCTGCCGAAGCAACTTCCGCATGCAGGAACATGGTCGAGTGCTGAGTAATAGAAGTATTGTATAAGGCTGCCGGATCTCTACTAGCCACCCGATGGAAGCAGTTACCCCACAGAAAAGCATACTGGTCAAAAAAAGAAACGAATAGGCCTTAGCTGCAGAGCAAAAACAAGATCTCTGTGTTACTTCTTAATACATAGTAGGATCCAACAGGTGTTTAGAAACTGCAAAAAATGGACACTGCTCATGACAAGTGGTCCTGCCAGAGGCAAGCCTGGAATGCTGAATACTCCTGAGACAACCCTGACGTCCACATTGCAACATCCAGGTCGAAGGACAACGGAATGAGATGCGCTCATTCCGGTACTAAAAATTCATGACGTATCTGTCAGGTGGTTTTTTTAAACCAATTAACAGCTTATAAGTAGTTCTTCATAAGTTCCCGGATGTTCTTTTACAACACCTATCCCCACCACCTTTTCTCTTCAGTTTCATCATGCCTTCCATATGTCAAGGTTGTTCTCTGAGGGAGTGGGAGATACATTCCCTCTTTTTCAGAGATAATAAACGGGCATATGAGTTCCTAGAGTACCATGGAGTCATCCCTTCAGACGTTCAATGCCCTTCCTGCCAACAGCCGTGTGTCTTTAGATCTCAAGTTAATCAGTGGGCTTGTAATCGATCAGTCAAGGTTGCTAAGAAGGGAAAGTGTCGTGCATGCGATTTTTCCGTAACCGCATTTAAGGGCACTTTCTTGGAAAAGGCTCACGTTCAAGCATGGGAAATACTGCTGTTCGTGAATAATTTCCTTGAAAGGGCCTTTTCGCACGGCAATGTCACCTTGGCTAGACATTACAAACTTCGGTTCACTGGAGGTCTAATTGTTCGGAAGTCGCGGAAAATTACTGCCAGAACTTGCCGGCTATTGGTGGGCCTAGCATTGTCGTCGAAGTGGATGAATCCAAGTTTGGGATGTTGAAATATAACAGAGGCAGGCCTTTGTCTGGTGTGTGAGTGTTCAGAGGCATGGAGTGGGAGAGCAAAAAAAATGTTTATGCTCCCTTGGGTGGACCAACCAAGGAATGCTGAGACCCTTGTGCCCTTGATACGTTACATGTAATCCACCATGATTCATGGAAAGGATACAAAGATCTCGCTACTGCGGAGTATGTGCACCTCACTGTGAATCAGTCACAAAATGTTGTGGGTCCCAAGACAGGTGCACATACTCAAAACATAAAAAGGCTGTGGGGGGATATCAACAGTTACGTTCTCCGTGGCGGAATTCAGAAAGAATATTTTATTCAATATCTATCTCGTTATGTCTTTATCCGCCAGGTAAAAACTATCATAATACGGATTTTAATATTGTTTTGTTTTTTCAATAATTAGCAAACTAAAGTGTGCTTATTTTTCCAACACAAGAGGTCCGAGCGCTTACATAATTTCCTGCTTCAAGCCGCCTAACTGTACCCCTACCCATCTACGTCTACGACAGGGTCAGTGACAGTTCTTCCTTTGTCAACGTTAGACCCTCAGCCTTTGACCTCCCAAGCTTAAGGTAAGGATTTATTTGAGAATTGGGATTTCGTTTTAGTTTGTGACCTGGGAAGAGGGTTCGGGGGCTTGGTCCCGACTAAGGGTTCTGACCTGGGAAGGGGGTCCGGGGGCTTGCCCCAGGCTAGGGGCTGTGACCTGGGAAGGGGGTCCAGGGGCTGTGACCTGGGAAGGGGGCTGGGGGCTTGCCCCTGGCTAGGGGCTGTGACCTGGGAAGGGGGCTGGGGGCTTGCCCCTGGCTAGGGGTTGTGACCTGGGAACTACTAGGTTAGGTTAGGTGGGTTTGTTATGTTCTGTGTTATATAATCATGTTTGGCCTATGTTCAGCCACTTACATGATCCATATATTTTTCCAACTTGTTACCTTATGCTTATTTTGTATTTCTGACCATTATTATTGCTGTAAATCCCTCGTTTATGACATTTCCCCACCCCAATAACCCCGGTTTCCGACTGGGGTACCCCATAATTGTCTTTATATGGGCGGTCCAAAAACTCATGAACGGGTGATTTGCCCCGATAATCAAGGTCAGAAATGCATAGAAAACAAGATAACAAGTAGGAAAAATATATGGTTCCTGTATTTGGCTGGAAATTGAAGTATCATACATTTACCAATAGAGTGGGACACGATCATCCAAATCTCAAACATAGGGGCGCGTTCATCCAAATCACACCAGTAACACCTCATATCTCCTTCAAAAGGGTAATGGACATAACAAAATACAGGAACAATGTAATACAGTCTTAATAAATGGGTTACTGCATAGCATCTATTTTAGAAATTAAGGCGAGTGATTGGCCTAGAAAAAAATATTCATGTGGCAGTGGAAAAGTGATTGGCCTCTTGGAAGGAGAATAGAACTAGGAAACAATCCCAATTGTATTTCACTACGCTCGTTAGCTCCGTGGGCTAGTATTTTGGTGCTATTAATTAAACAAACTTAAAGGGGTGAATACACACTTAAAAGGGGCGAGTTATAGCTTCATGCTCCAGCATCTGTTCGCACATGCACTGAGCTTCCATTTCCAATGCCCAAACTAAATATATCAAGCACTCATTTCTACCCTTACCTCTTGTTATTAACATGATCAATAAATAGCTTCATATCATATTACATCAAACTTATAAAATTTGGTTTTATTATGGTTACGGACATAAAAAGTTTTTCTACTTAAAAACAGTTGTTTCCTATAGAAAAACATGTTTTCTTTTAAATAACCTTATTTATGCTGCAAATGAAAACTTGATTGTCTAAAAAAATAATGAATGGGGTTAGCATGCGCAGCTCAGCATGTACCACTTGCCAGTACATAGGAGCTTGATGTCTTTCTTTTTCTGCGACCGAATCAAGAGCATAGCAGAGCAAAAAACATTAGATTTCTAAAAAATATCCAGATTCGTAAACAGCAACGGGTTTTTCGGTTTATTGAAATGAAGATCAAATTCAGTGAAAGAGTTGTTCCGTCCAAGACTACAATTTTATCAAAAATACACAGGGTAAACGGTAATTAATGGTAAAACAAACCATTTCTTCTCTATACTATTATTTCTATTCAAACTGTCGTTCCATCCGTATCTATAACTTTACCCATTGTCCTAATGGAGCCTTTGTATATCAGCGGCCAGTTCCTCCAGCGCACATAAAAAATGGACACCAATTAACCTAACCTACAAGACATGTCCTTACTTACTTACCTAACGACAACCCTTAGACTGCCTTATTCTAAATCGGTCGTCATCAACATACAGGTGGCTGCTATCATACACACCATCCTAATATTACACCAATCTATAATTGAACCCATATTCTCCAAATGGTTATATTGTACTTGATGTACATATATGATAATCAATAGCTCCAAATCACTAATTTTTGGTGTTTACCCACCCAAAACCCGGGTTTCACATTGGGCTCTCGCATATTCATTTATTAAACAGGGGGTTAAATATGATCAGCTGATTTGCTCCAACAATCGGGGGTCAGAAATCGTAAAACACATGACTGCGAGTAAGAGTAATATAAGGCTCGTGTATTTGGCTAGTAAATTAAAGTAAACTTACTAATACCTAGTAAGAACACGTGGCTAAAGGTCAGGCATAAATAAATCACGTGTTAAACAATTGGACAAAAAAAATGGAATCAAAACAAAAACAAACACACCTTACACCGGGGTCGCCAGTAATCATAAACTCGCAATGCTCCCATGTTAACATAAACTGGCAATAGGTCACGTCCTAACATAGGACGCCATGTATTTATTGTAAGAAAATTACCTACTGCAGTGTGACCTGCTCCCAATCACCTAATATTGTTGTTGTTGTTGTATCATTGAAAAGAGCAAGGTCATGTTTACGTCTACCAGGCTACCTTAACGCGTCCTTTGACTACACAATTCATGACAACTTAGCAGAAAACTCCTTAATATATTTTAACCTTGGAGGCTTTCGCTTGTCTTCTCTATACTAATGATTGGTATAACGAGCTCAAAAGTTATTAGCCATTACCGTAACTACAATAGAGAATGCTAAAACATCCACATACCGGTGCAAAGGAAGTTACCAGAGAAGCAAACTCGTATGAACCATTCTTATTCATATCTATGATGGTTAATTTAACAAATTCCCTTACCTGTATGGAGTTCACCCTTAGGAAGAATGTCCAATAGAGAATAAGGACGTAAACTTTAACGTAACTATAATTTTTTCAAGTTGTTTAACTATCGCCTAGACCCTCGAGATCTTGTCTTCAACAGCGCGTTGTTTTTGCCAATCTACGCTACCGCCATGATGATTATGGTAGATCTTCGTACACCTCGTGTAAAGTTGTCGTGTAGAAATTCAAGCAAAAAAATAAAACAAACAAATTATTTATTTAAAAAAATATAAATATACTATTAAAATCAAAGATATTATTATTATTATTATTTACAACAATACGACTTTTTGTTATGGATAAATTTCGCGTTACGTTTAAATACTCAGATGCAGACAAAGAAGTTTAAATACTCAATTGCTTGTGTTTTGTTGGCGTTATTTCTTGATTTGATATTAATTAATTAATGATTCTTATTTTCGTCATGCAGCTTCAAGTCTTATATTTTATTATAGCATATTTTTTTCCATTTTCAAAGTAACTGTTTACATTGTCTTGTCTGGCACATACATCAATTTAAATGCATGGAGACTACATAATGAATTTATTTTTAATTTGTGTAAGCAAGTTTAAAGGCCTATGGTGGCATGTGTGAGACTAACTTTCAAATATATACAAAATAAAATAAATAGAATATCGAAAATAATAGCACCAGGTACAACAATTCATCACAAATTGAAGTAATTTTTTTACTGGAAAATCATTCCTCTAAAACAGTAAGATTCTCCGTGATGAATAATTACCTGAAATGTGTGGATGCTGATGCTACTAGACAGAAAGTACAATATTATTATTATTATTATTATTATTATTATTATTATTATTATTATTATTATTATTATTATTATTATTATTATTATTATTATTATTATTATTAATTCAACATTCTCTCAACAACCAATATATATATATATATATATATATATATATATATATATATATATATATATATATATATATATATATATATATAATTAGAAGCATTTTGAAGTACAGACCAAAGCTGGATTATTCATAATCAGTTTTTACGACTAATAAAAAAAGTTATTCAATTAATTGACAAAAGAAAACAAAATTGAGTCAACCGGATGGAACAAATTAATGAGAACCGGATGGAGGACTTCCAAAAATATACAACTTTCATGATGATGACGAGTTTCATACTGGTATTATGTTTGTTATGTAATTTATGTTGTTAACATGAGGAGTTAGATAGAATTAGAAACTTTTATTACAAGTAATTGACAATTTGATTACTATCTTCCATACTGAGGGACAGTTATTATTATTATTATTATTATTATTATTATTATTATTATTATTATTATTATTATTATTATTATTAATGATAATAATAATAATTATTATTATTATTATTATTATTATTATTATTATTATTATTATTATTATTATTATTATTATTATTATTAATATAATAATAATAATAATAATAATAATAATAATAATAATAATAATCATTATTATTATTATTATTATCATTATATTAATAATAACAATAATAATAATAATAATTATTATTATTATTATTATTATTATTATTATTATTAATAATAATAATAATAATAATAATAATAATAATAATAATAATAATAATAATTATTATTATTATTATTATTATTATTATTATTATTATTATTATTATTATTATTATTATTATTATTATTAGCCAAGATAAAACCCTAGTTGGGAAATCTAGATTATATAAGCCTAAAAATGCAACTTCAAAATCATATTTCTTGGGATATCTTTTATATGACCAATTATAATTTGTACACAATGACTATCATGAAATACCGGTAGGCCTACATAACGAATTTAACAAAAACGTTACTAACAATGCTGATTCTTTGCTATAAACTCAATCCCAATATCAATCAAGTTAGTGCTATCAGTTTTCTAAGCAAACTATATTTTCATTTACGATTTAATATATCTATTATTTGTTTTTCAGTTCCAATTTTATCTTTGAAATCTTAACATCTTTATTTTTTCATTTCTAGGAAAACACCTTTACAATTTCTTCTTTTTTATTTGAATAAAATCAGTCATCTATAATCTTATCTAAAGGATTTCATCTGCAATTTTCATCTTGGTGTTTTATGAATGATAAAAATTGAAATTTCTTGTTGCGCACTACAAGATTTTAGATAAAATAATAAAATTAATTTTTTTTTTAATTTCGTTTGTCTGGGTCACCAATACTAGGTTAATTGGCTTCCTGTGAGCGATCAGACAAAAGTTTCCCACCATCGCCAATCTGCAGTTGGCCAGCGTGGTGATGAAAACTGTCCAAAATCCAAACATGAATAAGGGCATGTCTGAGGCCTTTGTCCTGCAGTGGACTAGAAATGGCTGAGTTTGTTGTTTTTGTTGTATATATATATATATATATATATATATATATATATATATATATATATATATATATATATATATATATATATATAATCATCTCCTCCTACGCCCATTAACGTAAAGAACCTCGGTTAGATTTCGCCAGTCGTCTCTGTCTTGAGCCTTCTCCATTCATCATCTTCTACTTCGCGCTTCATATCCCTTAGCCATGTAGGCCTGGGGCTTCCAACTCTTCTAGTGCCTTGAGGAGCCCAGCTGGACGTTTGGTAAACTAATCTCTCTTGGGGGGTGAAAAAATCAAGCCAAAACCATCTCCATCTACCCCTCATTATGATGTCATCCACATGTGGCATATATATATATATATATATATATATATATATATATATATATATATATTTATATATATATATATATATATATATATATATGTGTGTGTGTGTGTGTGTGTGTGTATATATATATATTATATATATACATATATAAATTATATATATGCATGTATATATACATATGCTATATATATGTATATATGTATATATATATATATATATATATATATATATATATATATATATATATATATATATCTTTTCTTTCAATGGAATCACGTTTGTAAAGATACAAAACTGTAGATAAGCCAAAATTTAAGTATGATAATATAAGAAATCTTTTTAAGGGTGAGACTGCATCCCCTACACCTTTATTTTTACCTCAAATGATAATGGCAATTAGATAAGCTGAGTGGAGAGTGACACAGGAATATTACGGACCTACAGTTCCTATGCAAGTGCTACACCACTCAGTCAAGACCCACTGAACCTCTATGTCACACCTATCACCCCTCTATTCACCATGTCACCCCACCACCCATTTGAGCTTAGAGTAAAATCATCCTCATCACCCCCTTCAAGCTCTAAATCACCCCCTTGAAGTTCTAGGTCACCCCAAATCACTCCTTAGGTTCTAAGTCACCCCACCACATCTTCAACCTTAGAATAAAAACACCCCATCACCTCTAGGTCACCGCTTCAAGCTCCAAGTCACCCCTACACCCCTTTAGACTTAAGAACAGGATGTTTATTATTATCATTATTATTATTATTATTATTATTATTATTATTATTATTATTATTATTATTATTATTATTATTATTATTGTTATTATTATTATTATTATTATCATCATCATCATAAATGAAAAAAAAATATTAAGGTTCGAACATTTTGTTTCTTCTCAGAATAACATCTTATTTCAAAAGCATTATTTCTTTAACTGATTTGAGCGATAATTATCATTTTGTTTCGTCCTTTGGAATGAGTGTATCTCATGATGTGTACTCACACACATATGGATATGATGTATATAAATGATGTGTGTTTATAAATACACACATACTTGTATATGCATATACATATATATATATTTATATATATATATATATATATATATATATATATATGTATATATACATATATATGTATATATATACATATATATATATATATATATATATATATGTGTGTGTGTGTGCCTGTGTGTGTGTGTGAGTTTGTATATATATATATATATATATATATATATATATATATATATAGATAGATAGATAGATAGATATATATATGTATATATATGTGTGTGTGCGTGTGTCTATATATATATATATATATATATATATATATATATACATATATATATATATATATATATATATATATATATATATATATATATATATATATGAAATAACTAATGATTTCAAATGGTGTGTTTTCTTGGCAATAATTATGCACGAAGAGACTAAAGTACTGAGAGAGAGAGAGAGAGAGAGAGAGAGAGAGAGAGAGAGAGAGAGAGAGAGAGAGAGAGAGAGGGGGGGGGCTCTATCACCCTAGGTCTACTGAAAGGAGAGAGAGAATTGTCTGGAAATTCCGCGATGGAGTTAGCGATTCAAAACGTCTTTACGGAAGTTTTCTCTTCGAAATCTCTGGGTCCCAGAGAGAGAGAGAGAGAGAGAGAGAGAGAGAGAGAGAGAGAGAGAGAGAGAGAGAGAGAGAGAGAGAGAGAGTTCATTTCGGCCACTCGTCATCATTCTTCTTCTTTGTCTGCATCTTTTCCCACTTCTATGTGGGGTTGATGTTTCTTGCCAGCTTTCTCCATCTAGCATTAATTTTATTCTGTTCCTAGACTTCTTCCGGGGAAAGGAATGTCACAAAGGAATATTCTATGGAGAAATTAGATTCATTTCTCGGAAGAAAAGAATGGTGAATAATAAGATAGATAATATAAAACAAGATGAAAAAGAAGAGGAGGAAGAATTTCCCTGAAACAGTTCGAAGAGTCTTCAGAGGCTTCAAGGAATGAATGTGTGTTAGACTCGGAGCCGAGAGCGGATCTTGAGGGTCTCTGGGAGATCAGCTGTTTTTTTTTTTCTTCAAAATAATGTTGGTCGAAGGAGAACTATCTGGTAATCTAACACAGATTTTATTACAATGTTCGGCATGTACCAAACAGCAATCAACGGAATCTTTGGTGGACTATTCAACGCATCACACCTTACAGCTGATCTTCAGGAGCAGCAGTCGGCGTGTGAGAGCTATTTCATGGATTTCGAAGGACAAATGAAGGAAATTCAGGAGTCCTTCGCATTCAGGATGGTCTCTTGGCTACTGTCCAAGAGGAATGAGAACTCTGATGGCGGGATTGGAGACGTTCCCGTCCTCCAACGACTCTTGTCCTCCTTCCCTGTGGTCGGAGGATTTTGGAAATCGTGGCAGGATCTTCAGCTGTGTCAACTGAAGGTCCAGATTATGGAACGGAAACTGTAAACGCTCAAGACTGATCTGAAATCTATTGGAACTCTAGGGAATTCTCTCCCAGACTTCGTCACAAGAACTGAGGGTGGAACTATTGTTCCCCAAATGATGGGTGGCAATTGGTTCCGTGTTGCTGTGGTAGGTATGGTTGTGGTTGGGAATGTCTTGTTGTGGAAATTCTTGCCCATAAATGAAGAAAAGGAACTGAAAGAGTTAGGTAAAAATATTCAACTGGAAATGGAAAAACAAATTGAATTTTTGGACAGAGAACTGGAGAGTGCTTGGGAAGAGATCAACTCTAGATGCCAGGTGGGAACCAAAGTAGAAGAAGAGAAGAGAGATCTGAAGGCAGAGATTCAGCGTCTCTCCAACGCTATGGAAACTCTTCAAAAGGATAAGGAAATAGAAATTGAACATTTCTCAACCAAGATGCAGGATCTGCAGCTAACCAACGAACAACTGAAGAGTGAACTTTCTAATAAAGAGGCTACAATTGGGGATCATTTAAACCAATTAACTGAAAAGGCCCAAAAAATTCTTGGACTGACTGAACAATTGGAAAAAGCTCACGAAGAAAATGAAGCCCGAATTGAGAGGGAATCAAAACTTGAGGAGGAGATCGAGGAACTGAAAGTAGAGAATCTAGGTCTCTCCAACAGAATCGAAACTCTTCAAAAGGAAGAAGAAATCGAGATTGAAAAATTCTCGACTAGGTTGCAAGATCTTCAAAAAACAAACGATCACCTAAATGAGGAATTGTCTAATAATGATGCTTGAATCGGAGAATATCTAAATAAATTAAGTGAAATGGCACAAATAAATCTTGACATGAATGAGTGACTGGCAAGAGTTGAGGATGAAAAGATGTCCTCTATTCATCGGTTGGAGTCTGTATTCGAGGAAAAGATTGTGGAATTGGAAGAGACAACTGAGAAGCAATTGGGAATTATGGAAGAGATGAAAACAGAGAGAGAGGCTGGACATGAGCCTGACTGAGGCTAGAGTCAATGATTTTGTCAGGAATGGAAGGTACAACTGCCTCTTAGAGGACTTAAAGGGTCTTAAGGAAGACTATTCAAATGAATTAAGTGAGATGGAGCAAAAATATCTTGACTTGAGTGAGAAACTGGAAAAAGCTGAGGTTGAAGAGGTGGCTTCTATTCATCGGTTGGAATCTGTATTTGAGAAAGAGAGTGGGGAAATGGAGGAGACAATTGAGAAACAATTGGAGACTATTGAAGAGATGAATACAGAGAAAGGGAGGCTAGAGATGGAGGAGACAATTGAGAAACAATTGGAGACTATTGGAGAGATGAATACAGAGAAAGAGAGGCTAGAGATGGAGGAGACAATTGAGAAACAATTGGAGACTATTGGAGAGATGAATACAGAGAAAGGGAGGCTAGAGATGGAGGAGACAATTGAGAAACAATTGGAGACTATTGGAGAGATGAATACAGAGAAAGAGAGGCTAGAGATGGAGGAGACAATTGAGAAACAATTGGAGACTATTGGAGAGATGAATACAGATAAAGAGAGGCTAGAGATGGAGGAGACACAATTGAGAAACAATTGGAGACTATTGGAGAGATGAATACAGAGAAAGGGAGGATAGAGATGGAGGAGACAATTGAGAAACAATTGGAGACTATTGGAGAGATGAATACAGAGAAAGAGATTAGGGAAATGGAGGAGACAATTGAGAAACAATTGGAGACTATTGGAGAGATGAATACAGAGAAAGAGAGGCTAGAGATGGAGGAGACACAATTGAGAAACAATTGGAGACTATTGGAGAGATGAATACAGAGAAAGAGAGGCTAGAGATGGAGGAGACACAATTGAGAAACAATTGGAGACTATTGGAGAGATGAATACAGAGAAAGAGAGGCTACAGATGGAGGAGAGACAATTGAGAAACAATTGGAGACTATTGGAGAGATGAATACAGAGAAAGAGAGGCTAGAGATGGAGGAGAGACAATTGAGAAACAATTGGAGACTATTGGAGAGATGAATACAGAGAAAGAGAGGCTAGAGATGGAGGAGAGACAATTGAGAAACAATTGGAGACTATTGGAGAGATGAATACAGAGAAAGAGAGGCTAGAGATGGTGGAGACAATTGAGAAACAATTGGAGACTATTGGAGAGATGAATACAGAGAAAGAGAGGCTAGAGATGGAGGAGACAATTGAGAAACAATTGGAGACTATTGGAGAGATGAATACAGATAAAGAAAGGCTAGAGATGGAGGAGAGACAATTGAGAAACAATTGGAGACTATTGGAGAGATGAATACAGAGAAAGGGAGGCTAGAGATGGAGGAGACAATTGAGAAACAATTGGAGACTATTGGAGAGATGAATACAGAGAAAGAGATTAGGGAAATGGAGGAGACAATTGAGAAACAATTGGAGACTATTGGAGAGATGAATACAGATAAAGAGAGGCTAGAGATGGAGGAGACACAATTGAGAAACAATTGGAGACTATTGGAGAGATGAATACAGAGAAAGAGAGGCTAGAGATGGAGGAGACACAATTGAGAAACAATTGGAGACTATTGGAGAGATGAATACAGATAAAGAGAGGCTAGAGATGGAGGAGAGACAATTGAGAAACAATTGGAGACTATTGGAGAGATGAATACAGAGAAAGAGAGGCTAGAGATGGAGGAGACACAATTGAGAAACAATTGGAGACTATTGGAGAGATGAATACAGAGAAAGAGATTAGGGAAATGGAGGAGACAATTGAGAAACAATTGGAGACTATTGGAGAGATGAATACAGATAAAGAGAGGCTAGAGATGGAGGAGACACAATTGAGAAACAATTGGAGACTATTGGAGAGATGAATACAGAGAAAGAGAGGCTAGAGATGGAGGAGAGACAATTGAGAAACAATTGGAGACTATTGGAGAGATGAATACAGAGAAAGAGAGGCTAGAGATGAGCCTGACTGAGGCTAAAATGAAAAATTTGACCAATGAGGGAAATTACACCAGCCTCGTAAATGCATCAAAAGACACCAAGAAAGAAGTCAGTAGGGCGGCGGATGAGCTGTCTAAGGCTCTAGAAGAGATTGGAGAGCTAAAGGAGAGTATGGCTTCCATCGTCAATGAGAGAGATAGTCTCAAGGAATGTGTCTGCCATCTAAATTCGGATGAGGAAATGGCAAAGGATAGAATCGTCGAAACCACCAAAGAAAATGTTCATCTGAAGGACGAGCGGCTTGCAACAAATGAGATCATCTCTTCATTCAAGGAGGAACTTGAAAGGAGAGATAAGAAGAGAAAACAGAACAGACATGGAACGAGGAGAGTAAGACTTAACAGGTCAGGTTTAGAAATCTTGACCGAGATAGATGAAAAGAAGGATGTCCAAAAGGATATCAGTGTCAATAAAAAAGAGGAAGACAAAGTAGTTAAGGCAGCAGAGGACCTGGATTCCAACGGACATAAGGAGGAGAAGGAGGTCGTTGGAGGGCCATCTGGTTTGGGTCAGGGGGTGAGCTGGCTACTAGCCTCAAAAGGGGCTCTCCCTGCTAACACAACCACTACCAGGAAGAGCAAAGCTCCCAAAGGAAACTTCCTAGAAAGAGGAGGAGAATGAGAAGGAGGAGGATAAGAAGGAGAAGGAGGAGGAGGAGGAAAAGGATAAGGATAAGAAGGAGAAGGAGAAGAAGGAGAAGTAGGAGAAGGAGAAGGAGGAGGAGAAGGAAAAGGAAGAGGAAGATGAGGAGGAGAAAATTGTAGAGAAAAAACCTGTTCGCAAACCGATCGTCTTTGACCTGGAACACAACAAGCCCAAAAGGAGGTCAGCGTCAATAAAGAAGACGAAGACAAAGTAGGTAAGGCATCGGACCTGGATGCCAACGAACATAAGGAGGAGAAGGAGGTCGTTGGAGGGTCATCTGGTGTGGGTCAGGTGCTGAGCTGGCTACTAGTCTCAAAAGGGGCTCTCCCTGACAACAACCACAAGGCAGAGCAGAAGCTCCAAAAGGAAACTTCTCCCAGTGAAGAAGAGAAGAAGGAGGAGAAGGAGTAGGAGAAGGAGGAGAAAATTGCAGAGAAAAAAAAACCTGCTGGCAAACCGATCGTCTTTGACCTGGAACCTGACAAGCCCAAAAGAGTCTTCTCATCTCATATCACCTTTCAAGGTGCAAAGGTTGGAGCTAACCCCACAAGGGACTATGACCTAACGGGGACGGTGACTGTCGCCTTGGATGTCCCAAGGAAGTTCCACAGAGCCATATATGGAGTGGAAGGAAGGACACATGGCAATCACCCGGCAGAGTGGCGTCAGCTCCATAGATATGCCAAGAAGGCACGAATACAGTAATCTAATTACCATCAGTGGTAGCATTGGGTATGTTCAATTAGCAGCTGATCTTACCGATAGGTTTCTGAGGAGACTTACCGGTAGTTAAATACTTGGATCAGCGAAGGAATGTGAAAAGAAACATTATCTAAATAAATAAAACCAAAAATCTAAATATATATATATATATATATATATATATATATACATATATATATATATATATATATATATATACATACATATATATATATATATATATATATATATATATATATATATACATATATATATATATATATATATATATAATATATATATATGAATATATATATATATATATATATATATATATATATATATATATACATATATATACATACATACATATATATTCATATATATATATATATATATATATATGTGTGTGTGTGTGTGTGTGTGTAAATATCAACCACGAATGGCATTTAATACCGAATTCTATCTTGGGAATATATATCCACTTGGAATTCAATTTATGGTAACAGCTTCTGACCGGGTGGAGATTCGAACCCCCACCTGTTCAGCCGGAACCCATGCCTGCGAAGACTCTACCGACTGAGATACTCTGGCCGGGTGGAGATTCGAACCCCCACCTGTTCGGCCGGAACCCATACCTGCAAAGACTCTACCGACTGATATCTCAGTCGGTAGAGTCTTCGCAGGCATGGGTTCCGGCTGAACAGGTGGGGGTTCGAATCTCCACCCGGCCAGAAGCTGTTACCATAAATTGAATTCCAAGTGGATATATATTCCCAAGATAGAATTCGGTATTAAATGCCATTCGTGGGTGATATTTACATTGATTGAAATCATGTGTGCTTGTGATATATATTCATATATATATATATATATATATATATATATATATATATATATATATATATATATATATATACACACACACATATATACATATATATATATATATATATATATATATATATATATATATATATATATATATATATATGTATATTAGTTTTAAATTGAAAGGTATTTTTTTCTAATAAAGAATGTAAATTTTGTTAAGTTTAATTTCATTTTACTTTGTGTGGAAAAGGAGATTTAGCCAAGTTTTGCCAGGACCAGAACCAGAATCTTTGGCCTGAATGACTACCCATGTAACCCACCTTGGAGGACGCTTTTCATGGACAGCCCAGCTTGAGGGACGCAATGCTTAAATATCCAGCTTGAACAATGCTTAGAATGATCTGGAGGACTGGCGCTGCAGAGGGAAGAAACCTGACAGATTCTGGTATGCTATGTACCTTGATGGACAAGGCATTTGTCGAGTGTACAAATGGTCGGATATCTTGATCTATTCTTCTGGATGCCAACTTTCAGGAGGTTCTGGGGGAATAATTTAGAAGACCGGTTCTGCAAAGGGAACGAGCTAGGCTTCTTCTAGTATGCAGTCTTGTCCTTATAGGTTAGCCCAAGATAGTTAAGCTAGGGATGGAAGCTGCGTCTCTGGTGAGGTGTTCACCCAATGGCTGCTGATGGAGAGTTGCATGGCTGAGAGCAGAGTCAGTTTTGGTCCTAATGATGATCGGCTTAATTGTCCAACCAAATAATGCTCTGCTTAACTGCCCGGCTAAATGATGCTCGACTTAACTGCCCGGTCTACCTCTGTCCCACACCTCATCACCTGTTAATCCCTTTGATCGAAGGTCCTCATTGATGCAGTCCACCCACCTTCGCTTTGGTCTCCCTCTCCTTCTCGTTCCCTGTACCTCCATTTCCATCACTTCTTCCCAATATACTGTTCATCTCTTCTCATGACATGACCATACCACCTCAGTCTACTTTCTTGGATTTTATCTGATAGTTTTCTAACTTCTGTGGTACCCCTAATTACCTCATTCCGTATCTTATCTCTTCTTGTCGCCCCACACATCCATCTCAACATTCTCATCTCTGCCACATCCATCTTCTTCTCTTCTGTCTTCTTTATTGCCCACGTCTCCGCTCCATACATCATTGCCTGTCTCACAACTGTCCTGTGTACTTTACCTTTCAACTCAACCCCTATTTTCCTGTCGCATAGTACTCCACGCACTTTTTTTCCAATTCTTCCATCCTGCTTGTATTCTGTGGTTTATTTCTGCCCCCAGATCACCATCCTCTGCAACTGTTGATCCGAAATATCTGAAATTTTCAACTCTTTTCAATCTCTCTCCTTGTAAACTAACTTCCCCATTCTCGCCATTTTTCAATCTCTAATACTCTGTCTTTTACCTGCTGATCTTCAATACCCTATTTTCCATTTCTCTTCTCCACTCCTCCAGTTTCTCTTTTACTACCTCTCGCCTAGTGCTACACAGTATATCATCATCAGCAAAAAGCATACACCAAGGAGACTGATCTCTAATACCTTGTGTTACCACATCCATGACCAGATCAAATAGGTAAGGGCTCAATGCAGACCCCTGATGTAGTCCCACATTTACTGGGAAACATTCTGTTAGGCCTACAGAGCTCTTAACATTTGCTTTTGCCCTTTCATACATATCTTGGGTGGTTCTTACATATTTTTTAGGGACTCCCTTTTCTCTCATACATCTCCACAGCTCCTGACGTGGTACTCGATCGTATGCCTTCTCCATGTCAATAAAGACCATTGTGTAATCCTTTCTGTTTCTCCCGATGTTTTTCTATCGTCTGCCTCAAAGCAAATATTGCTTCTACAGTCCCTCTTCCAGGCTCACAAGGATGGTGATGTTGCAGACAATACTAGAAATTATCGAGTTTGAGCTGGGCTCGAACACCGCTCCAGCGATTGCCAGCCGGAGACGACCCTACCCTAATTGTTGATATGCCTCTGAAATGTATCAAATAACTTTGCAGTTTTGTGAAGGTAGGATTTTGTTAGCATGATGGCAAATGCTTTCATTTGTAAGATTTTATAATGCAGGATTATATCTTTTATCGTGTCTGTTATCATGGAAAGAAATATTCCATTATGAAATTATATAAAAGAGGTCATCACTTCGTACGAGAATATGCTGTTTTTTTTCTTGGATTTACACACACACACACAGATATATATATATATATATATATATATATATATATATATATATATATATATATATATATATAAATATATATATATATATATATATATGTGTGTGTGTGTGTGTGTGTGTGTGTATGTATGTATGTATGTATGTATATACATACATACATACATATATATGAGCAGGTATAGTATACAATTTTTATTTATAAAATGGCATGTAGAAATACAACTGTAATCACTTTGATGAAGCAGTGTTCTATTGATACTGTGTTATAATTATTACTAATTATTTCGTACCAGAAAATAGAGAACGCAATAATAATCTAGATTCATCCTTTTTCCTTTACTCGATAGTTGCGATCATCAGCTCCATAATCTTTGGAAATTATAGCTTCCTTAATCTAATAACTAATTTATGTCATAGGCATCAATAAGTAAATATCAAATCATAGTTATATGGAACATGCAAAAAAGAAATAGAACTGAGCTGACAATATCACTTTATGTCTGAATATTGTTGTTGATTTTTTTTCTTTCGGATATCCGAATATCAGCCATCCGCGCACATTTCCCTTTGGTTTGTCTATGTTCAACTTCAAGTCTCCCGCCCCATACAACCGCTCTCTCTCTCTCTCTCTCTCTCTCTCTCTCTCTCTCTCTCTCTCTCTCTCTCTCTCTCTCTCTCTCTCTCTCTCTCTCTATATATATATATATATATATATATATATTATTAATTGCTAAGCTGTAACCCTAGTTGGAAAAGCAGAATGCTATAAGCCCAGGGGCTCCAACAGGGAAAATAGCCCAGTGAAGAAAGGAAACAAGGAACAATAAAATATTTTAAGAACAGTAACATTAAAATAAATATCTATCTATCTATCTATATATATATATATATATATATATATATATATATATACATACATATATATATATATATATGTATGTATATATATATATATATATATATATATATATATATATATATATATATATATATATATAAAACAATATCATCAGCCATCACTAGTCCACTGCAGAACAAAGGCTTCAGACATGCCCTTCCCCTTGTCTCCGGTTATGGTCTTTTTATGCCAGTCCACACCCACAAACTTTCTTAGTTCGTTAATTCATGACCTTCTCTACCTTTCCCTGCTTCATTTGCAATCTCTAGAAACCCATTGTTATTCCTATGTCAAGCTACAATATTATGTCATTCTCATTATATGTCCAGCCCATGCCCATTTCCGTTTCTTACATGTTGTTAGAATATCCTCTACTTTAGTTTGGTCTCATGTTTATGTTGCTCTTTTTCTGATTCTTAGTGTTATTCCCCCTAATTATTCTTTCTATAACTCTTTTGAGTTGTAACTAGCTTATGTTCTAAGGCTTTAGTAAGGGTCCAAGTGAATATTGGTCGCGTAAGACTCATTGTTATATGATTAAATACTTTTCTTTTCAGGGAAAGTGGTATTTTACTCATCATAATCACATTTTGTTTATCAAAAGCTCTCCATCACATGTTTATCTTTCATTTAATTTCTGTCGCATGTCCTTAGGAAACGCTGGCCGTTGTAAGTACTTATATTCATTAATGCTCTCTATAGATTCGTCGATAACCATTGTTTGTTGTTGTTTTTTTCTGTATTTTCATTAAACATTGCCTTAGTTTTATTTGCATTTAATTGTCCGCCTATATAGCTGCTTTCTCTATTTAAGTCTTCTATCATCTTTTACAA
Organism: Palaemon carinicauda; assembly: GCF_036898095.1. NCBI lineage: Eukaryota > Metazoa > Arthropoda > Malacostraca > Decapoda > Palaemonidae > Palaemon > Palaemon carinicauda. The sequence continues at coordinate 142,196,431 of NC_090733.1, forward strand.
TTCCTCTCATGATTCATTAAATGGAACTGTCAATTACAAATCATAAATTGCTAAGGCATTCCTTATTAATGTTGATTCCTACATTTTCCAAATCAAGAACTGACCATATATATATATATATATATATATATATATATATATATATATATATATATATATATATATACATATATATATATGTTTATATATATATATATATATATATATATATATATATATATATATATATATATATATATATATATATATATATATATATATATATATATATATGTGTGTGTGTGTGTGTGTGTGTGTGTGTGCGTGCAATTTATTACGCAGTATTAATCCAACTCTAGTTTTTTTACATAATTTACTTGGCGTATAATACCAATTGTTTCTAAGAATTAACAGGTTGTAAAATATCAGGTAAAAAGAATGAAATTAAAGTGTTTTGATAATAATGATTCCGATATAGAATATAAAAACGCAATGGAATGAAGCAACTTTTCTAAATAACAAGTCGAATAAACTATTATTTATAGAAGAAGAAACGTAAACAAAATGTCTTGTAAGGGGCACATATAAATATCATACATAAATAAAGCAGTCACTTTTACATTATCTACAATCTGTAGTAATTTTCATTATATTTCGTAAAATTAATAATAATCTATATATTATCTATTATTTATATTTATTTAATTGGTAATTTACTTTAACTACGTAACATGTGAATTTGCCTTGTAAACTGATTGCGATTGGTTGTATGCTAATAGCTATTTGATGACTTCCAAGTCGAAGTCGAGAGTAAGGCAGAAACTTGACAAGTCAAAGGAAGACAAACTACGAACCCAAAACATCTGCGCCTTTGTCCTTTCATACATTCATCACCATGAACAATAACGACGTGGAAATAAACGATGGGGAACAGGAAAATATGACGAGTGACGCACAAAAACCCGACAAGATGTTCACCCTGAAGAAATGGAATGCAGTGGCTATGTGGAGTTGGGATGTTGAGTGCGATACCTGCGCTATTTGCAGAGTTCAAGTTATGGGTAAGTTATATTTTATATCTTATGTAGTTTTTTTTTAACCGTGCTGAAAGTGAAGGTCACAAGGTTAGAGAAGAAAAGGCTGGTTTTACCATTATATACCATTTCCTCTATGTTTTCTCCACCCAAAACCCCGAGTTCCCACTGGTGGTCCCCCATTATCGGTTGATATAGATATATATATTTCTGAAACTATTCATTTGCGACAGCATTGAGTGTCATTTTCTAAAAGAACTGACCTTTTTCTGTTGAAATTAGGTAGTTTTTTTCCCTAGGTTACATTACCCTGTAATACAGTACAATACTACCCTCGTTCAAATGATTTTTGATTGTGTAAGGTGTTCAAGTTTTTTTTCATAACATTCCAAGTACCATATGCTACTGAATCCCAATGCTTCCAATACAATTGAAACACACCACATAGTGGGCCAGCTTAGTATGAGACTGATAGATCTGAATTAAGTTATGTAAGGGTACAACAAAATTCATAGTCGCACCAGGAAATCCAAAATGACTTAATAGCTTTTTTTTTTTACGCTTTCGTTTGATTTTGAGGAATTTAGTTATAAGTTGACTTAAAGTAACATCTACTAGCCTTTAAGGTCATGAAAGACCCCTGGAGGAAGATTAATTTATTTGGTGGGCAAACAAAGCTCTGGTAGTTAGTAGGGTAATATTACGGTAGAGTCCCACCCAGCGTCATTACCGCTTGCCGGTGCATAGGAGCTTGATGTTTTTCTCTTTGCAAGGCTGAGCTAAAACCATTAGGCTCTATCGAAGTATTACCGAAATCTAATGGTTTCTGCTCCTCACTTTGGTTGCAAAAAAAGAAAAACTTCAAGCTCCTATGTACTGGTAAGCAGGAATGGCGCTGGGTGTACACTACCGTAATATTACCATTTGTAGTTCGCCTCAAACAAACATAACTCCCCTCTTTTCAACCTTATGGTAATCATATTTAGAATCTAAAATGCTCAGAGTATTTTAAGACCTCTTGGTATGTCCTTGCCTGAACAATTAAAGAATTTTTGGAAACTGTCAAAATTTCTGTAAAATTCCATGCCAGAGCTCTTTCTTGTAAAAAAAATTTCTCTGGAGCTAATAGTATCTGTAATTCGCTGTAGATGTTTCGATCACCTTGGCAGCGGGCCAGTCGACCAGTTTGCAGGCTACTCAATTAGTCATTGAAGGGTTGAATGGTGCTAATTTGAAATGATCCTGTGGGATACCACCATACTTGTACCGGCCTATACGAGCATGTAGCATAGTGTGGCGATGCATGTTCTTAGCTTTCCAGAAGTGATGATGACAACATATCACTCTGTTAACAGCATATTTCGTCTGTTTTATACTTGTGATGTGTTTGCTAACCTCAAAAACTCCAAAATCCATGCCATAATGAACTTTGTCCCCATTTATTGTATAATTATTTAAAACAGTCTTCAGGGTGACTTCTCAAGTCTTTGTAAAATGTGTAAGATTGCTAATATTTCTTAATGTACCGTGTTCGGCAGCAGTATCTAAAGGTTATTAAATGTAGATTGGAGGCATTCATTGAAATAATCATTTGTGTTCACCTGCTCAAAACTTGTCCAACACCGCCAACAGCAGTCCTTTCACCCCATGCCTCGCCAGCAAACTTTTCTCATTCTAATCCCCTCCTCTTGCATCTTGTGCACTTCAAACATTTCTCAATCTAATTGCCCAACTGTTCAACCTGATTCTCCCTGTTCAATATAATTCCTTGTCTATTCAGTCTTCCTCTCTTCCAATTAATTTAATTTCACTAATCCCTGGTCCGAACCAGTTTGATTATTTCATCTTTACGAAGTCCCAGTCTATCCCAGATTTTTAACTGAATTACTCTGCAATACATGGTTAGGTAAGGATTAATATATAACTCTTATTAAGTTTTATCTCCAGCATCACTGTAAGTAACATGCCCTCTAAACACCCTGGGGTTCCTTTGGGAAAACCAGTTTTTAGGAATGGAGGGTCACAAAAACAAAGCTGACAAGATTTTGTACTTAGGCTAAGGTTAGGAAATTCTAGGCTACCTTATGGTTTAATAAGTCCGGAGATTTTAGTGTTAATCTACGACATTACCTTATACGGGTCTCTGGGAACAAATTAACGACATAATCTGGGTATGATTTTACATCAATTTTGAGTGTAGAAAATATTACAAGCTCTATCAGCCAATTTTAGTTGTAGAGGGAAGTGGACATTGTAGTTACAAAATAATAATTGTAGGGATACATTTTGACCTAACTTATCCTTTAAACTATCCTAGTACATTTATATATTTCAGCTGCACATCTTACTTGACCAAACACCAGTAGTAATATTGAGAAATGAAAGGTCCAGGGTAGATATATGAAGTTTATCATCATAGCTAGTAACTATCAGTTTGAATGGAATGTTTGAATCACTTCTTTAGCACATTCATTCCAAACTTTTACCATTACTCCACAAAAGTTTGCTCCATTTTATGGTTTGCTGGAACTGGTATGAGACTTTTTTTTTCTATTCATGGTGTTGCTTGGGCCAGTGAAATTGTCATTTATGTTTTCTATATGGTAGTGCTTGGGAAATAAAGTAGTATTCTTTATAGTATCATACATTTTAATGCCACCAGAATATCAGGCAATCCTTCCCAGAGAGAAATAATTGCCAGCTAGATTAGGCGTGTAATATGCTTTAGGAAATTTTGTCATGATGTCGAGGCATCTCTTAAAAGTGGTGGTATCCTCTTACATAAAAAAAGTAATTATTATTTTAACAATTTTCTTAAAATATTGTTCTGCATTCTGTTTTGCTTTCATCCATAAAGGATTTCCATAATTACCTTTAGTATCTTTTGGCTGCTCTTAAAAATTATTTTGAGTAACTATCAAACTAAAAGTTCTGTGATTGCACCTGCTTATTATACTGAAATACCCATTATTTTAACTATTAAACGATGGAAAAAAAAATTTGGGAATGTAATTGATGCTTAAACTACAACTTTTGAGTCTGTATTTGGATTTCAGTGTATTATGTACCAGTGCCATAGTTTTTAAAGTTTTTCTTTATGTATATACTGTAATATGTTATGTAGTACATTACACTGTAAAGTATGTAGTACACTATTTTTGTTTGTTATTTTTTTGTAAAGGGTTCATCCTTGAAAGCTTGCTTTATAGGTTAGTGTTCTTTAAGGGTTATTAAGTTATTTGCAGATACCGGTATATAGTACACTGAAAACATTTTCATAAATCAATAGAATTAGTTTGTCTAACCTGTTTTATTTCTTTATTTCATAGAAAGTAATAATGTACTAACTGTGATACAGCTATTTGCATATAAATAATAGAAAGCTACAGTACTGTACAGTACTAGTACATCTTTGATGGAGATAATTTTTGTTACGTTGGCTTGTGTACAGTCCTTTTGTAAGTAGTTCTAAATGCATCATAGGAAAATGTTATAACTTTAAGTTATTGTTCTGGAATTTATGTACCTTCATTATTGCTGTTTTTCTTTTCAGATGCTTGTTTACGATGCCAGGGAGAAAATAAACAAGATGACTGTGTCGTTATTTGGGGAGAATGCAATCACTCCTTTCATAACTGCTGTATGAGCCTGTGGGTGAAGCAGAATAACCGTTGCCCATTATGTCAACAAGAGTGGTCTGTTCAGAGAGTAGGAAAGTGATTTAACGGTTATACTGTATATAAACAAATTATCTTCCTCCTTTGGACCATGTAATGGTTAATAGTTTGGAGCCTGTTTTTAAGTTTATGGTGTATATTGAATTGTCCCCTGTTTTAAAACAACTTCTTTCTTATTATTGTTTAGTGGTTGTTTTTAGATCATTTTTTTCAGTTCTTAGTCAGAATTCCTGTTGCTGTACTACCTTAGCCTCATGATTTTATTTACAGCGATTGTTATTCAATTGTTAGTTTTGAAATTCTTGTGGGGTTTTTAAGATTTTTATTACACAACACTAAATAAAGATTGTTTTATTATGATTGTGAAATATTATTTAAACCTTAATGGAAGTCTAATAAGTACAGTAGTTGAAATAGATATGTTGGCAGCATAATATTAATAGTAACCATAATTATAATTATATAGGTTTTATTTCTAAATTGATTTCTCTGTAAAGAGACAAGTAGGAAAATTCTGGTGCTGTTTAGATGAGACAATAACCACCTTGTTGAGGAGGAGGTAACATGTTCTGGTGGATAAAAAGTAAAATATATTTGTTGCTTTCATGACATAAGAGATTGTAAGGGTAATACTGAGAGGGAAGTGAGAATAAGAGCAGGGAAAAATTGGATGAAGGGTAAAAGAATGTTAAACTACTTTTGAATAAGAGTATCCCTGTAATAAGCAGGAAATGAATGAAGATTTGATGAGGCCTCTTGGGTACTAAACTTTGAGTTAATCTTGGACATTTACAAATTGAAATCATATTTTAGAGATTTTATTCCTAAATCCTGAAATGTATTTTGAAAGTCATTTTGCAGAGGCTCAAGATATAATTGCACTTAAAAACTATAGGTCTGACTTCATAGTAAGAAATTAATTTATAATAATTAAGAATAAAAGTAGCAGTGTAACATCTATATGAAGACCTAGAAAATCATGGTCAAGGGGCATAAACAAAGATTTGGACTAGAATTAAATTTAGATGGAAAGAAATTTTTATGTATTAGGAAATTTTGTAAAAGGCATTGAAGTGTATATGCGATATAATACAGTATGTCTGTCGGTAAAGTTGAAAATGTTGTGTAATAATAAATTATAAACCATTTTAAACTGAAGCTCTAGTGGCTGGCAACAAGTAAATGTTTAACGAGAGGTCACTGTCATACTTTAGGGTCATAAGTTTAATAGAAATTTCATTTTGGCTATTCCTTTTAAACAATGCAAGGTGAAGACTTCTTATGTGTTGTGTATACAGCACTTGCTTAATTTACTCTGATGGCTGCTTTTCCGGTCCCATACAGCAGGGGAACCCCACTCTCTACAAGACCTCCACTGTCGTTTTTCCTTGTTCATTCAGAGTATTTATCTTTTCAGATCACTTGTTGTTCATTTCCTGTTAAATCGTCACTGTCAAAAGACTCATGAAATAAGAAAGTCTAAAGTTTCCTCTTGAAAGCCTTAATGTTTTCAGTCATTCGAATGTTTCGTGGGAGCGTATTATATAGTCTTGGGGCCTCATATTTAAAGGCTCTGAAGCCCAAAGTGGACATAAATCCAGGTTCCAACAGTTTGAATCTATCTGTAGCTATTCTCATGTCGACACGATTTGTTATGTAGCAATTCTCCTAAGTATTTTGGACGACCTGTGCTGATAACTTGGTGAGTTATTGTACATATTTTAAATTCAATTCTCGCTTTAATCGGCAGCCAGTGTAAATTTATTAGTATAGGGGTGATCCTTTCTCCAGGTGGGACACCTTTTATCAGTCTTGCTCCTGTGTTTAAGCCAATGTAAAGAATGATGTCATTTTAGTTTTAAAAGTCGATAGGAAGTCAACTTTGGTCATGAATTTAGAACTATGAAATAAGACTTCATATATTTAACTTGCATACTCCAAAAATGAGACTGATTTGCATAGAGAGGCCAAGATCATACTTAAAGGTTAAAGATCAAATAGGCATTTTCTACTAATGGTGGGGGTTGGCAGTAAATAATCTTGTTTGACAAGATCTTTATTTTTGAGAGCTGGTGAGACCAATTTGAAGTATAATTAGGGTTTTAGGTCACTTTATGATTATTATTCCAGTCAGCATTCATAAAAGTGAAAGTACCAGAGATTATCTGAAAGTTACTAATTTTTGTACTGTACTGTATTTGTAGTTTCAGATGATCATTTAGATTTATGAGAAAGAAGTAATAGAAAATTTTTGGATACAAATTTCTCTTTGTTGTATAGAAATACTGACAACCCTATACCGTACAGTATTTCAATCAGGTTTGTAAGCCAAACACTTCCTTGTACACCTATCACAGTGCACTGAATAACTTTACTCATCCTAGTGCCTGGTCTTTTGTTTAGGATTGATAATCTATTCCAGCCTTCAAATGAAGATTTGATAAGTTGAAAAGCTTTCAAGCCATATTTCACTTCTATAAATGTAGCAGAATTTGTCAAGCCCTGACTCAAAATTGATTTGGTGGCAAACCATCAGCAAATGATTCATAATCTGAGATGAGATGACCTTTGAGTTGACCCAGAGCCACTATTTATGACCTTGACCTCATTTGGCACACCATCTTTCTAATTAGTGTGTGTCAAATATCAAGACTCTTCATCTCATATAACCTGTAGAGGCTTCACGCTGTCATTGCAATTCAAAGGGTATACTGTTAGCATTACTTGAAGGTCTTATCTGTCCCTATTCACACTCGTGATTTAGCCTTCTACTATATCTATGTTTCCGCTTCCTTTCTCCTATCTTTACATCCTGCCTCTTAACTTCTCTGTCGTATTGCAACTTCCCATGCCCCATTGCAGGGCCTTTTAGCCTAGATTCATCAACCCAGTCTATCTTATAATAATAATACTCTAATCTTTATTTCAGCAAAAGCCATATACAGAGTTACAATAGGGGTACAGTGGTCTTACACTTATGACCTCGGTAAAAAGGAAAAAGATATGCATTAATATAAGTGATGTTCTATTTGATCTTGGATATCATGAGTACAAATTTGACTTCACTGATATTGAATATTAGTGAAGTACTTTGTTTAGTAAGTATCAAGACACTTTTTCTCACATAGTCCACAAATGACCACCACCAAGTTAAATTTATGAATGACCTCTAACCTATAAATATGATTTTGATAATTGGATTCACCATATAAAATATATAATCTTCACCACCCATAGATGAAATACTGTACAGCATATGGGATTTCTTTAAATTTTTTAAAATTTATTGAAATAATAGTGCTTAAAAATGCGGTGTCATCGTACATATAGACAAATGATGGGCAAAATGGTTAATCGCCAGATTTACAAGGACAGAAAACTGGTCGAGGTAAAGATGCCATATTTCCGTTTCAGTATAAGTGTGTGGTATAATTATGTCCGTACCTTCATTTGAGTTATGGCAGATTTTATGGATTAGTTTCTTATTTTAAATAAATAAATATATCTTGTGTTTCTGGAGCAGTGTTTACCACAAGAACCCCATGTGAACCAAAATGTCCAGGCAATATACCGAACGAAGATCTGCTGTTTGCCGGATAATGTTTAATTTTCTTGTTGAATAGTCTGAGTCTAAGTGGAATGATGTCCATATGAACCGTATTTCTCGATCTCATATCCATAGATTGTATTTTCCTTGAATAAAAATTTGAACCATTTTGAAATACGTCGAATCTTCACAAACCCTACAATGTTATCTATTGTTCCTATAGAAAGGGCAGCATTATCTATGGTAAGATAACAATTTATTATCCGAAGAAGGATTTCAACATCCCCTTATCGATAAAGTTAATATAGATTCCATGAGATTTTAGAGCTCCCTCAATGTATTTGATATCTGTTTGAAAACCAGTATTATGAATTGACCAAGGCTTCATGGAAACTACTGTATATTTAAAGCAAACCCAGTATCTAATATAATTACACTACCATTCTGGCTAGTACAGTGGTAACATGTTCGCCTAGCATTCACATGCCAGCAGATCGATCCCAACTCAGGACTGTGAGTTTAAACTGCTGGAGAGGCCATTGCTGTTGGTGGGCACCACATGGGGGGGGGGGCAATTGCCCGGCTGACGTTCTGGTGAGTATCTATTCTGATGAGACTGAAACAAGACACCTTTATGTTAAAGCCAATGTTGTCTAGTCACATTATCAAGAATTCTTCATAAATGGCCTTTTTGGTGTTTAATTTCATCTATAAGCCTGTTGTTCGATGGGGAAAGGGTAACTCATATCTTTGTGTTATTAAACTTTTTTTAATACTTATATTGACTATGTTGATCTTTTAAACGCAAACTGTTTTTTTTTCATAAATTCTTCCTTAAACTTTCTCCACTTTTAAAAAATTACAAACATTCACAATACGAAAAAAAAAAAAATTAACAGGACATGAAATTTCAAACAAGATTTTTGTATCATCTCTCGTACGAGAAATTGTAACCTAAAATTATATGCTAAGAAATATGCTTTATCAAATAAAATATAACCATAGGCTACCTAGGCCTCTGGTGTTTATTGTAAAAGATACTGGTAATGTTTGTGCCTTGCAGTACTGAGGCTCTCAAGATTAGTATGATAAAGATACTGAATTTCACACCCTGTATTAACATTAAGGTGATACTGGGCCATATGAAAGTGAGCTTGATGTACGTTAGAGAGTTTTGGGGTCCTTTGACTGGCCAGACAGTACTACATTGGATCCTTCTCTCAGGTTACAGTTCTTTCCCTTTGCCTACACATACACCGAATACTGAATAGTCTGGCTTATTCTTTTCAGATCCTCATACACCTGAGAACACTTGAGATTACCAAACAATTCTTCTTCACTCAAGGAGTTAACTACTGCACTGCAATTGTTCAGTGGCTACTTTCCTCTTAGTAAGGGTAGAAGAGACTCTTTAGCTATGGTAAGCAGCTCTTCTAGGAGAAGGACACTCCGAAATCAAACCATTGTTCGATAGTCTTGGGTAGTGCCACAGCCTCTGTACCATGGTCTTCCACTGTCTTGGGTTAGAGTTATCTTGCTTGAGGGTACACTTGGGCACACTATTCTATCTAATTTCTCTTCCTCTTGTTTTGTTGAAGTATCAATAGTTTATAGAGGAAATATCTAATTTGGTGTTTCTGTTTTAAAATATTTAATTTGATGTTTCTATTTTAAAGTATTTAATTTTTCCTTGTTTTCTTTCCTTACTGGGTTATTTTCTCTGTTGGGGCCCCTTGGCTTATAGCATCTTGCTTTTTCAACAAGGGTTGTAGCTTAGCAATTAATAATAATAATAATAATAATAATAATAATAATAATACAACGTAATGTTGAGATACTAGTAAGAAAGATAACTTGTAATAGAATTTCTTTGGTAGCCTTGAGCCAATGACGTCTCTACATACCAAGACGGCATTGGCTTGGCCCAATTCACCGAATCACCGAGCCCAAATTACCGCTGTTCAAGGTCGAAGCCGACTTCAAGGTCAACCTCGTGACCAAAGCCAGACATATAAACCCTCTATGTAATACAGGGTGCGTGAGAGCTGGAATGGTAAGAACAAGAGAGATAGGGCACAAAAAATGTTAATGTAGGTACACTCGAGCACACTCTTCTATCTTATTTCTCTTCCTCTTGTTTTGTTAAAGTTGTTATAGTTTATATAGGAGATATTTATTGTTGTTACTCTTCTGAAAATATTAATTTTCCCTTTTCCCTTTCCTCACTGAGCTATTTTCCCTGTTGGAGCCCCTGGGCTTGTGGCATCCTGCTTTTACAACCAGGGTTGTAGCTTAGTAAGTAATAATAATAATAAAAAGAAAGGATCAGAGTTTCAAGATAGTTTTGTCGTATGAAAAGGATGGAGAATGACAATTGATGAAATAAATAGAAAATGCTAGGAAGTAGGAGGAAATTATCACATGTGAAGTGCTAGATAGTTGGAGTGAAAGAGATATTGTAAAGAAAAGATGAATATGCCCAAATTACGTGAGCAAATGCAAGACAGATGCATACCACATCTCACTTTCCTTTCCTTTAATGGCTGCTTTCCTGGTCCTATACAGCAAGGGAACCTATTCTCTACGGGAACTTGACAAGTTCACAGTCATCTCATCATGTACACTCCTGCACTCCAAGGCATTCAGCATTTCACACCGTACATTGCTCGTTTATTGTCAAACCCGCATTATGTAGATAGTTTCTATACAATTATTTTTATATATAAACCCACCACCAATGTTCATGCAATGTATAATTATCTGGAAGTTTTCTGCACGGGTAACCATCCACAGTAAGGTAAATATGGGTGTGGCAATGTCTGCTGTGTTGTTATATTCCCTGGATTCTGGAATTTGGGCCTATATAGCCTACCCTTTGTCATAATATGTTACTAATTGATTTATATGCCCTTCAACTGTCCATCACTTCTTATAACGCATAATGTAGTAATCGTAGAGGTACATAAGTTTATCATTTCACTGGTAGGCTATTTATGGACGACGGTAGGCTTGGACCTACATAAAAAATCTCAAATTACTCTTCGTCACCGGGCCATTTCACTACGGGCCTACTCAACTATGCTAGCTATTTTATTCACATCTGTTGATATTAATATCTAATTCATTTAAGCACTGACGTTTTATCATGAAGAAGGCTTTTAGATGCATGTATACAAGGGTCATTTCACAATGGGCCTTCAAAACAAGGGAAATAATTTCACTCAAATCTTCTGCTGATATTAAAATCCAATCGATATAAGCACTGGCATTTTATTAAGGAGGAGGCATTTTGACACACATATATAAACTATAATATAAGTGGGTCACAGTTTTATTTAATGACAGCTCATTAAACTTGGCGCCGTGAATCCGTACCCTGCGCAGGCGCACTGAGGCAGGAGTTTACAAGCGAAGGGGGCGAACTTATCAAGGCGGCTCATTTAGAAGGTATTTAGCTGTGTATATTAACCGTAGATGTAATTTATATGCTCGAATTCATGAATGAATGTCGCGAGTATAAATGGAGATAGTTAATCTCTATAGATTTTATGTATTTATGGTTAAAATAAGGCATTTGTCTCTACTGGCTCTGTGGCGATCAATGGACAGCAGACGCATGTTTGTGTGGCCGATGGACTCATATCAGCTGTGCTTAAGCTTGCCGGCATGAAAGATGTCTGTTCGTCCTCAGTCACCTAGTTTTTCCTTTTCGTTCCCCAGGCGACATTTAGAATTAGATTTTAAGGCATAGATTTATCCTGCTGTTTTGTTTCTATCTTTAGATGCTTGGCCCTGTCAATCATAAAATGCTATACTTCTATTTCTAATTCTGCTAAAAACATTTGACAATTTGCTTATACATAGAGGTGGATTTTGTCTTTTAATTCGATATACAAACTTTTTATCGATTATCAAAAGTATATTATGCTCCTTACAGGCCTACGCTACCGATATTTATGTTAGGGCAATTGTCTAACGTCTAATAGACAGTTAGACAGTAGACGGTTGACTACCGGTGCCTTGGAACAAACATTTGAATATATGTGTGGTTGTTATTTTAAGTAATGGAAATTTGTATTATTATTATAATTACTACTTGCTAAGCTACAACCCTAGTTGGAAAAGCAGGATGCTATAAGCCCAGGAGCTCCAATAGGGAAAATAGCCCAGGGAGGAAAGGAAAGGGGAAAAATAAAATATTTTATGAACAATAACATCAAAATAGATATTTCCTATATGAACTATTAAAAACTTAACAAAGCAAGAGTAATTAGGGTAATATAGGTCACTTTCGGCAAAGACGATATAGAATGTTAAGTAATTAAGTAATTACAAAGTATTGAAGGTTTATTGCTCTTCTTGTTTTAAATTAAAACTAATTTTTCCTCTTATTAATTTAGATGTACTTCCAATAAAAGGAAAATAAAATATAAATATCTACTTTAAAGTTTAACCAAATATGTGAACCATATAATTTGGGTTTGATTTTACATCAACACAATTTTCCCAAAACAATTTGGTTTCATTATAGAACAGTGCAACATTAATTATGGCATTGAAACTTGCATAATTGAATAGATCTTTGTGAATACACAATTTTGTATCCCTTATACTGCTGGTGGAAACCTCTATTAATAAAGTTACAGATTTTTAGAAAAAGTACCCCCTTTGCTTCTTTAGTCATCTTAGAACATACCACAGGAGCCTGGCTTCCACCCAGTAGTTCAGAAAAACACACAGTGTGGTGCTTCTTTCGTAAGTTACTCGTTCGAACAGAATGAAGGGCCCAACGTTGATGATAAGTTAGGGTAGAATTGCGTCTTTTTTTTATATATATATATATTTAGTGTGATCATTGGAAATGGGATCCAAGTCTATGTTCGAAAAGAGGCTGGAGTGTAAAGTTATAACTCGTCTCCAAGAGTTTATTCACCAGCGTTAAGTTTGTATTATTGATTACTACTACTACTACTACTACTACTACTACTACTACTACTACTACTACTAGTCAAGCTACAATCATAGTTAGAAAAGAAAGATGCCATTAGCCCAAGGTCTCCTTCAGGGAAAAATAGCCAAGCGAGGAAAGGAAATACGGAACTAAATAAACGGTGAGAAAAAATTAACAATAATTAAGTCTAAAAACAATAACATCGAAACAGATTTCATAAATAAATTATACAAAGACTTATGTCAGCCTGTTCAACATGAAAACATTTGCTGCAAGTAAAGCGCTGGAATAATGCCTAATTACTAGCCATGGGTTTATTGTGTGTAGTGAAACATGTTCCGCTTGCCAGAAAATAGTACAGTAATGAGATAACTTTTAATCGCGAGCGAAGCGAGCATACGGCAGAGCAAAAAACAATGAATCTTTACCTGAATCAAGTAAGGAGGCATTTGTAATATGAACATTTAAGTACGACTCCATAGAAAGTTGCTTGGAAAGTCAAGTTTTCTATGTGAAAGTCTTGCCAAAGAAAAGCTCCAGTGTTTTGACCGTGTTTCATTACTATTGCTTAGTTTAGATTACAGTGTGTTTTTTTTTTTTTTTTCCCACAATGATTAGTGTTATTTTATGACTGAAAACAACAAATTTGAAAAAAGGTAATTTAAATATCATACAATTAGATGGCTACACAGTAAGATTTAGGTGTTTTTAAAGTAATTGATGACAGTATCTAGAGGAAAATTATAGGTTTCCATTATGGGAGTCAACCCACCATAACTAAAAAAAAAACTATCAAGAACTTTCAGAATACCTATAATGACACCATAATCTTTTTTTTTTGAAAGCCATGAAATATAGTTTTAATATAAGAAAATACTACTGTATATTTTTCTTAATATCTTGTGATTTATCCATCTCTGAAATCACTATTGAGGCAAACCACCCATTCAATTAGGGGAAACCCAGTGAGAAATATCTGTTTTCGATGGGGAAAAGTACAGTATATGGGATATTTAAGTGACTGGAAATTAAAGTACAGTATCAAAATTGCGTAAAATTCATATCACGTCCCTCAAATTGTATTCGCTCCCCCTTGCTCGCTTCTCTTGCAAAAGTAAACTACCTCATGTTCCTCTGTTCTGGCAAGCGGTACATGGGTGTGCTGTGCACACCATCCCCGTGGCTCATTATTTCGGGGATATTTTTCATTTTAACGAGCAACAATGGCTATTTACTGAATGGATAACGTTTCCAACTTACAGTAATCAATTGCCAAAACAGATAGAATTACAATAAATTTTAAAATACTACTATCCTCTTGGAGACTTTATGTTGTGGTAGTAATGCTGAAACTGAAGGGGAGAGTGGGAGAAAAATGTATGTTGTAGAACAATATCTGGGAATTTGTGCATGGATATTTATAAGCACTTGGTTAAAAAGAGCCCGGTAATGATTGTCATATAAAAACAACTGGAAAAAACAAATGCAAATAATACATGCTCAGTAACTGATAGTCAGTCTCCCAAAAGTAAACAGTGGACTTAGACAGTGAAATAGTGTACGTAATGTATTTGATCAATACGTAAATTATTATGCCTCAGCCTCCATTAGTCATACAGAGAAAATTGTTAAACTAGCCCGGACTTGTGGATTTCTTACAGCAAATTCCAGTTTTGCTAGAAATTAATATATTGTATATTGATGTATGAAAATAGATGTATCAATAGTAGGAAGACCAAGAAATGAAACTGGTCTTCAACTGGACCCATCAGAAAGATATTAAGGGAGATAGAATTGACCATCATCAGTATACAGAAAGGTGGGAATTTTGCAAGAGTGGAGAATTGTTTGGTAATCTCAGTGTTGTACTATGACAGCAGAGGAGAATGTTGAAAGAATAAGCCAGACTATATGGTGTATATGTAGGCAAACAAAAAATGAGCTGTAACCAGAGAGAAAGGGGTCCAATGTATTATTATCTGGCCACTCAAAGGACCCAATAACAATGTAGCAGTACAGTCGTATGTTAATGGGTGGCTGGTGCCCTGGCCTATTTACTGCTGTACCTATGATTGAATGCTTAGGATGTGAACACCATTTCACTGTCTGTATTAGGTTAGACCATTTTGACTGTGGTTATCACACTGGTTCAGAGAAAAGTGTCTTTCGTGCTAGGAAGGAAAGCGCCCACCAGCTACAAACATAGGAGCGTTAGTGCGAGGGGACGAAAGACCCCTAGCCTGAGCTGTCAACATTTTTAGAGATTGGGTTCAATCTCATGGTCCACCTGGGAAGTATCTTGTATCTTAAATGAGTCATAAAGTTGGAGGCGAAGTTTATCGAGAAGTTTCGGGGGTCGCTCTCCAGAAGAAGGGCATTCCTCATCATAAAGTGGATCACCTCTCCATCTCTACATCATAACCATGGAAGGTTGAGGAGGAAGTGCTCGTATTCTTCCCCTGACTTTGAAAGGAGGGACAGGAGTAGGAGGAAAAGTCTGTCCTTCTCTCTAGGGTCTACCTCCGAAGAAGACATCCCAGGAGGCAGGACCCTTAGAATTGGCCCCCTAATCTGTGGAGTTGACTAACTCCTATTTAAATGTACTCGGGGTTTATACTAGTAAAGAAAAATACAAAATTGATAAAATTTATGCTTTTTCTTCTTCACTGGCAACCTTTATTAATTTTGGTAGACAGGGTAAGACAATGCATGCAAGTTTCTAACAAGAACAGGTTTCATCATTAACATATTATTTACTAGAAAATGTTTGAACACTTAAGTGCTGTCTTAAGTAGGATATTCAGGAATTGCCTACACTACATAATATATTTACTGAAACCCAAATTTATCATTTTATTTTCTTGCTTTTGATTTTCATTGATTTATATTTTTCCAAGGATAGTGGGCTGGCAGGCTGCAGTAGGCGAAGAAAAAAAAAGTGTGGCATGTTCCCCCGTCTCTTGTGAGGACCTCCCTGCGGTGACACGCGCCATTGTCGTCGTTTTCCAGATTTTTAGCACAGCTCCCATCATCATCCTCTTCACGATAGACGGATAGAAGTTTTGAATTATGTATCACCAGCCTCCACCAAATGTTGATTCTACAACATCAATAGAGGTAAGATGTCTCTCTCTCTCTTTTTTAATGTTCTCTAGCTCCTTTAAGAGAAACATCGTAAGTTTGTCTATACGGAAAAATTAATCAAAGTAGTTGTCTCTACCGGAAAAAAGTTTTTTGTTTTGTTTTATAAAGTCTTAAGGGAAAAAAGTTATCGGTTGTATTAGATATGCGCACGAAATACCATATAAACATGTTTGTTTCAGACAGGAATGTTTTTTCTTTTAGGGTATGTCTGGGGCACTGCCCTCTAAGACACCTGTGTCCCTCTTACAAGAATTATGTATGAGACGTGGTATTTCCCCAAAATATGATTTACTGCAAATAGAAGGCGCAGTACACGAACCAACATTTGTATACAGAGTAACTGTTGGAGAATTTGCTGGTAAGTTATTACTATTTACTTTTACTTGTTTTTTTTTTCATGAAATTTGTTATTCTTATATTGGAATTGCTTTCTTTTCTTTACATTAGAATTTTGTAAGTACTGTATAGTAAAATATGAGTGGTGTAATTTAATTCACAGTTTCTTATCGACATTTTTCAAGTAATTAATGTAAATGAAGATTTAGGTTGAGAAATATTTTGCTATCATAATTAAGTTCTCTTACTGTCCTGAATTGAAAAAGATGGTAGTGTATAGCTTCCACAGTTTTTGTTTTGGTCTGAAATTGTAGTTTAATGTTTGGTTGAAAAGGCATAAAATTGACTTAAGTTTAGGAATGCAATTTGGAGTTGGCCCTTTTTATATGTGGGTATTAGATTTCGAGATCCCTCGTGCTTTCTCTTTCTCACTCTCAAAAGAAAATTAGTTAAAATGTTTCAAACATTTAAAGAACTAGTATGGTATGGTTAAATCTACTTATGCCATTTATTAATGTTGAGTTAAATTGAAATTTCCTCTAGATTTTCTATTATTCAACAATATCCTTATCTATTATTCAACAATATCCTGAGTCCTAAGTGTAGGATAGGGAGGGAATCTTTTGTGATCAGGGTAGAGGGGGAAGAATTGGGATACTAGGGTGACTTTGGATGCTTGAAAATATCTGTAAATAGACTGAGGGAGAAAGAGAAAAGTGTGTGTGGATGAGATTTATAATCAGAGAAAATGGCAAAGGAGTTAGAGTTGAAAGAATAGGAAAAAAAATAGAAAAAATAAATGGTACAAATAGGGAGCGAGAAAGATAATGGGAGAAGGTTTCGAATTTAGATAATTTTCTTTGATAAATAAGTAAGTTCAAATTTACATATTTCTGATTATTAGAACACTCAATTGCTGATGTAAAAGGCATCACAAACTATCGTCATCTATCCCCATCTCTACCCACAAGCTTTTTCAACTGTGTCAAAGATTTAGGGGATAATTTCCCTGCTCTTTAAACTCTCGCAACAAAGGTGTGGAAATGTGATAGGCAAGTTTCCTCTTGTGCTGTGGTAGGTTATTTTACATTGATTCCTATTTAGTTGTCTGTGGATAAGTAAACCTGCAGATTGGATGGATTGATATGGTTAAGAGGGATATTGGTGTGATGGGATGGTAGAAAAAGATGCAAGGAATAGAAATAGATGGAAAGACTGGAGTCAAGCAGCTGACCCTCTAATACAGGGGTATTAAGAATGTTGAAAGATGTAAACCTTACGGTAGTGTATGTTTTAACTTTTAGTCACACTGTGTTATTATTTTACAGCAAATGGCTCTGGCCAGAGCAAAAAAAAGGCCAAACATGCTGCTGCCAAAGCAGTTTTGGACATTATAATCCAGGGTGGTGCGGCAAGTACTGGAGGGCCCACAACTGGTGGCCCACCTGGAGCACCACCTGAACTGTAAGTACAAAACATTTCTTTTTATTATTATTGTTGTTAAAATGGGTCTTACTGAACATTGAACTTGTATGTACAAATTAAAAACAGTTTTTACCATGGGGTATATAGTTAAATTTGTTTAAACAAGTCTTAAGTGCCATTCAAAATGCCATTTGTTTATGATTTAAGCTGTAGAACACAAACAACTATTCTAGCATGGTAAATCAGGATAAAATTCCAATTCAAGGTTATATTACCGCTATCCCTGCATCCTATATGAATTGCATCTCAGAATTTCATTAGTAATCTCTCTTCCTCACATTGCTGTAATTTTTATCTTAAATATTTTATCACACAACTACAGCATAACAATATAAAGGGAATTGATCAAGTTGGCTAGATAAATGGGGAGACCCTTGCAATTTTTTTTTTTTTTTTGTCAAGTAGCTAAACCTACTTTGACTAGTTTAAACCTACTTTTAATGTTGTATGTATACTAATTGCTATAACCAATACATAACAATCAGGAAAAGAATTTATGCTTTTAATATTGAAATGTAGGTTGATGTTCTAAAAATTCATTGCCATGGAATTTGCCTTGGCTAAATTTTGGAAATTTAGGTAAACTTATTTTATGTTTGCTCATTTTTTCTTTTCCCCACACATACACTGAATAGTCTCTTCTATTTTTTATACACTTCTCTTTCCTCGCACACCTGACAACATTAAGATAACTGAAAAATTCTTCTTCACACAAGGGGTCAACTACTACTCTTTAATTGTTCATTGGCTACTTTTCACTTAGTAAGGGTAGAAAAGTCTTTAGCAATGGTAATCAGCTCTTCTAAGAGATGGATACACTATAAACAAACCATTGTTCTCTTGTCTGAGTAGTGCTATAACCTCTGTACCATGGTCTTCCACTGTCATGGGTTATAGTCCTCTTGCTAGAGAGTACACTCAGGCACACTTTATCTTTTTCCTTATCTCCTTTCACATGGCTATTTTCCCTATTGGAGCCTTTGTGCTATTAGAATCCTGCTTTTCCAACTACGGTTATAATTTAGCTAGTACTAGGTAATATTAATTGGTTTGAAATATACTAGACAATGTCCTATGCAGGTTCGAAGGCTAGAGCAGCATGAGGGGATATATTGTGAATTGCACCTTTTATCCAATTCAGACGGCTAGGAGGTTCTATCTGTATGATCAATTCTCAATCAAGAATTATCACACAAGTCATTTAAGATCTCCCAGCCTCTCTCTCTCTCTCTCCGCAGTACTGGGGCATTTTCAAAGTTTTTCATCAGGGAATCTCATCTCTTTTTAATTGCTAGGAGTGTTGTCATTGCTACTATTATATATATCCTTTGACAATCGTTCATGGGAGGAAATCTGTGGAAAAAGTCAATCTCTCACTTATTTTTCAGAGCAAAAACAGCTACTATGTTGGTGTAGGGGATTAATTGTACTTTGTGTAAGGCCAACCAACTTGTAATTTTAACGATTTGATACAGTTCAGTAATTATAAGTTATCCATATACCAAATTTTGCCTACCATGTCGTACATTTTTATGTGCAAGAAAAAAGCTAGGCTAATGAAATATTTCTAATTTAATAGCCGAATAAATTGCTTGTCTCCCGTAAAACTAACATTACAATTCAAATAATTTTAGCTTGTGAAAATGATTATAAAAATGCCTACACGTTTCCTCTCTTTTGACTATTATTTGTTTTAAATCGGGTAGAAATTTTTGTACGATCGCTGTTGCGCACTTATTTTTCAAGCTGAGGGAACTGATTGCACTTTTATGTAATGCAAACTATATTGCACTTTCACAATTTTAACAATGTTAAGTAGTTATAAGTTAGCCATAAGCAAAATTTTTTCTTCCTCCGATCCAATGTCATGGTCTTGCGGACCTTTCATAGCGCCATAAAACATATGCTCTGAAATCACTAGCATCATCAAAAGTTTCCTAAGTCTTCTGACTGTATAGTCACACACACAAAGCATGTTCAGTCCTCTGGTAGGGCTTAAAATATCATAATATATGCCCACCCTGTCACAGGTGTGTACCAAAACCCGAAGAAATGGCCTTGTTGAGGTATTTCCTGCATGCGCGGATAACTTGCGGATTGATTCGGTATTCAGGAGATTGTGCGTTATAGTTCAACTAAGGCTCTTAACTCTAGCATAGACCTATTTTACACTAAGGCACAATTTTTCTTTTAACCCTTTTACCCCCAATGCTATTTGGAACTTTCCCCCTTAACCCCCAAACGTTTTTTTTTTTTCAAGCACGTTTTGCAATATTTTTTTTTTTTTTTAGATTGCGCTGAATGAAAGCCTTAATTTTTGTCATAGAGAGGTCAGGTTGGTCTCATTATTTTGGAAAACGCCTGGTTTCTCATAAAGTTATCAAAAATATGCAAAAAGAAAATGCAAATAGTAGCTTTTTGCAACATCATATTTGTATGTCCATTGGGGTTAAGGGATGAGTTTTGTGAAACCTACCAGTACGTCCATTGTGGTTAGAAGGGTTATTATTTAGAAAAAAAAATATTTTGTCATCAAAGAGGTAAAGGTATAAATCTCCCTCACCCCTTCTTCTGATTCTCAGCCCCTACTGCAAAGAACTAGCAGAAAGCAGTGGGATATATAATTCTCTTTAGCATGTTCAGGATCTGATGTCTAGTTTCAAGTGGCAAAGTACATACATACATATGCCAAGGCACTTCCCCCAATTTTGGGGGATAGCCGACATCAAACAAATGAAACAAAAAGGGGACCTCTCATCTCTACGTTCCTCTCAGCAAAGTACTTGTTTATTTTCTTTTTTGGCAACACAGTCCAGTCAGGTCTTTTAGGATTGTAGCATGCTATGTTAATATCAGATAATTGGAAACGGGGATAATATACAGATGTTATTCTCTATTAGTAACTTGTTTATTTTTTCTAAAGTATTTTACAAAAATGATCACGGATTTATTAATTTCAATTGAATTCTGGTTAATGGAAAATCATTTTTTGAACTAAGAACATGTTGAATCAGTCTTTCTTTGCTGAAGTGCTCTACTTATTACAATAATTTGAACAATTCAAAGTCAATCTCGATACTGGCGAATAGAAGGGAATTCCGAGGGACATTGAATTTAATTACTGTAATATAGAATCACATAAGGTCTAGAGTATGAGTTGCAGGACTAGGCCACCTCTTGCCTACTTCTCAAACGGCTAACTAACTACATCCATCAGCTGCAGGACTTAAATGACATGCATCTGAGTGAGGGTTATGTAAGGACCCTCCTTTGTTTCTAGGTTTTAGACTGGATGATGCCTGTCTGCCTTCCCTTCCTCTGACCAGGACCTATGGGAGCACAAAATTGTTTTTTCGCATATTCAGAGCTTTGATGGTGTCAGTAGTTTGCAAACGACTCTCCCATGCTCGGGTTGGCAGGATCACAGTTCACCAACCTTGTAACATATTTCCTAACAATTTATGTTATAGTTGGCAGTCAACATTAAATTCCCGCATTAATTGTGACAGGATGGTTAAAAAGCTCTGAACATATTCATGTTGTAGAACTTATGCCATTTTATTATGTCCCCAAGGAGACTTCATTGGAAGGGTAAAATATTGGGATAACATCATGCCACAAAAACTGGAATAGACACCTATTCATAGGATGTCATATAGTGGACCAAAGAGCATGGAGTGATGGTAACTGTGTATTTTGTCTTCGGATTTTACATCACTATTACCGACTCCTTGTGTAGAAAAAAATACTCCTGCACCTAGGTACAGGGCTGTTGACATATGCTAAATAGACTACTGCCTGCAATTGTAAGCCATCTTTCCCTTGACCTACTTGCCAAAGGTTCCCAGACTCGATAGGTTAGTTGCAGGGGTCCCAAGATCATTTCCATGGTAGACGAAGACATTCTCATACTACATAAGAATTTTTTATAAGATGCAGCTTCTGATGTACAAGAAACTTATATCGAGTAAAGAGATTTAGCTGGCCTGTAGATGCAACAAATAAGGCACTTCTGCACTTGAATGCATTCATTCCCCTGATAATAGGGTAATTTCTTCTGAGGCATGAACACAATTTGCCCCTTACAAGCAGCAAGTGTTACTGTTTAGCCATTGAGAGATGATGGGCAGAGGCAGTAAGGGAGACCTTAGACCTGTTGAAATGCGAGCAAAGCACCACAGTGAAGCTTCTCCCCAAAACTTTCTCCTAAGACCTCGCCATTATAACGTCATCTTTGTCTACCGTGGCCTCTTTAAACATTTTGTCTGGTGTGGCCTCTTTAAACATTTTGTCTGCCGTGGCCTCTTTAAACATTTTGTCTGCCGTGGCCTCTTTAAACATTTTGTCTGTCGTAGCCTCTTTAAACATGTTCAACAAGCTCCATGCTCTCTCAGGTGTCTTGATTTACATGAAAGGCTGGGCCTATGTGAGCCTGCCCTTTGCTCGGGCCTTTGTGGCTAAGAGCAAAAGATATTCATCTCAAATCTCGCGTTCACAATACAGTACTGTATCAGATTTTTTTTTTCACTTAGGGCTTGTGTTTCTGATATTCAACAACCTTTCCCAAGGAATGTGGATTAATTTCACCTCATGGTGTACCTAAATATTTACTTATACTGCACATTGAAAGCCTACCCTGATAGAATTCTTCATCTACCTGTTGCATTAATAGTTGCCCTTCTTAGCTATCAAGCGTTAAAGATAGGTCCTTATTCGATTTGATAGGTAGATCTTTATTGTTTTTCTAATGTCATATGGAGTACAGTACTAATAATTTACAGAATTTAATGTAGTGGCTGATTCAAAACTAAATAATACTATCTCTACATTGTGTCCAATAATCATCTGTGTGTCTTTCTTTTTTTGCAGGTCTACTCAAATAGTATCCCCCTATGATGATGGTATTCCCGGGAATCCTGTTGGATCCTTGCAGGTAAAGATCTGCTAAAGTATTTGTTGAATTTCTGCTAGATTTAATTGATTTTAATTCTTTGGACATGTGTAGTATGCGTCAAATGTAAAAAAATCTACATCATGAAAAGGAGTTTAGAGGTATGGTGAAATTCATTTAAGTGTGAGATTAAATATTGGTTGTGATTGGCTCTTACTTACGAATTTGACTCGCCGTTTATATAAGTCACACATCTGTTGGGTTAGCTATGTGGAGTTCTTAAAAATTTTCTTGACTGTGTCGTCCTCATTCAAAATCATTTAGGTATGCGTTTGTATCTTATATTTGTTACTGATAGTTTGGTTACTACAAAGTTTAAATTAATCCTAGGTGTTCCGAGTTTTGTTTACCAGTGTTGTCTTAGTTAAATCCCTAGTTGCTGATAGTCTAGTTTCACCTAGGCTGGCCAAATGCTCCATTCTTGGTAACCAAAAACTTGACTTTCAAAATCTCAGAATCTGATTACGCATGTACCCCAATACTGTACTACGTTTATGGTTACTTTGAAAAAAAAAAAACTTTATTTTACTGTCGGTGCTTGTGATTAAAAAGAATTTTTCTTTTTTTATAGGAGCTGTGCATGGCGCGTCGGTGGCCCCCTCCCACATATGAGCTCACTTCGGAGGAGGGCTTCCCTCATGAGAGGACTTTCTCCATTGCTTGTACTATTGGCACGACCAAAGAAGTGGGTAAGTGTTATTAGGTGTCTTTTGTTTTTATTTTATCAGCATTTTATAAATTTTTCTGTTTCATTATCCATACCTGGAATTATCAAATGTACTAATCTCATCAGCGGTTATTGATAGCGATTTGAAGAAGGATATTTTTGGTTTACGTTTGTTGTGATCCTGAAAAACGCCATGGAAAAATACCAGATGTTCAAAAATGCTCACTAAAGCACAGATCACATGGGAGAAAATAAAGTGAAGTGTTGAAGTCAAGTAATGAGTGAAGTGGGCAAAGGGAACTAGCAAAATTAATGAGCACCATAGCCTCCAAACAAATGTTTATAAATGAGTTACTCAAGATATCACTATCTAAATAATTAAAGTAGGCATGAAAAATTAATTTTTGAAAAATACCTATGGAGTTATTAATGATAAATGATGTGTGTACGCTAAATACTAAATACTTGCATAACGTTTGACTTTTGGAGGCTTATTACTGTATTAGCCTTTGAATAAGGGCCTGATACTGTTTGAGATAAGCCTATTGAAACAAAAATTTGTCTCCGAGGCCCGTATTTGCTATTAAATCATCTTTACTTCCATTTATGATGTCTTTTCATCTTGCTGTTCAACCTCTTAACATTTACTTCATACTGTAACTGTGTACGGTAGTAGATGGAGTTGAATGGCCTCCCAGGGTCCAGTGTTGGAATTTATAGTGTGACTAATGAAAGATTTGGATTATGAGCATTTGCTAATACTGTACATACATTACTTTTTTCTTTTTCAATAAAGTAGTTTTACTTAACGTTGAAAATATATCAATAGCTCTTTTTATGTACTGTTATTTGTTTTTTGCATTTATTGTAAAATCTTAATATCAAAGAGAGCATATTTTTCTCACAAAAAAAAAAAAACTGTTACATGTGCATACTCGATTGGATTTTGTTTATCTTTAATCCGTTGATTTTAGTAACTCCCTTTATACCCTAAAAATATGCACAGATATTTATAGAGAAAGCTCTTTGAAAGGTTTATTACCATGTAAAGGTGTTAACTTATTTAAAACATCAAGTGAATAAACCTGAAAAGATAAGCTTATGATTTAAAACAAGTTTTTTTTTTTTTCTAATAAAAATTGAAACAATTTTACTCATTAAAGTTAGTAAATATTATTTGGTAATCTACTATAAGCTGAAGGTTATCCCAACTTAGTTATCACCCTCACCATCAATCTTGAGCTTTAAGTAGATTGCAAATTCATCTTATACAAGGTATCCTCATTTTTGCTATCCATATTTTTAAAACCCATCATATACGTGAAACACATTATATACCAAGGCACTTCCCCCAATTTTGGGGGTTAGCCGACATCAAACAAATAGAACAAAAAAGGGGACCTCTCCTCTCTACGTTCCCCCCAGCCTGACAAGGGACTCGACCAAGTTCGGCTGTCACCCTAGCAGTATCAGCCGAACTCGGTTGAGTCCCTTGTCAGGCTGGGGGGAACGTAGAGAGGAGAGGTCTCCTTTTTTGTTTTATTTGTTTGATGTCGGCTACCCGCCAAAATTGGTGGAAATGCCTTGGTACATGATGATGACAACATTTTATATGATGGGTAGGAGAAAATCAGCTGTTCTAAATTACCTTACACAGTAAGATTACTTCTAAATATTTTTTCTATAGTTAAGATAAAAAATTTTATTTTATCTGACGTCTAGTTAATTTTAAAAAGATTGAGCATTATACATTTACTTTATTCATTATTGTTAATGTTTTTTAGTTCGATAGCATTATTGTTACTATGACAGTGTATGAATAAAAAATACATACTATATATACCCAGCCTAATACTGTACTGCTCATATAAAACTATAGTATCTTTAAGCGAAAGCAAAATAAGATGCAGTTCAAATTTATGGTGTTTTAAAAGCATTTGGCAAATTAAAGAACAAATAGTTTGTAAGAATTCTTGATATGGGTGTTGCTTACATCAATTACAGCACTATACAGTACACAGGCACTAGCTAGAGTTAAGGAGACGGAAAAATTGAAAAAAAAAGAACCTGAAATTGTTAGTTGGTAAATTGTAAAGTAAATTGATTAAGAGATTATAATTCAATTCATGTAAAAATTCAGAAATTATTGTTACATTCAGATCCTAGTTAGCTAGCATTAGCTGGATCCAACTGATGGAAAACAGTAGTGCGTTATGAGATTGCTAATCATAATGATTGAACTAGCAAACTTTCCAGGTTTTGAATGCACTTTCGGAATGTATGTGGTTCATATGGTGGTAGGTTACAGTACTGGCTTTCTTTTAAGGCAGTACAGTAATGGCTGAGAGAGGTCATAGCAGCATCTTCATCCCTATGATCCATACTGGATTAGGAAGGAAGACATGTCCAAGGAAGAAAATAAACTTAAAATTTAGTTCTAGTTTCCGCCCTCGTCCAATGAGTGAATGTGCATATTTTAAAAGGTGATAGGACCAAATTAAAAAGTAGTTTTTTTTTTTTTTTTTTATCAACACAAATCTGAGTCTTTTAGTTTGAATTTTCCACCTTGACCTCCCTTCTCAATCCTAGGCCTAAGGACAAAATGGACATAAGTGGCTATTCTGTGACAGGACAGTAGGTGGGACATCCCCCTGCATCGTGTATCATTAACCAACTACCTTTTTGACGATTCATTAGCTATTTCAGTCCTCCTTAAGATATTTCTATTTTAAAGGTCTCATGTTTTCATTGCTAGGAAAAATAAAAGCCGAGGGAAAAGCCATAGGTTGGATTACGACATTCGTGGAAAGATCAGCAATTTTGTCCAATGACAGTCAATTGAAAAATGAGAGGGAAGTACTGTATTTGCTACATCATACAGATAGTTCACATTTACAAGGGAGAATTACGAGAGGATCATGAATCTTCTGAGATGTGTATGATGTGAATAGGTTTTCCTATCTGCAAAGTTAAAATCTTACATTGTATTTTGATGACATTTAATTTTGTTATACTGTACTGTATAATCATTGATACAGTATCTTATTTTCCTTGAAGCTTTGCTTTCCAAGCCTACTAAATGGTTCAGCTGCTGATTTTATTTAAATATTTTAAATATTAAACTTAGCCGGTGAATATATAATAGCTGACGTCTCCGACGGCTCGACAGAATTCAAAAACTCGCGAGCGATCGCCATGAAGGTAGCGGGTGTGCCCACCAGCGCCAACTATCGGCCAGATACCGCATATACATGTAAACAGCTCCAGTTCTTCTCTGTCGGTTTCATCGACAAGTCGATTCCACTCGCTATTATGACCTCGAGTTTTCTACCGAATTGGTGAAGTACTTGGTTTTGGTTTTATTGCTTTCGCCGTGTTGGATTATTCAATACTATCCTCAAAAGAAATGCTTTTGAAAGGAGAGTAAAAGTGTTTTGCCCTTGCTTTTATCTCTGGTTTTTTTCCATAGAGTAAAAATGGCCGACCCTTCCCTTAGTGTACGCAAGTGTGTTTTAGGCTTTTAGCAATTATCTTATCACGTTAAAAATTGTTGTTGTTAATTATAGATTTTCCTCTATATATTTTATATCTAACCCGCCTTTATTAGGCCTCTTCGATTAGCTTTCCATTTATACTGAACATCAAGATAAATTTTAATGTTTTGTTTATATGCGGCCTTACCTATTCCTCCCCTAGTCCGAGAGTAGGCGGTCCTAACTTGGAAACCGAAGTTAAACAACGTTGAGCCCATTCAACTTTTATTTTCGTTAAGTTTAAATCATTTGCTCTGTAAGAGTTATTAAATGAATATTTTTTAGTAGATATTTTATGAAAGATTTTCTTTGAATAGTCTTCGTGCTGTTTCAAAGATGAACTAACGTTTGGTTTATTTATGCTACGCAGTTTGCGCTCTATCGTTACGATAGAGAAAGAGAGAATCACGGTTTCACTTTGCAGAAAGAGTAAATCGATTTTGACGTTTTGTTCATTCTTCTTTCAAACTGAAATGTTTTAAATACTAATTTAAAGGAACTTGTTAATTTTCAATTTCTTAGTCCTTTCAGTTTTTTCCTTTGGTCAAATAACCTGTTTATTGACGAAGGGTGAGTGGGCTTTTCTCTTCTGTGTGAAATCAAGAGAGAGAGAGAGAGGAAGAGAGAACGTTCCGATCTTTATTCTCGTCCCAAGCGAGTAACGTTGTTCTCGAGTCAGTTGTTTACTTTCGTCCCAAGTCTCTGTACGGGGAGAAAGGATAAAACGTTTTTAGTTTTTATTCTCGTCCCAAGGCACTGTACGGTGAGAGATTGAAAACGTAGTTTTTAATGAACTAGTGTTTAGTCTCCTCCCCAGTCACTGATCTTTTTAACTTTATATATTTCCGTTTTATTCGATATATATGTTTACTGATTTTTGCTTGTTTTAATGTGCTTACATTATACGACTTATTTCGCAATTATAACCTTTTGATGTAGGGGAGAATTGCGTGCTTCAGGTAGAAATCAGTTTTATTCATGCCTAATGTGAAATTATTGAAAAATACGATTTCAGTGAAGTAAGTGCAAAAACAGAAAATCGTAGTGATAAAGTGATAATTGCGCAAAGTGTTTTTTTTTAGTGTTGCGACCGAGGGTTCGTCTGTTCGTGCTTGTCGTTCACCTAGTCCGATACCTCTTTCAGGCTCCCATGCTACCAGGGAGAAGTAATGTCGTAGGACTTATGGGGACGAGAGGCTTTAACCAACGAACAAACGTTCCCTCTATGGTATCGGGCGTGTCTAGCAAGATCGCCCCTACCATAAGACGAGCGAGGCTGTTTTTCTCCTCGTCATCCGAAGGCTTCTCGCAAAAGAAATCTTGGACCAAAGTTTCTAGACCCTTAAAGCGGAAGTCAGTCCATTCAGGACAGTTCCAGCGTCCTGGCTGTAGCCATGGGGACAGCTCTGACCCTTTGCAGTCGTCGGAAGACGGTTCGCCTATTAAACGCAAGCGTAACACGGGGTCCGAGGGTCGCGGTAAAGGCAATGTTTTGCCAACACAGACGTTACCGTCGTCTCGGCCCGTCCCGACTCCTGTTGATCCTAAATGGGTTGTCCTGCAGGACATGCAGACTAAGCTTGCCTCCCTTATGGAGAAGTATGACGTTGAGCAGGTTCACGATGAACCTTCGCTTTCGAGTCGCCGTTACACTAAACGAGACTCTGGCTGTCAGCCGCCCAAATGAGCATTTACTCGTCCGTTTGACGTTATGAAACGTGATGTCGGTAGTTTGTCACGTCAGTCACGTGACTTGGATCCTTACTCGCTGCAGTCCCGTGTTGACTTTCAGCCGCTGCCGCAGCCTCGTGTTGACGTTCAGCCGCTACCGCAGTCTCGTGTTGACGTTCAGGACGTTCGCCAACCAGCTCAGTTGCCTTGTTTTGACGTTGAGCGTCAAGCACCGCAGTCAAGAGTTGTTTTAACTGCTTTATCTAGGCAGTCAAGGCAGTCTCGACTTGACGTCGAGCGTCCTCCCGCACCTATTGTTGTTGCTGGTCAGTCCTTTAAGCAGTTACATGACGTAGCGTCCTTGACTGCTACTGATGCTCCTTTGCGTGTGGACTCTGCTTGTCAAGCATTGCCACCACGGCAGGTCTCTCCCTTGCTTGAGACTCGGCAATTGTCGGACGAGGTTCCTTCAGATGAGGAAGTTGCTGATCCCCCTCCTACTGATATTCCCTTGGGGACTCTGTCAGACGGAGAGGAGCCTAAACCTGCTCAGCCCTCTATGGACTTTAAATAAATCATGCTGATTTTTAAGGATCTTTGTCCGGACCATTTTGTAACTGCTGCTCCTCGTTCGCCTAAACGTCAGAGTTTACACTAGGCCTAGCTACTTCGAAGCCGTTGTTTTCTAAGCTAGTGCTCTCTCGCTCTTCTAAGAGAGCTTTACGTTTGCTAGGCGACTGGTTGATCACAAGAGGAGTTTGGGGGAGACAGCCTTTGCTTTCCCCCCTTTTAAACTGGCTTATAGAGCGAGCGTCTGGTATGACACGGGAGAAGTTCTCGGCTTGGGAGTTCCTGCCTCTGCCCAGATAGACTTCTCAAGCCTCATAGACTCTCCCTGGCGCCTGGCCATGAGACGCTCCAAGATTTTATGGTCGGCTTCAGAGCTAGACCATCTCCTGTTAGGAGTTTTTCGAGCGTTTGAAGTTTTGCTGTACAATTATGTCATGCATAAACAAGGCTATCAGGGATGGCTCCAATGATCTGACAGCCACGTTCTCTGCAGGAACAAGACTATCAGGGATGGCTCCAATGATCTGGCAGCCACGTTCACTGCAGGAGTACGTAAGATGCAAGTGCGCTCTATGTGTTCATTGTCAAGACAAACTTCACGATGAAGTCTACCAAGCTGTCTTGACAGCATTAAGGGAAGGCGACTGGATGGTCTCTCTCGATCTTCAGGATGCATACTTCCACATCCCGATTCATCCAAACTTTCAACTACATCTGAGGTTTGTGGACGGGAAAGTAATGTACCACTGTCGAGCACTGTACTCCGACCTCATTCCTGCTCTCTTGTTTTTACAAGGCCCTTGCAAAATGTAGCAAGCTTTCTACATTTTTTGATTATTCAGAGCCTCCCTTTATTTTGACGACTGGCTAATCAGGGCGTTCGTCATTATATCGCTGTCTGGAGAGCCTCTAATGGACATTAGACCTAACCAAGGAGCTAGGTCTCATAGTGAACGTAGAGAAGTCGTAACTTACAGTATCCCATCCCAGACTATTCTTTTTTTGGGAATGGAGATACAGTGTCTGATTTTTCGACCCTTTTCGTCTCCCGCAAGAATGGAACAAGCTCTGTTAAAAGTCCTTCACTTGCAAGAGAAAAACAGTTGCTCTGTAAGAGTTTGAACTAGCCTCGTGGGAACTCTTTCATCGCTGGAGTAGTTTATCTCTCTGGGGAGACTCAACCTATGCCCTTTCCTATTTCACCTAAACATTGGAACAAGGAGAAGGGCTTAGTGAGTATCTCTTTCCCAATCTCCAACTCAGTCTAGACATGTCTGACTTGGTGGGACAGCAACATCAGACTTCGAGAAGGTCTTTCTCTTGCGATCAAGAACCCAAACCATGTGTTGTTTTCAGATGCAGCGGATTTGGGTTAGGGAGCTCCACTGGACAGTCTGGAAGGCTCGGTTCTTTGATCCACGGATCAGAAGGAACTCCTTTTAAGGCAGTAACATCTCTCCTTTGGCGAGATTTGTGCAGAAATGAATGTCTTGGCGGACGGCCTCAGCAGAAGAGGACAAGTCTTCTCCATGGAGTGGACGTTGCATAAGACTGTGTGCGAGAAGCTATGGATGACATGGGGTCTACCCACCATAGATCTTTTTTCTACTCTCTCTGACAAAGAGGCTCTCGACTTACTGCTTTCCAGTTCCAGATCCAGAGGCAGCTCACATAGACGCTTTCCTGCTGGACTGGTCTCACCTGGACGTTTATGCCTTTCCACCTTTCAAGATCCTAGACAAGGTGCTGCAGAAGTTCACCTCTCACGAAGGGACCAGGTTGACATTGGTTGCTCCACTCTGGCCCGCGAGAGAGTGAGTAACAGAGGTACTTCAATGGCTGGTAGACGTTCCAAGGAGTCTACCTTTAAGGATGGATCTCTTACGGCAGCCACGTAAGGAGTCTTCATCGAAGCCTCCCCGCGCTTCGTCTGACTGCCTTCAGACTATCGAAAGACTCTCAAGAGCTAGAGGATTTTCGAAGGGGGCAGCCAGAACGATTGCGAGAGCTAGGAGAGCATCTACCATCAAGGTCTATCAGTCGAAGTGGGAAGTCTTTAGAGACTGGTGCAAGTCATCATCCATTTCCTCTTCCAGTACCTCTGTAGCCCAAATTGCAGACTTTCTCCTACATCTGAGAAATGTTCGCTCCCTCTCAGCGCCCACTATTAAGGGCTACAGGAGCATGTTGGCGTCTGTGTTCAGACATAGAGGCTTAGATCTGTCCAATAATCAAGATCTCCAAGATCTCCTTAAGTCCTTCGAGACCTCTAAGGAGCGTCGTATGGCAACTCCTGGATGGAACTTAGACGTGGTCCTAAGGTTCCTAATGTCCGACAGGTTTGAGCCATTACATTCAGCCTCCCTGAAGGATCTCACCCTCAAGACGCTTTTCTTAGTGTGCTTGGCTTCGGCTAAAAGGGTCAGTGAGATCCATGCCTTCAGTAGGAACATCGGCTTTTCTACAGATAAAGCCACATGTTCACTTCAGCTTGGATTTCTTGGCCAAAAATGAACTGCCTTCTCGTCCTTGGCCTAAGTCATTTGATATACCTTGCCTGTCAGAGATCGTAGGCAACGAGCTTGAAAGAGTGCTGTGTCCAGTTAGAGCTCTGAAGTTTTATTTAGCTCGGACTAAATCCTTACGAGGTGGATCTGAGGCTTTGTGGTGCTCAGTTAAGAAGCCATCATTGCCTATGTCAAAGAATGCTTTGTCATATTTTATTAGATTTTTAATCCGAAAGGCTCATTCTCACTTGAGTGAAAAAGATCGTTGCTTGCTTAAGGTTAAGACGCACGAAGTAAGAACTATAACAACTTCTGTGGCCTTTAGGCAAAACAGATCTCTGCGAAGTATTATGGACGCGACCGTTTGGAGAAGCAAGTCGGTATTCGCGTCATTTTACTTAAAAGATGTCCAGACTCTTTATGAGGACTGCTACACACTGGGTCCATTCGTTGCAGCGAGTGCAGTAGTGGGTAAGGGTTCTACCACTACATTCCCTTAATTCCAATATCCTTTTAATCTTCTCTTGAAATGTTTTTAATTGGGTTGTACGGAAGGCTAAGAAGCCTTTCGCATCCTTTTTGATTTGGCGGGTGGTCAAATGTCATTTCTTGAGAGCGCCCAGATTAAGGGTTTTGATGAGGTCCTGTTGTATGGGTTGTCGCCCTAGATACTTCAGCTCCTGGGAGTCTTTCAGCATCCTAAGAGGATGGCTGGGCTTCGTGAGGAAAGCGGACTAACAAGGCAGAGTAATCGTTAGAGTCAGCTTCCTTACCAGGTACCTATATTTATTTGGGTTTTGTTATGATATAACTGTCAAAAACTCTAAGCATATACGCCGTAAACTGTATTAATACTGGTCTCTACCCACCACCATGGGTGTGAATCAGCTATTATATATTCACCGGCTAAGTTTAATATTTAAAAATGATATTTTGATTATAAAATAAATTTTTGAATATACTTACCCGGTGAATATATAAATTAAAGGCCCCCCCCTTCCTCCCCGATAGAGACCCAGCGGGATGAGAAGAACTGGAGCTGTTTACATGTATATGCGGTATCTGGCCGATAGTTGGCGCTGGTGGGCACACCCGCTACCTTCATGGCGATCGCTCGCGAGTTTTTGAATTCTGTCGAGCCGTCGGAGACGTCAGCTATTATATATTCACCGGGTAAGTATATTCAAAAATTTATTTTATAATCAAAATATTATTTTTAAGAAATTTATATTCATAGTTGATTATAATACAATTATCCATAAAAAGTGAATTGCTTTGGTTATTTCAGGTACAGGAAAGAGCAAAAAGTTGGCCAAGAGACAGGCTGCATATAAGATGACTCAGCGATTGAAAGATCAACCAGTTGAACAGCCTCAAGTCAATGTGCTTGCAGATGATGACGACGAGGTAATTGATCAACAGACTTGTATATCGTTGGGTGTGCATGATGATGCATGTGAGAATGTTGACAGAGAAATTTTTGAGGGCAGGAATATTCTCGGGGAAATGTCGGTAAAAGTAAAAGTACATAATGATTACCTTAAGAACATGCTGATAACTTCAGCGGGAGAGGGAAAAAATATAATTTTATTACCTAATCACTATTGCAATTATAATCAAATATTTGCACTTGATGAAGAGGATAGATCATCTGTTTCATCAGAAACTGATTCACTTTGTTCAGATCTCAGTGATGGCTATATTCAAAGGGCAAGACAGGCATTTGAGAAAAGATGTTTTGTGAAGGAAAAAAATTATTTTGGTATGGGGGGTTATGAATTGCAAGTTAGTGAGGATTTTGAAAAGGATGAAAGAGAATCCTGTAGTATAAAGTACAATCATGATGCATATATTGTAAGCAATCGTAGTGTTTTTGTTGAAGGTGGTAGTTGCAAACTGGGACAGAAATATTTTGAAAATATAAAAGTCATGATTTCAATTAAGAAAAATAATGACAGATATTTTGATAATGAAGAGAATGGGTACTCAATTGGCCAAGGATTGGAGAAAGAAATTAATTGTGTAGACACTAATGGAGCAGACATTGATTATTGTAATGCTTCTGCAGTTCCATCGTTTGATGAAGGTAAGGAACAGGGAGAGACTAGCGCTGAAATATCTTACGGGGGGAATTCAAGTCCAGGTTTTGTAGAGAGAGTGGTTAATGAAATCATTAGGAATGAAAGGGCTCGCAGTACTGATAAGTTTAATTTGGAAACTAATAATTTGTATCGGCAGACAAACCAAGGGCGGGAAAATTCTTACGAGGGTATACACGAAGATTTTATTGATAATGAAAGCTGTTGTGTAGGAGAAACAGTTATTGAAGATTGTGAAGAGGAAGGCAATGAATATGTAGAATCTGATATGTCCAATGGTAGCTGTGTTAGGGCAAAACAAAATGGTAATTATAACTCTGGTCAAAACTGTGGCATAGATGTAAATGGTAATATTTCAGAAGAGGGTCAGTCTGGAATGACACTTGGTGAATTTCTAGATAATGAAACAATGGGGAATAGGAATTTAAGCTTGGTAGAAAAAATAACCGCGGATGAACACTATGCTCCCGGTAATGTTGAGAATAGCAATAGTGTCATTGTGGAAGATATTATTATTGAAGATAGTTTTGAGGATGGTACAGGTGTAGAAGTCCTCAAGTTAAGGCATAATCACGTAGGTCATTTCATGCCAAGCTGTTCTTATATATCTTCAAACTGAAAGTTTTTGAGTTAGTGTTTTATATCTGCTTTAGTGGTGTCCGATTTCTTTTTTTTGTACTTATTTAGATTTTGCATCTTGTGAAATTACGCTTGCTATTTACCGTTTCCCCCAAACGGATTTTTTTTTTCTTATTTTGTTTATTTTGCATTTTGTGAAATTATATTTGCCATTTACAGGTTCCCCAAATGAAGGTTTTTTTTTTTGTCTTGTGTGTGATTTACATTCTGCTTTTGCTATTGTTACGTATATCCCCCTGCTTCGTATGATTCATGTGTGGAGTTCTAATTGCTATTTTTGTAGTGGGTGGCTGGTTCTAGCTTTGCTTTGTATGGCTTATTTTTCTATGTAAATAGCAACTGGAAGCATTGCTTTATTAATTTTTTTTAGAATTACAGCAAGGATAATGGTAATTAAGCACAGTACTGAATTGGATTACAGTATGCCTATTTTCTCTATTGCAATTTTGTGTTTCATCAGTTCAAAAACATTTCTCGTTCTTTGTGTGATTTTTTTTTTTCCCCTCCAATTGTACAAACCTCTTACAAGCGTATACAGCTGTATTGAGGAACACATAATGGTTTTTTATTTGTAATTTTTTTTTTTTTTAATTTTTGATAAATTGATTGAAGTCTGCCTTTCTGCTCTTTAGAATATTGTAATGTATTGCCCATATATAGCTGACAAATTCTTTTTTTAAATTATTTAAATATCCATTAGATGTTTTATTAATCATTTAAATGATAGTGAAAACTCTCTTTAAAGTAAGCCTCCTATTTCGTTCCTTTGTATTAACGTTTATAAGCTATAAGTGAAATTAACTGCAAATTGTAGTGGTTATGTATTTTTTCCATTTTAGTTTTCAATTACTATGATATTGCACCTTTTATATGATGGTGCACATTCTGTTTGTAATTCTGATAAGTTGTGTTGAAACATTCTAATTTAAAACACAGTGGCAAAAATCTGATCATTTAAGAATATCATCTCATTGAGGTGGCTTATAGTTTTAGTAGTCTCTTGGCTTACTGTTCTTTTGTTGTTGTTATTTTCTTGGTTTTTACTTTATTTAGAAAGATTGCATCTTTGAAGTATGTAATTACACTTGATTATTGGTGTTAATATGCTATGTTTGAATATTGAAGCTTTTGTATAATTAAGAGGAAAGAAGGCATTGAGAACCTTGGATCTAAGAGAGATTACGATAATAGTTTTTTATTTTATCTTCTGAAGTGATATGAGATCCATTCATTTTTTTCAGTACTGTTGCCAGTTTTTCTAAGCACTGGAATTTCTGCTTACTTAAAAAGCATTCATGTAGTTCATCTAGTGATGAGATAATATACTTTATTTAAAGCATGAGCAAAGTTCCAAGTAAGAAAATAATTATCCTTGCTGCTATTCTAAACTGCATTCAATATTTTAGTTTTGTGAAGGTGTTTTTGGGAAAATGTTAATAAGAATGGTAAGCATAGTGCATTTTTTGTTTTGTTTTATAGTTTACTTAAAATGCTTACTTATTTTTGATACTGAAGTGTTTATATATTTTATTAAATTTCTTCAAAGTTATTGCCTTTTTATTTAAATTGGTCATAAAGCCTTCACGTTCTTTCGTATTTTGTTTGGGCTTAAATACTGGATTGCAGTGTTTTATGGAATGAAAGGCTAAGCTCAACCCCTTACATTTTTCATTTGAGATGGAAATGACACAAGACTATACATACGTGTATCAAGACACAGTTCCTTGGAGCTTTGCATGCTCAGGCAAATGTTCTTAGCTATGAGAAACGCATTTTGATGGCTATTAGGGTATATTTTACTAGAACTGTATACTTTTCAAGGCCTGTCATCATTGAATTGTTATATTGACTATGGTAGCTTGGTTTTAGATGTATTATGTATATAATACATACAGTACTTAATATCAATTTAAAGATATTTGTCTTCTCTCATAATAATACAAAAGCTTTATTTCAAGTATAGAAGAATTATTGTATATAGATCTTCTAACATTTCTTGCAATGGAAAAGATTCTAAATGAAAAGATTTTAGCCTTAACAGTATCACATATTTCTCTTTTGAAATGTGTTTTTATGAACTGGTTCTGAGGATGGTCTATATATTGTATCACAAATTTCCCTTGATTTAAGGTGTGCTTTTGAGAATGATCAGTCCTTTTATTGGCACCAAGATTTGCTTATAAATTTTAAAGAGCCCAAAGGCAAGCAGTTTATTTTAAAAATTCATCTATATAAGTATACCATCTTGTACAATTTCATTTTGGATTAAATTATACAATTCATAGTAGAGATGAGTGTTCACAGAGTTAGTGATATTGGATTAATAATAAGTTCGATGAGTGATTGATACAAAGATAACAATACAAAAAGACATACATTTTTATATGATCAGTTTATAAGTACAGTACTTCTATGACAACAAGGATTGTCATTAATGATTTTTAGATTAAAGAAATGAAATTAAAATTACAATCCATAACATCTTTCAACTAATCAAGCACAACTATAACTAGTAAATATATTCTATACTTACCCAATATAAGACAAAAGTGCAATTTCTAAAGAAAATTGAATTTAACTCCGTAATCCACAAAACTTGAACGTAATAATGATCATCATAGATGCTTTCACTTCTGCTCTTAACTTTTTGGAGACAGGCTGTAAATAATTTCTCCTGTCTTCAGTCCCTGACTCTTGTCTCCTGAACTTTCATCAGGTCTAGGTCTATATATGTTTTTAATTTTTTTCTATAATATCTTTTACCATTTTATAGGTCTTTGTGTTCTATCACTTCCATAATGCACAGTCTAATGCTTTTTTTAACAACTAACTATTCCTCTTCTCTTAACTTTTCTTCTCACAGATTTCACTTTCGTTATATGATTTCACTTCGGTTACATCCTGAAGTCACATGTCCAATTTCCTCCATTTTCCTTCTCAATTCTCATACATCTTTATTGAATAAAGCAGTCTATATACATTTGTTTCAAATCTACTGTGAACAAGTGGATAATGTTCCTGACTCACGATTTAAAAAAGTTTTCACTAATGGTCACAATTTCACTGTCCGTGAGTTAGTAATGGGATGTTTGTGGGAGCCTATAGGTTTATCTGCTAAGTCATCAACAGCCATTGGCATGGCATTCCCTAGTCCTATCTTGGATGGAGAGGGGATTCAGCACAGATAGTGTGTAGATATGGTCATGCTATAGGACGTGGTCTTGTCTCTTGCTTTTGCCATTCTTTCGGCGCCTTTAAACCTTTTTTTACGGCTCTGTCACCTTTAGCTTTACTTTTCAGTCTCAAAAGTATTAGAAATGCTCTTCCTTTTCAAAACTGTTATCTATCGCTGGAGATTTTTTAATCTACAGTATTTTCCAAATTTGTACTTGTTAATATTTTAAACATATAGAGATTTTCCTCTATGTACATGCTGTAAATCAGTGTATCTCTTGTAATACTATCTCTTATACTTTAGGTTATGGGGGTTCACCCTGTTAACATGGTACAAAGTTTGTCATGGCTTTATTCCCACCATGTTTTAAGGTGTTTTTTTTCCGTCACCATTAGTCTAGTTTTGCTCATACTCAATTGGTTATTAGCCTTTTCCTCTCCATTCCACTTATTTACCGTAACAACATTTCCGCTACCTCTCAAATTCTGCTGGTAACATTATTCTTTATGTAAAATAACTACTGTGGGCTCCATTTCCTATTCTCTTTAGTAACTTCCTCCATTACTGTTACTATGATAACATTTGCTTCAGAATTCTGATACCTCACCCATTGCCTTCACTCAAGATCTATGTTATGGTAAAATAATATTAGTTGCCAGTTTTTCTAGTACCTCTGCCTTTTTACCACTCATATAATTATTTGCCTTGGTACCTTGTCAAAGGCCTTTTCAAGATCCATAGATTTGAGGTACACTCTCATTCTCTACAGAGTACTTTTCTTGTTATTGCCTTATAAATTTTGCTCCTTTTGTTTTCTGGCAAGATTTTCCTTATCTATTCCTATAGCACCTAGCATCTAAAGACTTATTTCTCTTGTAATTTTTACACTGCAGTATACATTACCTCTTTCTACTTGTCTCCCACTGGTCTGCTTATATTTTTCTTTATCAAGTCGTCTTATTTTGTGCTATACTTTAGTAAGCTCATAGATGTCAGGCTCTCCTACTTCCTTTATCAAATCAATTGTTATTTTGTTTGATCTAAATGTTCTCATTTTTCATCTAACCAAAGTTCCTTAGAATCTCTTAAACTCTTATGGTTTTGGTTGGTCCCTTAGTTTGCTATCTTTTAGTCGTTTTTCAAATTATTTTTTCTCTAATTTCATATTTTATATAATTTCCCCTTTTTATATATAGTGTTTTCCTTATTTTATAAGCCACTTTACTATATTGATTATTTGCTCCCTTGAGATAATCATTCTATTTCTCTCATCATTTATGGAAACTGCAAGTATGGAGTTTTGCTACATCTCTTTGCCAATAAACTGTCGCCAGTTATTTTTTCATAGTTAGGCTGGAAACGTACATTAGGTGCCTACCCATTGTCCAATATTTCATTTGATTTAACTATGAGTACTATTACTTTCATTTATTTTCGCAGGGCTGAGATACACAATTATTTTCTTAGGTAATGAAATAGTTGGTCTGTGAGTGTTGCTTAAGGTGCAACAGTTATTTAATGCTTTCCAGGATAAACTCGCGTAGCTGTTACCTAACCCCACAAATATGATTTTAGCACTTGAGGAGAGAACTTGCATAGTCATTCTATAGTAGAGTTTAATGAGTCTAGAGGTTTCATTATCTTGACATTGATTAAACTATACCTGGGTGATATGATAGCCAAATCATATTTACAGAAATGACATCACTAATTCTAGTTGATTTTTATGAATAGTCATTCTATTCAATTAAGAGTTGCTACTTTTTATTTGTAATAGGTTAAAAAAAGGGTATATGTGGACCAAAGTAGTAACACTTCATTGATTTACTAACGACACTGTTCAAATATTGCAAAATATCTAAATTGCTTTTTTTTTTATAGCTTATTATACTTGTTTCGTTCTTTAAACGTAAAATATTTCAATTACTGTGCGTTGTTGTTAGCGGATGGCTTGACAAAAGATGAGCCTTTGGAAACTTGTATAATTCTTGTTGATAGGCCTCCCAGGTTCCAGTGCCTGGCCATATGACCAAATTTATAAATCCAATCCTTGTTGTTTGCTGCTAATATAGTTCCTTACCTTATGCTAAAATTTTGCTGCTGGAGTCATTCCTCACCCTGTGAAACATAATCTCATAGTATTATTGGTGGAGGAAATAAGTTTGTTTGATTTTCTTATGAAACTTAATCTTATTCTTCATTTCTCCCTGCATGTGAGGCCATTCTAGGTATGATAACTATTTCCAATTCAATCTTTTAAACACACAATAGGTCATATTTTAGATCATAGGTTACAGAGTACGGTAAGGAATTTTTGCCCCTAAATGCACAATTTTGCGAGACTAACAATTTACCGTTTAGTGAAAATTATTAAACAAAATTGAGGAAGATATTTGTAAAATTACAACCTCAAATATTATGTTAAACCACTACCCATTGCAGTTAAATTCTGTTTACCCCAACCTTTATTTTTCCAAAATGTAACCAAGTTTGTATATTCATTATTTCTGGTCTCAATGTCTGGCCAGTGGACTTCCGTCTCTCGGTGCACAGTAGTCATCACTAATCAAAATATACACATTTAAAAAGTAGACTCTTAAGTAGTACTTGAACTGGATTGAATTCTTGTTGGCTTCTGTGTGATCCTAATGGTGAACTTTGGAATATAACTTTATGCAGTTGAACATAAGCAGGCACATCATAGCCAAATCTAGAGTTATTATCTAGGTCTGAATAAGGATTGTGAAGAGGATGTTGATGAGTAACAACCCCCATCCCCCCCTTGGATAGATAGAACCTGTCTGCAGCTCTTTCTTATATTTTAGAAATTAGGAAGTTAACTGGGTGGCTTATCGAAGGAGTCCTCAAAATATCAGCTTTATTGAACAATTGGTGTACATTTCTGGGAATTATGGAGAAGATATAACACTTGCTGAAATTACTCTAAGGATCAGATGTATCTAACATTCTGCTGTTGAGTATTTGTGATGCTGAGATTATTACTAGGATCAAGATGATGATAATACTCTATACAGTTGTTGAAAGAAAGATCAGAGAGAATGCGGTATTGTTTTTGCAATGGGAATCACAAAGGGCAACAGAGCTGAAGGTTGCTGTGAAATCTATAATTCGGCTCTCAAGAAGCTTTGGGAAAGCATTGTAAGCTGATCAATACAGACTGTAGGCTCTGGGGAATTGTTGGCTAAATTTAATATTGCAGAGCCCAAGTAAATCACTATGGGAGCAATGTAGCTATCACAAAATCATCTATGTAGAGTCTCCTTTGCTAACTTATTTTCTATCTTGTTTGCCAACATCTCAAAACTTTTACTTCATATGAGACTTAGGGATTTTCTGTCAGTCATACCCTGACACTGATTGATCTCTCCAGCTTGTATTTCCTAAGTTCTATCAATCAAAACAAAATTAAAGTAGAATTGGGTAGTATAACTTAGGTCTGATATTAAGGTAATACCAAACAGTTGTAGCACTTTTTTAGTAGGTGGCGAATTTTAATATTTGTTTTTTTAATTTGTAAGAGATCTTTATCCATTTTTATAGTATAGTTATTTTGTTGCACTTATGCAAGGTAGATGAAAAGATTTATGAAATTCCAAGTAAATCGTTATTTTGTTTAACCAAAAACCCATCAGTTATATACTGTACCCACATCAGTTTTTTTCCTGGAACATGCTGATACAGGTCTTTTATTTGACATGACAATGGTAGTAGCTTTGTACATGCAACATCTACGTCAATGTATCTAAAGCAAGTACATTTGGAAATTGATTTTTCTAAATTAGTTTTTGTGG
This sequence comes from Palaemon carinicauda, assembly GCF_036898095.1. Classification (NCBI taxonomy): domain Eukaryota; kingdom Metazoa; phylum Arthropoda; class Malacostraca; order Decapoda; family Palaemonidae; genus Palaemon; species Palaemon carinicauda. The sequence goes on from NC_090733.1 coordinate 142,238,208, forward strand.
CCATATAACATTTTATTAACACACTATGGTGGATGTTATAGTTTCCTTTTTCTCATATATTATGTGATTATACTTTACCTACATTCTTTCTTAATACAATACAGTATGTTTATTTTTCAATTTTGCTCTTGATATTTCGTTAGAAGCTCAAGGTTTGGTAGGTGCAGATAGCAGGAGTGGTCGAAATCTCGGGAATCTTACTCATCACTTATTACCCCCGTTCTGTAGTCTACAGTGAACCCTCGTTTATCGCGGTAGATAGGTTCCAGTCGCGGCCGCGATAGGTGAAAATCCGCGAAGTAGTGACACCATATTTACCTATTTATTCAACATGTATATTCAGACTTTTAAAACCTTCCCTTGTACGTAGTACTGTTAACAAACTACCCTTTAATGTACAGAACACTTAATATATGTACTACAGTACCCTAAACTAAAACAGGCACAAATATTAAAGGTGATTTTATATCATGCATTTCCTAAACATGCTAAAAAGCACGATAAAAAATGGCAACCAATGTTTTGTTTACATTTATCTCTGATCATAATGTAGAAACAAACTGGAGGTAGAGCTTTGCTTATTACCCAGACATATTTCCCATACTTTTCCCTTAGAACTACATCACATCTTCCTACTTTAGATATATATATATATATATATATATATATATATATATATATATATATATATATATATATATACATATGTATATATATATATATATATATATATATATATATATATATATATATATATATATATATGTGTGTGTGTGTGTGTGTGTATATATATATATATATTTATATGTATACACATATACATACCTACATATATACATAAATACATGCATACATATATATATATATATATATATATATATATATATATATATATATATATTACTGTATATATATGGGTTATGGAAAAAAATCCGCGAAGTGGTGAATCCGCGATGGTCGAACCGCGAAGTAGCGAGGGTTCACTGTAGTCCATATTCGCTTGTAATTCTGGAAGCAAAATCTTGAGGGTAGGTCTGAGGGTACTCTGTATTTTATAAGCCATTGAGAGGTATTCGATTGAATGGCATTGCGTTTCCAGACAAGTAAAGTATAGTCAAATGTTTGAATGCCTGATTTAATGGCTTGGTATTTAAAGACTCGTGGCCAGTGATGCATCTCTGAGACATCCTACCTGTTTTGGACATATCTCTGTAATTTGTGATGTTTTATTTTGTTACTGTACGATATCTTCGTTACCGATTGTCGATAAGCAGACAGCTCAGAATCTAACAAAATTATTAGAAAATTTATACCTATATCTCTTATAGAACAAGTGCATTTTATTTTTTTTTTCACATAAGCCTTTTTATAACCACAATGGCTCCTAATAAGCTTAAGCTTTTGATGAAGGCAAAAGGAAAGTAACTGGAAAAGAAGCTTGAGGAAAAGCATAATGTTGCTGCATCGTCATTTTACCAGTCGACAAGGAAGGAGAAAGGACAATTGATATTAGGAAAAGGCTTTTCAGTGTTAGTACTGTAATTAAGAATGTGTTGATATGACTTTTGTTAGAATAACAAAGATGACTTGAACAATTATGGGTTTAACACCCCCCCCCAAATAAAAAAATTTGTAAAAACCATATCCATAAGAGAAGGTTGCAAGATTATTTACTCGGAAGAGAGCAATGAGAGAGAAGGTATTAACAACACGAATAGTGCAGTTCAGTACAGTACTCTGCAGGTGACAAAACACCTTCAAGTTGCTTCAGAGATGACTTGGCTGTTGTAAATTGGCACAATGGTGGCTCTAGAAAGTGATGTCTACATATTTGCATTGTCCCAGCACTGATGCCAAATCTCAACATGGATAGTCTTCAGAAGACTGGTGCTTCTACAAAAACAACAAAAAGGCCAACATACCAATGAGATTACACTATATGTGGATATTGTAATTAGGCTTAAGACAGTTATAAAGATGTTATTTGAAATAATATACTGTATAGAGCTGACAAGCTAGGAAATGTTAAGTGTCTCAAAGGAAGAACTTGGAACCCAAATAAAAGTCTTTATAGTAAACTTTGGTCAAAGTGTTCATGTTTCAAGTTCTGTGGTTACATCAAAGTCCTCTTTGCTAGTCAGGTTACCTTGCTTCACTATGTAGAGTAACACTCTCTCTCTCTCTCTCTCTCTCTCTCTCTCTCTCTCTCTCTCTCTCTCTCTCTCTCTCTCTCTCTCTCTCTCTCTCTCTCTCTCTCTCTCTTTTTTTTTTTTTCCGAACTGGCACACTTCACTTTGAATGTTTCTTTTTCTTTGCTTACATACCTGGCTTTTTTTTTTAAAAGGTCAGCATACAAAATCTCTACTTTTTCTCAAGTTATGGTCTCCATTATTGTATCTCCTGATAGCTGCTTCTCATGGATCCAAATGAGAAACAGGTTCTCAATATTACTGAGACTATACAACCTTTTTTCGTCAAACTAAGCACCCCTTTGGCATCATAATTGTGCTTATCAAGGATGTACGATTGTACATTTTTGCCAGGTCTGCTACACGCATACTTTTATCATGCTTTTCTATTTTTTTCTTTCAATCCTAAAGTAATCATTTCCTTTCCTTCTTTCTTGATTATCTTGTGGCCCATTGTCAAGATGCTGCTGTATACTGCTAACTTAGAGTGAATAATGACAATTACAGTTTCATTAAGAACGCGGTCACAACATTATTAAAGATTTAAGGTAATGCTGATACGACTACAGTACTGCAGAGCAAGTAAAATAGTTAAGGTCTGAGCAGGAGGGAAGGGTGTGATGTAAAGCTAAAGAAAATGTAAAAGTCACATGAACAAGTCTTGAGTGGCGTGTTGGTGCTCTGTATGATTTTTCTGCACAGCACAAGCTAGTTTCATATTTTTCTTTCAGCAGAAATAAGAGTAAAAATTTTTGCTGGTAGACATACAATAGATGTACTGTATACTGAAATGAAATTTTATAGACCTACTGAAATGAACATAATCCAAGTTACTAGTAAACTGAGGTAGTACTGTAATTAGAAATGAAAATGTTTGACCTTCATACAGTATTTCAAAATTCTGAAAAATATATACTATGTGATAAAACTATGAAGAAACATTTTTCATTTATGGAGAAAACAACCCCAGCTACAATTCTATTGAAGAGAAGTTATATTCTGTACAGAACTGGAGTGAGAGCAATTTCTTCTGTACCTAAGGATCAGACAGTGCAATAGTGTTCATTATTGATGGTAGGTAGAAAAGCACAATTTATATAGTTTCAAAACTGATTTTGCTGTAAGTCTTTAGTTAAGAGTTGTCAAAGATAAACCCTGTGTATGTGCAAGAAAAGGGATTTTGACGAAGGAAAAATCTATTTCTGGGCTCGACCTGTGTCGCTCCATGAAATGCTCCTTTAGCACCATTTCTAAGTTATAGTTATTGCTGAATATACCAGAGAAAAAAGGATGCATGGAATGCCAGGAATAAACCTAGCTCGCTCACTCTGAGTGGCGGTATAGAAAACTGGGGCGTGATTGAACCACGACCCTAGGTACCTCACCAATTAGACCTCTCCCTCATCAACATCCCCCGGAACAACGAGGTGCCGTCCTTTACCCGTCTGCTGCCTCCTACTACGACTATCCCTCCCCACTTCTACACCTCCCCACCCCCTTACTTCATTCCTCAACAGCACCAGCGTTGGCTAGTGTTAGCTAGATTAGCCGACTGAAATCAGTGGAGAGTAGGGTGTTGGGTTTTATGACCCAAGTTAATTATGTTGGATTTAAGAACTGGAGATAACATTAATTCTGAAAAATATTACTTTATGCATATACAGTGAACCCTCGTTTATCGCGGTAGATAGGTTCCAGACACGGCCGCGATAGGTGAAATTCCGCGAAGTAGTGACATCATATTTACCTATTTATTTAACATGTATATTCGGACTTTTAAAACCTTCCCTTGTACGTAGTACTGTTAACAAACTACCCTTTAATGTACAGAACACTTAATGCATGTACTACAGCACCCTAAACTAAAACAGGCACAAATATTAAAGGCGATTTTATATCATGCGTTTCCTAAACACCTAAAAAGCACGATAAAAAATGGCAACCAATGTTTTGTTTACGTTCATCTCTGATCATAATGAAGAAACAAACTCATTTAGTGTACACATATATGTATAGGTTAGTTTTTGCATCGATTATATTGATTATACAGTATGTTGATTTTTTTATTACCAATGTTTTACTTTATTTTTCTTAGGACTTCCAAATGAAATGTTTTTCTTTATGACGCCGCCTGAAACGACGGCGTCATAAAGTACTGTACGCTCAGTAAACAACCATGCTCAGAACAAAGAAGGCATTTAACGCGCATGATGAAAGTGATAAATAATGATATTTACAGTAAAAGCATTTACAAAATATGTTATTAGTACAAATATAATTTACCGTATCTATATAAAATCATACAGTACATACTGTACGTAGCAAAGCAGGAAAACAATTTACGAGAGAGAGAGAGAGAGAGAGAGAGAGAGAGAGAGAGAGAGAGAGAGAGAGAGAGAGAGAGAGAGAGAGAGAGAGAGAGAGAGAGAGAGAGAGAGAGAGAGATTGTTTTACGTATGTAAATGTAAATTTTAAACAAAAAAAATATGATAGGTTACAACATGTAGACTTTTAAAACCTTCCCTTTAACTTAATGCATACAGTACTAAACTATAAAACAGGCACAAATAATAGAATGTCAGAATATTAAAGTAAAAAATAAAGATTGTTACTGTACTCACCACGAAAGAAGTTGAAGAAAAACTTGAATGATGATGGCGATGAATTTGCTGCACAGTAGAAATGATGATGATGAAGCTGATGATGTGTTCTACTGTGCAGCCAGGTAGTATTTTACGTCTCTTCAGACGGAGGTGTCTTTTCCTGGGACACCTCTTCAACTTCTTCAATTTCTTCCGAAGGCGTAGTAGCAGGAGGAACTGGCTCTTTTTTGCGAGGCTGGAAGAACATTGTGATCGGAAGTTGTTGCCGCTGCTGCTTTTTTCGATCTAAGAGCATCTTGTAGGGAGTCATTATGTCATCAACCTTGTTGCAGAATTGCATCGACCGAACCATATCCTCGTCCCACTCTTGCAACATTTCTTTCACCTCCTTTATATGGTTGCAGACCTTGGCAAGCCGTTCTAGTGTTAAGCCCGTTTCTTCGACATTTTCTTGGGTCTCTTCCTGGGTTTCACTCTCTTCTTCGCTTGCCGATTTCGTCAGTTAGGGGCGGGGAATGGCAGTCCAACAACTCGTCGACGTCTTCAGTCGTCATGTCGCCAAACCCGTCACCTCCAATTATGGCAGCCAACTGCACAGATTTGCGTACAGTACTGCAGAGTGTTGGATTTCAGCAGGTGTAAATCCCTCGTCGTCGTAAACAATCTCGGGCCACAACTTCTTCCAGCTCGCATTCACAGTTGCAGGTTTCATCTCTTGAAGTGCCTTCTGAATATTCTTCAGGCACATGGCTATGGTGTACTGCCGCCAGTACGCCTTCAAGTTAAAATCTTCATCCTCATCATCTTGGGCAGCATCCACACACGCAACGAGGTCCGCCAAGGTATTCTTCGTGTAGAGGGCCTTGAACGCCCTGATAACCCCCTGGTCCATCGGTTGAATTAATGACGTGGTGTTGGGTGGCAGGAACTCAACCTGAACGCCCTCACGCGACAGGTCAGTTGCGTGTCCACCAGCGTTATCCATAAGGAGAAGGATCTTGAATGGCAAGCCCTTCTCTACGAGATATTCATTGACTTGTGGGATGAAACACTGGTGGAACCAGTTGGAGGTCAGCATCTTCGTAATCCATGCTTTTTGATTATGCATCCAGTACACGGGAAGGAGATTCTTATTCTTATTTTTCAAAGCGCGAGGATTTTTCTACTTATAAATAAGCCCCGGCTTTAGCAAAAATCCAGCAGCATTGCCACACATCACGAGGGTAACGCGATCCTTGAATGCTTTAAAGCCAGAGGCTTTGGCTTCCTCTTTGAACAGGAAAGTTCGCGGCGGCATTCTCTTCCAAAACAAGCCGGTCTCATCCATATTAAAGACTTGTTCCGGCTTGTATCCACCTTCGGCGATAATATTCTTGAACGTCTGGTTCACGTAAGTTTCAGCAGCGGCAGTGTCAGCCGAAGCAGCCTCGCCATGCAGGGAAACGCTTTTCAGGGCGAAGCGTTTCTGAAACTTCGCGAACCATCCTTTGCTGGCGGAAAAACGTTGTTTCTGAGGCTGGGAATCAGTGGATGTCCCTGGTTGAGGATCATCTGCATCATCATCTTCTTCAGCATGGTTGCCATCGTCGTCTTGAGGTTCCTTTGCAGCAAAATTCTGATACAAGCTCAAAGCCTTTGTTCGGATGGTGTTCGTATCCAAGGCTATGTTCTTCTTCCGGCAGTCGGCAATCCACACAGCTAAAGCACCTTCCATGCGTACGATCGTTTTATGACGCGTTGTAACGACTCGCTTCGCTGATCTGCTAAAGGTGATTGCAGCCGTCTTTCTAATGTTCGCCTCGTCCTTCTTGATATAGCGAACAGTAGATTCGTTGATTCCAAAATGGCGCGCTGCGGCCGCATAGCTTCTACCGTCTTTTAACATATCGAGAAGCGTAACCTTCTCAGCAATCGTCATCATCCTTCGGTGGCGTTTAGGCTCACTACCAGCCTTAGTAGAAGCAGAACGCTTGGGAGGCATTGTACAGTAGGATTTGACAAAAAGTTCAACTTAAAAAGGTCGCACACAGCACAGATTAAACTTCACAAACTTAAGAACGTCTACTCAGCGATACGCAGTAAGAGAAAGTGGACGACCCGGGCCCGCGAGAACCTAGATGCTGCGGGTTGGAGATGAGGGCAAAACACCAATCACAGGCTAGATAACAAAACTTGAGTTCTGATTCGTCATCTATCAGCGCTTGAACCAATCACAACCCGTGTTCTCTCTCTCTCTCTCTCTCTCTCTCTCTCTCTCTCTCTCGTACGCTTATTCGAAATGTGATTTTTGCAACAAAGAATATTATTGGATGCAGTACTACGTACGTATACATACAAAAGATTCATGGAAAAGAAGCACATCCATTACATTTGTAGTACAGTTGTAGCCATCAGCAGCCTTACACCATTCTAATATTGTATGACTGCATCTGATTTGCGTTTCATGTTCGATTTAATTTTACTACGTACTGTATACAGTACTGAATTATCGTATGATAATAATACAGTAATAATAATAATAATAATAATGATAATACAGTAATAACAATAATAATTTTATTAACAACAACAACAATAATAATAATAATAACAATAATAATACACGTAATAGCTTTACGTATGCTATTTTATTCTTTTGTAGGATGTCTCTCTCTCTCTCTCTCTCTCTCTCTCTCTCTCTCTCTCGTACGCTTATTCGAAATGTGATTTTTGCAACAAAGAATATTATTGGATGCAGTACTACGTACGTATACATACAAAAGAATCATGGAAAAGATGCACATCCATTACATTTGTAGTATAGTAGCCATCAGCAGCCTTACACCATTCTAATATGGTATGACTGCATCTGATTTGCGTTTCATGTTCGATTTAATTTTACTACGTACTGTATACAGTACTGTATTATCGTATGATCACATTCTCTTTTCGTGTTTTATTTCTTTCTGTGCTGAATTATATATCATATGTAATGCAATGAACAATCAGTAAGAGCAGATATTACTAATTACAGTATTAATGGAATTACAGGTAACAAAATATCGTATTTGGGGGTCTTCAGATTTTGCGGTACTGTATTTTCGAAATTTCCGGAAAATCCGCGATATGTATATATATATGGGTTATGGAAAAAACCCGCGAAGTGGTGAATCCGCGATGGTCGAACCGCGAAGTAGCGAGGGTTCACTGTATCTGTAAATGGTTGGACAGATGATATTGGTGTGTCAGTTATAACTTTATCAGCTGAGAAGTTGATTCATCTGATCTGTCTCGCCCTCTGTTTCTTATCTATAGCATCTGTGGAGATATAGCCTTCCCTTAAATAAAGTACTTGCCACTATATCTTTTCATAAAAAGTAAAAGCTTTTCTATTCCTTAATCATATAAAGGATGACACCTCCAAACCCTTCACATCATTAGGGATTCTTCCTTGTTCCTATCAAAGCAACGGGTTCCCTGCGGTTTTTATTCTACCTCTGGAACCCTACAAGTCACAATGAGCGATTCCAATGCAATCGGCAACTTTAACCTTCCCCTTTAAAAACAATTTGGTTTATACACCAGTGTTGGCTGTGGGGAAACTTTTTAATAGTTTTTTTTTTCATATATTATACAGTATATCCAATCTTTACATAAAACCTTACTTTTTCAATATTAAACTTACCCGATAATCATGTAGCTGTCAACTCCGTTGCCCGACAGAATTCTATGGAGGGATACGCCAGCTATCACAATACTAGAAGGGGGTGTATTTACCAGCGCCACCTGTGGCCAGGTACTCAAGTACTTCTTGTTGACACCTCCTCAATTATTCCTCTGTCGTGCTTCCGGCAAGACGTTCTGGGATACGCTTATGTTCTTGGAGTATTTTCACGACTTTGGTGAAGTATTTCTCTTTGATTTCGGCTGTCACTTTACTGGAAAACTTCTATATTAGCTTAGTTAGCTTTTGGAATTAATTTGATTAATTTTGGTGACGAGAGAATATGAACTCTCGTTCACCTTTCAATGGCCGACCCTTCCCTTAGACGGAAGTGTTGGTGTCTAAGAGAGTATAGACTCTCTTTCTTAATTTTGCTTAACAAAAGTTATAGATTTATTTTATATCTCTCCGCCTCTTATAGGCCTCTTCGATTAACTTCCTTTTATTATAAACTCATTAAAATTAATTTTTATATTTGTTTATATTCGACCTTCCTAATAGTAGGCGGTCTTTTACCGAAGTTAATAAACTTTGAGCCCGTCATTTCGGTTTTACCTGTTAACATATTATGCTATTTCCGCCACAGAGTTTGAAAGATTTTCTTTGACAGTCTCGTACTGTTTTCAAAGCTGAACTAACGTTTTGTTTTGTCTCTGCAGTTGTTGACGTTCAGAACGTTCAACTTGCACTCTATCGTTACGATAGAGAAAGAATGTTCACGGTTTCACGTTGCAGTAAGAGTAACCGTGTCTAGCGTTTTGTTCATTCTTTCTTAACTTAATGGTTTTGATCCTAATAAAGGAACTTTTCAGTTTTTTTCCTTTAACAATAATATGTTTTAACGATATATATGATTGGGCTCTTCTCTCAGGTTCTAAGTCAAGAGAGAGAGAGAGAGAGAGAGAGAGAGATAGAGACGGAGGGAGAAAGAGGATAAACGTTTCATTCTAGCCTGCCAGGCGTACGAGTAACGTCGTTATCGTTTTTTTGCTCTTCTCCCTAGTCTCTTTAGGGGAAGAAACTAAACGTTTCTAGAGTGATCTAGTGTTTAGTCTCTTTCCAACCACTGATTTATCTTTCATTAGATTTTTCTGTTACATTGTAATTCTGTTTTCGCAATTACTAACTTTGAGAAAGGATAGAATTGCGTATTTCAGGTACAAACCACTTAAAGTTTCGAGTTCAGTGAAATAAGTGCAAACAGAAATCAAAGTGATAAGTGATTAGTGCGTGAGGGTACTTTTGTGCGCGCCAGTCGTCCTCCCAGTCCGGGACCTCTTGCAAGCTCCCAAGCCCAGGGGAGAAGCAATGTCGAAGGGCATAAGGGTTCAGCAGGCCTTGATCGGCGCACAGAAGTATTCTCGGTGGTTGTGGGCGTGTCTTACCGAGACCGTCACTCCCACCCGCAGACGATTGAGCCCTTATTTTGCTCGTCTGCAGAAGAGATTAGGGGAGAAAATAAAGGCAGAGTAACGCTGGTCTCAGGTCTCAAGACTTCTTAAACGTTAAGTCCAGACCTATGCCAGACGTACGAAGTTAAAGTTCACAACCCGAATGCAGTCATTGGGTTAGCTCTGACTCTCCTCAGTCATCAGTTGATTACACTCCGACTAAGAGGAGTAAGGTTCTGCCACAACAGATCTCTGCTGTTAAGGCTTTACCTCAGCAGAACTTAGTGTCTGCCGACCCCAAGTTAACTCTACTGCAGTCCATACAGTCACAACTTTCGGTCTTGATGCGTGAGTGTCGGGCTGAGAGTGTTGCACCGCCTGCACTCCCTCCACCTGTTCTCGCTGCACCTGTGCTCGCCCAGCCTGCACCTGCTCCGCCTGTGCTCGCCCAGCCTGCACCTGCTCCGCCTGGTCGCAGCACCATCTGCCAGGCGTACGATGTTGTGAACTCTACTACAGTCCATGCAAGCACAGCTTTCGGACTTGATGAGTGAGTGTCGGGCTGAGAGTGTTGCTCCTCCGCCTCCGCCTACACTCCCTCCTCCTACACTCGCTCCGCCTGATCACAGTACCATCTGCCAGGCGTACGATGTTGTGGACTCTACTACAGTCCATGCAAGCACAGCTTTCGGACTTGATGAGTGAGTGTCGGGCTGAGAGTGTTGCTCCTCCGCCTCCGCCTACACTCCCTCCTCCTACACTCACTCCGCCTGATCACAGTACCATCTGCCAGGCGTATGATGTTGTGGACTCTACTACAGTCCATGCAAGCACAGCTTTCGGACTTGATGCGTGAGTGTCGGGCTGAGAGTGTTGCACCTCCTGCACTCCCTCCACCTGTTCTCGCTGCACCTGTGCTCGCCCAGCCTGCACCTGCTCCGCCTGTGCTCGCCCAGCCTGCACCTGCTCCGCCTGGTCGCAGCACCATCTGCCAGGCGTACGATGTTGAACCACTTTCGGAGTTTGCTGTTCACAGTGTTGTTCAGCCTCAGCCTTCTTTAAGGCAACCCTTGCTTTGGGATCAGGAGAGTTACACTCTTCCTCCTCCTCCCCTTGCTGCTCCACCAGTGGTGCAACTCTCGGTTGGGGTACAACAACCTCTCCCCTCTGTGAGTCTGTCTGCTCAACCAGCGCTGCACCGAGTTCAACCCTCTCTAGGCAAGCTCATCTACACCATGCACTTGCGCCTCAGGAGCCTCAGCTTGCTAGAACTTTACCTTGTTCTGCGCAGCCTCAACCTTCTCATGCTCCACTCATCTCTCAGGAACAGGAACGGACTACTCCGCCTCCGTCCTCCGCTCAGCTGGTGCAATCCTTGGGTGCAACTCTTGCTAGGAGTCAACCTCCTTCACCCTTGCACCTGCCTTCTGCTCCGTCTGTTGTTCAGCCTATGCAGTCTGAACCTCAGGTTTTCCCTCAAGTTGAGGAAACCTCTGTTGTTGTTCCAGCTCGTTCTGACTCTGCTGTTCAGCATACCATGGTTTAAACCCCATGCAAGCATGCATAAAGCACTCTAGCACTGGTCATGGAATTTCTGAGAAATGTTAAACGCCATGCACACGCTCTGCTTTCCTTTCAGCAGGCTCTGCTTACAGCAGGCTCTACTTACTACATGCTCAGCATTCAGCATGCTCTGCATTCAGCATGCTCTGCATACAACATGCTCTGCATACAGCATGCTCTGCATTCAGCATGCTCTGCATACAACATGCTCTACATACAGCATGCTCTGCATACAGCATACTCTGCATACATCATGCTCTGCATACCTTACCGCATGCTTCTCAACACATCTTGGGTTGTTGCCAACTCACTAGACTGTCAAGCAGTTTCATAACGTTGCCTTCTAGTCTGCTGCTTTGCACCAGTGAACCCTCACTCAGAGAACTTAGCTTTTCTAGGATAAGGTCCCTGTAGATGAGAAAGTTCTTTTCTCCCTCCTTCTGATATTCCCTTGAGGACTCTGTCATTTGGAGGGAGCCTTTAGCTGCATAACCTCTTATGGACTTTTATTTAAGCATAACATGCTTACAGGGAAGGTAATGGTTACACTTCAGCCGCTAATCCCGTCTGTTACCACACCTGCTCCCATAGACCTTGAGCTGTGTTGCATGACATGCAGTCCAAGCTTAGTCCTTGTTAGAGGATTTTTTGTTTACGGAGTCTATGTGTCACGGGGAAGACGTTCAACAACCAACAGAAGGGACTTGTTGTGACGCAGTGGGCAACCTCAGCAACCCGTTAAGGAGTTGTCTGTACGACCCAGACAGTCTAGACAGATTCGGGTTGTCACTGTACTTCCTCGCTTGCCCATGATTGACAGTTTACAGACTGTGCAGCAGTATCATGATCTTGTGTCCGGCTCCGTCAGACGACTGGCTTTTAAGAGCTCCCTCAAGTCGTCGCTGTCTGGAGATTTTCAAATGGACTATGGATCTGACCAAGGAACTGGGCCTCCTGGTCAATTTTGAGGAGTCTCAGCTCGTTCCATCCCAGACCATTGTCTCCTTGGGTATGGATCTTCAGAGTCGAGCTTTTCGGACTTGTCCGTCGGCCCCAAGGATCTTCCAAGCCCTAGAATGCATCCAGAGCATGCTGAGAAGGAACCGATGCTTAGTCAGGCAGTGGATGAGTCTAACAGGGACACTTTCATCGCTGGCCCTGTTCATCGAGTTAGGGAGACTCCACCTCCGCCCCCTTCAGTATCATCTAGCTGCTCACTGGATAAAGGACATGACGCTAGAGACGGGCTCAGTTCCTGTTTCCGAAGAGATGAGGTCTACTCTAACGTGGTGGAAGAACAGCATTCTTCTCAAGGAAGGTCTACCATTGGCTGTTCAGTCCTCCGACCACCGTCTCTTCTCGGACGCATCGGACACGGGCTGGGGTGCGACACTGGACGGACAGGAATGCTCGGGAACATGGAATCAGGAGCAAAGGACACTTCACATCTATTGCAAGGAGTTGTTGGCAGTTCATTTGGCCTTGATAAACTTCAAGTCCCTCCAGCTTAACAAGGTGGTGGAGGTGAACTCCGACTACACCACAGCCTTGGCTTACATCTCCAAGCAGGGAGGGACTCATTCGAGGAAGTTGTTCGAGATCGCAAGGGACCTCCTCATTTGGTCAAAAGATCGAAAGCTCACGCTGGTAACGAGGCTCATTCAGGGCGATATGAATGTCATGGCAGATCGCCTCAGCCGGAAGGGTCAGGTCTTCCCCACAGAGTGGACCCTTCACAAGAATGTTTGCAGCAGACTTTGGGCCCTGTGGGGTCAGCCAACCATAGATCTATTCGCTACCTCGATGACCAAGAGGCTCCTCTTGTATTGTTCTCCGATTCCAGACCCAGCAGCAGTTCGCGTGGATGCCTTTCTGCTGGATTGGTCCCATCTCAACCTGTATGCATTCCCGCCGTTCAAGATTGTCAACAGGGTACTTCAGAAGTTCGCCTCTCACAAAGGGACACGGCTGACGTTGGTTGCTCCCCTCTGGCCCGCGAGAGAATGGTTCACTGAGGTACTGCAATGGCTGGTCGACGTTCCCAGGACTCTTCCTCCTAGAGTGGACCTTCTGCGTCAACCTCACGTAAAGAAGGTACACCCAACCTCCACGCTCTTCGTCTGACTGCCTTCAGACTATCGAAAGACTCTCAAGAGCTAGAGGCTTTTCGAAGGAGGCAGCCAGAGCGATTGCCAGAGCAAGGACGACATCCACTCTCAGAGTCTATCAGTCTTTATGGGAAGTCTTCCGAAGCTGGTGCAAGGCCAATGCAGTTTTTCCTCAACCAGTACCAATGTAACCCAGATTGCTGACTTCCTGTTACATCTAAGGAACGTAAGCTCCCTATCAGCTCCTACGATCAAGGGTTACAGAAGTTTGTTGGCAGCGGTTTTCCGCCACAGAGGCTTGGATCTTTCCTCCAACAAAGATCTACAGGACCTCCTTAGGTCTTTTGAGACCTCAAAGGAACGTCGGTTGTCCACTCCAGGCTGGAATCTAGACGTGGTCCTAAGGTTCCTAATGTCATCAGGATTTGAACCGCTCCAATCAGCCTCTTTTAAGGACCTCACATTAAAAAACTCTTTTCCTCGTGTGCTTAGCAACAGGTAAAAGAGTAAGTGAGATCCACGCCTTCAGCAGGAACATAGGTTTCACATCTGAAACGGCTACATGTTCCTTACAGCTCGGTTTTTTGGCTAAAAACGAGCTTCCTTCCCGTCCTTGGCCTAAGTCGTTCGAGATCCCAAGCCTGTCCAACATGGTGGGGAACGAACTGGAGAGAGTACTTTGCCCAGTTAGAGCTCTTAAGTACTATCTAAAGGTCAAAACCATTACGAGGACAATCAGAAGCCTTATGGTGTGCTATCAAGAAGCCTTCTCTACCAATGTCTAAGAACTCAGTTTCTTACTACATCAGGCTTCTGATTAGAGAAGCAAATTCTCATCTGAAGGAAGAAGACCTTGCTTTGCTGAAGGTAAGGACACATGAAGTGAGAGCTGTGGCTACTTCAGTGGCCTTCAAACAGAACCGTTCTCTGCAGAGTGTTATGGATGCAACCTATTGGAGAAACAAGTCAGTGTTCGCATCATTCTATCTCAAAGATGTCCAGTCTCTTTACGAGTACTGCTACACCCTGGGTCTATTCGTAGCAACGAATGCAGTAGTAGGCGAGGGCTCAGCCACTACATTCCCATAATCCCATAACTTTTTAACCTTTCTCTTGAATACTTTTTATGGGTTGTACGGTCGGCTAAGAAGCCTTCCACATCCTTGTTGATTTGGCGGGTGGTCAATTCTTTCTTGAGAAGCGCCAAGGTTAAAGGTTGTGATGAGGTCCTTTAGTATGGGTTGCAGCCCTGTATACTTTAGCACCTTTGAGTTGATTCAGCCTCCCAAGAGGAACGCTGCGCTCAGTAAGGAAGACGATCTTATTAAAGGCAGAGTAACGGTTCAAGTCGACTTCCTTACCAGGTACTTATTATTTCATTGTTATTGTGGATAACTGATTATATGAAATATGGGATACTTAGCTATCCTTTAATCTTGTACACTGGTTTTCACCCACCCCCCTGGGTGTGAATCAGCTACATGATTATCGGGTAAGTTTAATATTGAAAAATGTTATTTTTATTAATAAAATAAATTTTTGAATATACTTACCCGATAATCATGATTTAATCGACCCTCCCTTCCTCCCCATAGAGAACCAGTGGACCGAGGAATAATTGAGGAGGTGTCAACAAGAAGTACTTGAGTACCTGGCCACAGGTGGCGCTGGTAAATACACCCCCTTCTAGTATTGTGATAGCTGGCGTATCCCTCCATAGAATTCTGTCGGGCAACGGAGTTGACAGCTACATGATTATCGGGTAAGTATATTCAAAAATTTATTTTATTAATAAAAATAACATACTTCCAGCATCACTGATCTCTTCCAGTCTTGCTCCATCTAAAATACATGAAAAAAGGGGGGTAGAGGTTGCTGAGGTTCCATCCATGTGGTACATATGCAAAGCTACTGTCTTTCTTTCTTTATTAGTTACATGAAACTGAATTATCTAGGACATTCAAAGACCTTTTATATGGCTATAGAGTATGAGTGATGGGTTTTGAAGAACAAATCAGTTTCGTTTAAAAAAAACTTTTATTTATTATGAACTAAAATATAAATTCTTGAAATATTTTTACTTTATGAAAAGTTAAATCTTATTCAAGGTTTTTATTTTAATAAAGTAAAGGTTTGAAGTTCTATTGAATATTTGTTATGATGAATGTATTGCACTATAATTTGTAAGAGAAGTGTTTGTACAGAGTAAGAGATTGGTAGATGTAAATGGTTGTCTTGCAATTACAGTGTAGCAACATGTTTATAACAAAGGAATTTTTATAAGAGTAAAAAATTTCAATTGATGTAGGATTAAACAAATTAGCTTTAGAATGTTTCACTAATGTTGAATGAATGCCCCAGAGTCCCAAATTTATGACAAAATTATTATAGGTCTTTTGTCATAATTTTGAACATGAATCTTTTTTAGTTATTTACTTCATGTCAGTGCTTGCCTGCAGGTTATTGTGCTTTAATATGTTCTTTTGGTCCTTATGCTCTGAACAATATCTCTCTCTCTCTCTCTCTCTCTCTCTCTCTCTCTCTCTCTCTCTCTCTCTCTCTCTCTCTCTCTCTCTCTCTCTCTCTCTCTCTTTTTTTATTGGCACGATGCAGTGTTTTGAGTTTGGTTCTATTATTTTGCAGGCATAGGATTTTTTGCTGTTGGTTTATGGTACATGTTTGTCATTTTCATAAGATGTTAAATTATAGTTTGTCTTATTGGCTAACTGCTTGGCCTTTCATAATTCATTTCTCTATGTATTTTGGTATGTATAATTGTGTCGTAATAGTTTCTGCATGTATTAACCTTCATTTTTTTGGGCAAAAGTAAAAGAATTGTTACTGCCTAAAATGATTTTGATTATAGATGCATGCCGAATTGTGATCTTTTTTGATTAGTTGTTTTATATTCAGAGACCAGAGAAAGATTTTAACTGATATTTTGTAAGGAAAATTTGATATAAATTTTATAGTTATTAGAATATGATGTGCATCAGATAGGGGAATTTTACTTTTAGATCTTGCCAACATTCAGAGGAAGATACCTAGAATATCAAGGATGCTTTTTTTTCCCCTTGATTCTTATCAGATCGCCCAGAAGCTGGCAGCAAGGTATTCTGGCTTGAAGGACTCGAAGGTGCTGTCTCTCAACACCAGTGACTCGCGGAAGGTGAGTCACTTCCACAAGAACTTAAAGCAGTCACCCGGCAAGAAGCTGCTGGAGCTACAGGTGAGGCATTGGTCACTCTCCTGGATGCTCATTGTCAGGAGGCAGGCAGGTCATGTGATACCACTTGGCTTGGCTGCCTCCTCATGCAGGCTACTTGTCTCTGGATTTCTGAGGAACCTAGACCTTTGAAAAAATTTTACACGTAGTCCATAATTTTTTCATTAGAAATTAGTCCATATACTAAACAAATTACTTACTTTACTTATACATTAATACCTAATAAGTTCAGCTAGTACTGTTTATTTCGTATAAGCATGCATTGCAGTTATACCATTGAGTGAAACATCTCCCACTAGGGGGAATCCAAAGCTCATCTTTTGTATCACTTTATATACAGGGTCTTGTTTTCTTGAAGCCCTAATGTGTAATAAGTGCTCATTTGCTTACAATACTAACCCCTTTTCATCTCTCCAAAATTATTACTGTGCTATTTTTACCCCTAAGGGTTGTTTCCCCAGAAGGTACCTCTTAATAATAACTAATAGAAAAGGTTCTTTGCAGTGAACTTCTAGGGTGTCCAAGTTGCCTCAAACTTGGACTACAATCAAAATCGAAATTCTCATACTGCTTGCTAAAAGTATCTGTTCTTAATGAAGCTTAAAATCTGAAGTAAACTCACATCAAAGTATGACAGCTGGGATGGAAGAGACCAAAGGCAATGGCAAAGATTAATAAACCAATGAAAGTGGAAAAGGAGGATCATTGCAAAGAACCTTTCTTATTAGTTATTTTTAAGAGGAACCTTTTGGGTTAACATACCTCAGTTGCACTTTAGCATTAAATTTCCTCTTGCCTAAGAGGGCTAGGTCATCTGTAATAAAACAATCTTGGCCCCAGTACCTAGTTGAAAATTTCATAGATCAAATCCATCAGTAAACAAACACAAACCCAGGGGGGGGGGGGTGTTTAAGGTTAAAACATAACCTTCCAATTTTGTTGGCAGAGGTAAAAAAGGACCCCATAAGGTAGGGCATTTTCTCTAGGGGGCAAGATAGAGAAAAGGAAGGTAAAACTTGTTAAAGAGGCTGGGAGGTTGCTGGTAATGAAACAAAATTTATTTTCAGTTGTCATTGGGATGAGAAAATGTCTTCCTTTGTGTCTGAAATTTATAGCTTCCATGAAGGAAGCTCAAGTAGGAGTAGTGGGAGAAGCTGTAAATAACTTATATTAGCTCTTGACTGAATGATGGAAGAATGGTAGTGGTAGAACCAGGTTTAGGGGAAAATTTCTTGGGAGAAGATGGAACATGTTTCTGTTGTATATTTTAAAGCCTTGCTGAAATCAGCAGGTACAAAGCTATGGCTGCTAAAGCCAAACACTTAGCAATGGAGCATGCAGATGGGGAGATGAGTACAGACAGAGCAGCCTTTTGTCTGTTGCTCTTTCTCTGGTAGAATTTTAGATAGAATATACATACAAAAGTTACAAGCTTTTAACTTTGAGGGATGTGGGTCTTGCATAGAGCCCCTAAGTTTCTTTTTCCAGACAAGGTCTGGGAATATTAATTGATAACTTTCAAAATACCAATGGCTAAGCTTTGCTTCTCTATTAAGAGTTGGGTGCACAGTTTTTGTCTAATGCAAGAAGTAAAGGCATTAGCCTTTATTATGAGACGTTTGACTGGTGACTTCATTGTGAGATAATGTTGCTGCTGCAGTGTCAAATTGCTTAGAAGAAGAGATAGGCACAAGTATGTACATATTTAAAACAACCTGTTATTGGTACAAAAATAAGAAACTTCCATAACTAGTCTTTAGTTCCACCATAGGAATTTGACACAGGTTATCACAGTCATTGTACTTTCTAGGGAATAAAGGGAAGTTCTCTATAATGACATTCAAGTGCTACAGATCCATGATATATTAAACCTTCTGTTTTAGTCTATAGGTACTGCTAGTGGTTTTTTTTTTTTTTTATTTGTAATATCTTTTCCTAGCTTTGTTACCTTTTTATTTTGTTAATCCTTCCATCCATTACTTGTAGTTTCTTCACTTTAGTTGTCTAACTACTTTTAATTTTACCTTATTCCATTTTCACTGTTTTTTTACTTTTTAGAACGAATCCTTTAGATGAATCATCATATGAGAGCTAACGAATTGATGGAAAGATTTTAACTACTTTATAAAAAAAATCGATGTCACCATAGTCTGCTCAACTAATAGTTAAAAATTTTTACCTAGCATTAGTTTCCACCTTTTAATATACGATAAATAATTCATGCTGGAAATAATGCATATGATTTGGTGTTATGGTGTATAAAATTTATGATATATACTGTAAAAATTATGAGCAAAGTGGAGCAGATAAGGAAGTCTACCCTCGGAGGGGGAAGTTTCACTCTGAATGTGTTAGTGCATTTCTTTAGAACCAGGAACTGCATCTGTACCCTGTGAAACTTTCTAAGATCACCAGGCAGATAATAAAGAGTTTTTAGACAGTCAGATCTACGAGTAAGGCCTTTTAAATGCTTCCCACGGAGATAATCCTTCTTAGAAAGATTTTCTTAGGACCTTAACTATTTCTTCTTTCCTAATTTTATGTACATATTATTCACACATATGTTCTCTTATCATTTTTTGTATTAATGGTTGAAATACTACAGTATAAGATATTGGTACAGTATTATATTTGTCAACTTTTAATACAGCACACTTATGTTTTGAAAGAAAATAAAAAAAAGTTATTAATTTTTCATCAATACAGTACATGAATCTGTAATTTTCATCAGAGACTATGTGCACACAAAATTTTTATATATCTTATACTCTTTAAAGTATCAAGACCATTTATTATGCCTATAATAACACATACAAACGCAAATTTCTTGGACAAAAACATTAGTTTGTGAGGGTCACTTGGGTTGTCTATTGCTATCACGGTAGTTGATCAAGAACGAGGAGCTTTTAATGACATTGATCATAGCCTTTTGATTGATTGATTGATTTATTGATTTGAGGTTTTCTGGCATCCTGCCATGACCTTTTGAATCCCAGTACAAGAATGAAACCATTACGTTTAGATTTGGCATTGCCAGGCAGAAAATATACCACATCTACATTTTTAGTGATGAAACTTAGTTGAAGTAAGATATGCTCAAATTATCTGTTGAAAACAAAGCACTACATTTCAAGAAAGGAAACCTATTTCAATAAACTCCTTGACGATTTAATGATTACCATAACATAAAATTATACTTGTACCAGCCACACCTCGGCAATCTTGGAAAGTTTGACAAGAGTATAATTAACTGAACCTGTAGGTATTAATTAAAAGTTGAATAAGAGGTTTGTTTTGACTGAAAATGATTGATTTATATTAAAATGAGAATTAATCTTTAGTTCAATTATGGATTCAATTTTGATTTTATTTCTAGTAACAATTTTCACATGGAATGAGCAGCCAATAACAGGGCCTTATCAATGATTGTAAGGATAGTGCAATTGCCAGAAATTTATTTGGAATTCTCTATTACATTTTTTAAGTTCATCTGCATTTAAATTTTAAATTTCATCTGTGGTCTGGTTAAATAATATGATTCTAGTGAAAAATATTTTCCTTATTTAAATTGCTTTATTGATAGGATCCTTTCTGTTGTTAGCCTTTAAATCTGTAGCATTAGCAATAGATAAAATATGTAGCATTAGCAAAATCGTGCAAGTTTTCCATTTTTTGTTCTCTCTCTTTTTCATCTTTTAAAGGTAGGTTGGTTTATCTTGTAATTTGATGTATTTTAAACAGTTATAGAATTATGGATCTCTTTTATTTGGAAGTGTACAGTATTTTATTAATTCTAGCACTTTTATTAATCATTGGTGTGTTTTATTAGTTTTTGTCAATTATTACTGGTATTTGAAAAAAAAAAATATTCACGTAACGATAGGTCTATTTAGAAAATAATTTTAAAGATATTTCAGAAAAATGCTTCCATTATACTGGCATCATAGTTAAAGTAAAAATATTGCTAAGCTAACTCTGATTGTACTAGGATAATATAGTGATTCTAATTCTTAAGATATATTTTCCATAGTACAGTAGTAGCAGATGTATGAGAATTTATCTAAAAAATTAAGAAACGCATCTGATATGATAAGTTGTCCTGATAGAATTGACTCCTTGTGTAGATCTGTGTTTTAATTTTTATTTACAGAATATAAATATTTTAGGTCTTTTAGTTTTGGGGGAGCATTTATAGGCATACATTGAAATGTGTGTAGTCCTAGAATTGTAGTTTTAGGATACAGTATTGCTTTGTCTCCAAGAAATGAAATGATTTCCACGAACTTGCGTGGATTTTCATATTGCTTCATATCTGGAAGCTGTATTTATTGACATTTATCGCTAAAGTTTAAAGAATTTCCTATTTTTTGTCTCATACCTATAGTGAAGTAATGAGAGACACAAGCCATTAATGGCAAAAAGCGAAGTTGTGAAGCGCTAGAGGTTCTTCGTTATTTCAGGCTGTCACATTGGGTTGACACGTCATTGTAATATTTTAGACCTTCAGATTGTTAGAGGATCGATTGTTTTAGTACGTTTTAAGATGTCCAAATTGTTAGAGAATTGATTATTTTTGTACGTTTTAAGATGTCTTGTTCTGGATTTATTTGTGGGGAAATTCAGAGAAAACTACGCAAATGATTGTAGCAGGGATGATGGTGAAATTTACATGCCAGCACCATACTTTATTGCATCATTTAACCAGCTAAGTTTTGATAATAATGAGCTAAAGCTCTCAACCTTTTTTAAATCTTAGATGGCTTGTGGGCTTCTTGTATAGGCAGTAATTCT
This sequence comes from Palaemon carinicauda, assembly GCF_036898095.1. Taxonomy (NCBI): domain Eukaryota; kingdom Metazoa; phylum Arthropoda; class Malacostraca; order Decapoda; family Palaemonidae; genus Palaemon; species Palaemon carinicauda. The sequence continues at coordinate 142,259,782 of NC_090733.1, forward strand.
ATTCTGAAGTGCACCGTTGTTATGCCTGCCACAGTGTATATTAGGACCAAGTTCCTGCTACGTATGTGGATGTCAATAGAATCGGGAGATAAAAATTTGTGGCAGGCATAACAACTTCTGTTTGTGTTCAATATACCGCAATCCAGACTTGGTTGATTTTATCTTCGATTGTCTTCTTACCATGATGGTTAAGATACAAGATGATAGAAAGGGCTCGTTTGTTTTTGTTGGTGATTTCAACACTCGTCATAGGGAGGTTGAATTCTGTGTCTCCTACTAATCGCCATAGCCTAAGAGCTTTGAACTTTGTTTCTGAATCAGGATGTCAGCAAATCATAAGTGAAACTACTCACAGGTCTGGTAATTGCCTGGATCTCGTACACATTGACTCCTTTGGCATTTCTGACCAACGCAAGTGCTGAGTAGGAATGAGGATGGGGGGTGGGGAGATGTAGGGGTAGAGGTCATAGGGATCAATACTACACAGTATTCTTGAAGTTTTATTATAGCTCTGACCAAATTGTGGAATGATCTTCCTGATCAGGCAATTAAATTGATGGATCTTCAAAAGTTCAATCTTGCAGCGAATGTTTTTATGTTGAACATGCTGACATAAGACTTTTTAGTTTATATATGAAAGATCTATTTTAATGCTGTTACTGTTCTTAAGGTATTTCTTATTAATTGTTCAATACTTCTCTAGCAGGTATTTCCCTATTTCCTTTCATCACTTGGCCTGTTGAAGACCTTTGGCTTATAGCATCCTTTTCCAAATAGGGATGAAGCTTACTTAGTTGTAATAATAACAATATAGGCGATTCTGGTTGATGAGGTTACTGGATCAATTTAGATCCTGATCAATATGAAGGAGTCTCTTTTAGTTCTGACTGGAGATTCTATATTTGAGATAGTACTGTAATAGCAACAATTCCTTTTCAGATTTTTCTTATGGAGAAAGGATTCAATCACTTCTTATATTGTTCCAAAAGTTCTAAATGTTGAAGGCTATGTTAATTCAGATGTGGATGAGGCTGCTAGGGATCATGGCTGTGTCTTCCTTGGAGGAATTCCTTGTGTTGGGATGTCTGAGATGAGGGTTTTCCAATTTCATCTATATATTGAAACAGTGTAACTGATTTTGACACAATCTCAATTACAGTGATGAAAAACCAGCTTCAACTGCTGAGTTTGTGTGATGATTGCAGAACTTTAGACAATTATTCTTCACAAGAGTCAACTCTGCATTTCAATTGCCAAGTTTCTAGCAATATTAAAAACACTTCAGGATCAGGAACCACTGGTGGTACAGAAATCATGGCGGTGTCTTCAGACTATACGATGGCATTAGCCAAGGGTGTACACGGTCACCCTTCATGTACGGGATTGCGGAGATGCTATTAGCTTGCAGCAAATTTTTAGATGAATAAATCAGCTCCCTCAGTTTATTGCAGGAAAATTGAACGTCACATCTTACTAGATCCAAATGAATGGTCCCTAAATCAGTTAGTACAGTTCAATATCTAGAAATTTGAAAATGGTAGGGCTGCCCTAATGTAGACACGTTTGTAACATCACTAAACAAGGAGATCAGGTGTATTCACCTGTTCACAATCCCCTACCTTACAAGGTAGATGCCCTGTTACAAGACTGGTCAAATCTGGATCTTTACACTTTTTCCCCATTTGCAAAGATTTGACTGGTAATAAACAAATTAAGGATTTCTGCAAACAGTAGGATTACTCTGACAGCCCCATTCTAGCCACAAAGGGAATAGTTCACAGATGTGTGACCCCTTTTGTCAGTGTTCAAGAAGGTTGCCTTGCCACACCAGTCAAATTCAAAGGTGATTCATCCAAACCCATCTGTGTTACATCTAACTGCATGGAAAGTATCCACTATATTCTCAGAAACAAAGGGTCTTCACAGTCTTCTAGTTTGTCTACTATAGGTTCTAAAAGATAGTTTACCAAAGACAGTGGAATGATTATTTTCATTGATGTAAACTTGGGAATGTATCAGTGACTAGAACTAGCTTGGATAATGTTAAATTTATATGTTTTTTTATGAAAATAGACTCGGTTTCAGCCATTAATGGATATAGATCCATGTTTAATTCTGAATTTGAGCATCTGGGAATAGATCTGTCATTTTCAATTATAGAGTATGTATTTAGAGCTTTTAGTATTGAAAGGCTTCCAGTAGTCATGTTAATTTTTTATTTAATTTGGATGTGGTTTTGCAGTATACAAAAGGTTCAACTTTTGAATTGTCGGAAATTCTTTGCTTGACAATATCACTATACAGTATAGAACTCTTAGTATTGGCTCCAGCTAAACTCCTAAGTAAACTACCAGCTCAATCTATTAAGGAAGGATTTAGGGAGCATGAGATGACTTTTGTCTATTAATCTTCCTTCAGAGCTAAAATGATTTCAAGTCTTAAGAGAGTGCTGCAATTTTGCACATCCCCTTTTTGGAAAGGGATGGAAGTATTTTGCTGGAAAGTAGATTTCTTTGTCTGGTAAGAGTCGTGTCTAGTCATAGAAGTTCAAAGAATTGGATCCAAATTAATAAAAGCCTTGAATGTTGAGATTCATGAAATTAGAAATGCAGCTACATTTCTTAATTTATGCAGAAATCTTTCTTTTGAAAGTGTTTAATCCAAAGTTCAGTTGCATACCAAGTCTGTTTTTGCTAACAATATTTTAGGGAATCTTCATTGACTTATTGATATTGCTGGACTTTAGGTCCTATTGTGGGTGCTGGTGATTTGGTCGATTAACATATTTTGAGTTCAGTTGAATTAGAATTTTTTATTTTAGAAAATTATAGGTTTAGTTATTTGGCGTGGGGATTACTGTAAATAGATAAGTAGGAATAAAATATAATTTAGATTTTAGAAAAATGATCTGGAGACCCATATTACATATTGTTTTGAACTTGTTTCTTACCAATGATCTAGACCAGGCAAGTCTTAAAATTTTGATTAATGTATACTATTTCAATTCACTAAGAGAAGATATTACGGCAGTTGGCATAACAGAGATGGATTCATTGGATAGAAGTAGATGGAGACATGATCTGCTGTAACGATCCTCGAAAGAGAGAAGCTAAAAGGAAAATTGGATTTTAATTCTACGTGTGACCTATCTCTTTCCACCACAGTGTGGGAGTCAGCAATATGAATATCGGGGGAGGTTCATAGAAATAATCAGAATTTTAATATAATTTTTGTTATTTCTATACTCGCTGATGTTCATATACAAGCCAACCCACGTCTCCACAGACTTGTGTCAAGAGGATAGGGAAATAACGAAAAGCCAAAGCCCCTGGTGCTTTACAGCTTCACTTCTTGTCATTATCTGCTAGAATGTCTCATTCCTATACTAGAGTTGTGTAACTATCAAAAGGGAAGAAAAGAGGAAATATTTTAAACTTTACGGGTAAATGTCAATAAGCCGAGCTTCCA
>NC_090733.1:142268249-142483249 GCF_036898095.1 Palaemon carinicauda
GTCGAAATGGAAGGATGAGCTAAAAAGTGCCCTTTTTTATGTCATCTACCTCCCAAAATTAGAGGAATAGTCAGGGTATATAGAATAGATATAATTCGGACAAGACAATGTTAGAAAGTCATGAATACGACTATAATGCATGTAACGAAATTGTTATCAGTAACGACAAGGATGACATAAGTGCTGTTATCAGTATGATGATTAGAATTCGACTTTTAACGCGGAGATAACACATATAACTCAATTTCTTCCTTTCCTTGTCTTGATATTCCCATTTCTATGTGGAGTTGATATTTCTCTCTCATTTTGCACACATCTCATAGTTCATAGTTGGAAACATTCAGAAAAATTTTATCTTGGGTTGAAAAATAATATTGAAAAATGCTAATAGGTATTGAAATGCCACAAATATAGCTATCATTTATTTCTTAAACCAAAATTTACGTGATCGCTTCCTTTTATTTCTACCATGGTTTCATGCCTAATTTTTGGTTGCTTGCTGAATAACTTCTCATTGCGACCAGAAATGTTCTTATTTAATATATATATATATATATATATATATATATATATATATTTATATATATATATATATATATATATATATATATATATATATATATATATATATATATATATATATATTTATATATATATATATATATATATATACAGTATATATATATATATATATATATATATATATATATATATATATATATATATATATATATATAGAGAGAGAGAGAGAGAGAGAGAGAGAGAGAGAGAGAGAGAGAGAGAGAGAGAGAGAGAGAGAGAGATATTTATTTATTTCTATTTAATTATTTATTTAATGCCGCTTTATTTTGTCCTCTCTTCATACAAATCCCCAATCATGATCTTAAACTAGCTGAACCTTGAGTTACCAAGTCGTGTAATCTAAAATCTCTGCGTCGTTTATAGTATTTACTGACCGTTGTTTTGTGTTGATTATCGCCATTTTTTTGTAAATATAATCCGGTAACAATTCATATTAATTATTTCATGAGAGTAATCGTAATGCTTTTGAATATTATATACGTAATATACCGCTACGTTCAACACTACAGAATTATGCATCGGTCACCATGTCAACTGAACGTTACTTTTCGTTAGTTTTCGTCTTTAACACCGTTAAAAGTGATAGATAACATTTGACTGAATACAGGCAGCTGTTTATATGCATATAAGTTGTACATATATATTTTTTGAATAGAATAAAAAATAACAGTAAATACAGAGTACTGATTTCGAAGCTAACAAACGTTCGCGTGTTGCCATACGTACGATAATGGTACCTGTACGATCAGTTGACAACTGAGTGCGCACTTGGACTAGGATTTTTCTTTATTTAGAAGAAAAAGAAGGCCTCGGAGCGCTAAAATTTTTCATCTTATTGTTTGATGGTCTAAAACACCCCTGATGATATATGTAGATTATGGATTAATAGTTATTGATATCGCTTTTTCGTTTGAAAATAAGTTTTAATGTCTTGCTGATTTGACAACCACCGCCAATTACAATAAGATAACTAAACCATAAAAAATTCCACGAAATAACTTATTGCTTTACGTTCTTCGATGTTATGTAGCCTACACAACATAGATGTATATCGATTGATTATTTTTATTATGGATTTTTTAAATGTGAGATCGTTATTCATTAATTAATAAGAATTGAAATCTACTAATAGTAATAATGATAAAAGCAGTAGGTGGTAACCAGGGTTGCCAGATGGGTTAGTCTAAATATCCCCAAAACTCGTAATAAAAAAATCCTCAAAACAACCCAATAATCCCCATTTCCACAAATATATTTTCTTCTGATCATGTAGGCTTTACTAATATAGAAATTACGCACTATTCTTCATATATGTGCAAGTAAACTAATTGCAACAATATAAAGTTTTATTCATCTTTAACTTTTCTGCATAGAAATTTGTACTGAATATCCCCATCAGACACCCAAAATCCCCAAATCTAGGGATAAATCCCCATATCTGGCAACACTGATCTGATTATAAGTTGTTTACATCATTTGCTGGCATCGTACCTTAGCGACGTGTTCTGTACCGTGGTGCAATACCGTTGGTGTTCGTGAAAGCATGTTATTTAAGTATATTAAACCGTATATTCAAAGTTCGTTATGTAGAATTGGTTGACAATATCACTTAGAAGTGTTTGTGCTAAGTAATTTTGTTTTTAGAGGAGGCAGACGTGTTTGTGCTGAGTAATTTTGTTTTTAGAGGAGGCAGACTTTTGTGCTAAGTAATTTTGTTTTTAGAGGAGGCAGACGTGTTTGTGCTAAGTAATTGTATTTTTAGAGGAGTCAGATGTGTTTGTGCTTAGTAATTTTGTTTTTAGAGGAGTCAGACGTGTGTGTGTTTAGTCATTTTGTTTTTAGAGGAATCAGACGTGTTTGTGCTTAGTAATTTTGTTTTTAGAGGAGTCAGACGTGTGTGTGTTTAGTAATTTTGTTTTTAGAGGAATCAGACGTGTTTGTGCTTAGTAATTTTGTTTTTAGAGGAGTCAGACGTGTTTGTGCTAAGTAATTGTGTTATTACAGGAGTCAGACATGTTTGTGCTAAGTAATTTTGTTTTTAGAGGAGTCAGACATGTTTGTGCTTAGTAATTTTGTTTTTAGAGGAGTCACACGTGTTTGTGCTAAGTAATTGTGTTATTACAGGAGTCAGACGTGTTTGTGCTAAGTAATTTTGTTTTTAGAGGAGTCAGAGGAGTTAGAGGAGTGTGTGTGTTTAGTCATTTTGTTTTTAGAGGAATCAGACGTGTTTGTGCTTAGTAATTTTGTTTTTAGAGAAGTCAGACGTGTTTGTGCTAAGTAATTGTGTTATTACAGGAGTCAGACGTGTTTGTGCTAAGTAATTTTGTTTTTAGAGGAGTCAGACGTGTTTGTGCTAAGTAATTTTGTTTTTAGAGGAGTCACACGTGTTTGTGCTAAGTAATTTTGTTTTTAGAGGAGTCAGACGTGTTTGTGCTAAGTAATTGTGTTATTACAGGAGTCAGACGTGTTTGTGCTAAGTAATTTTGTTTTTAGAGGAGTCAGACGTGTTTGTGCTTAGTAATTTTGTTTTTAGAGGAGTCACACGTGTTTGTGCTAAGTAATTGTGTTTTTAGAGGAGTCAGACATGATTGTGCTAAGTAATTTTGTTTTTAGAGTCAGATGTGTTTGTGCTAAGTAATTTTGTTTTTAGAGTCAGACATGTTTGTGCTAAGTAATTGTGTTTTTAGAGGAGTCACACGTGTTTGTGCTAAGTAATTGTGTTTTTAGAGGAGTCAGACATGTTTGTGCTAAGTAATTTTGTTTTTAGAGTCAGATGTGTTTGTGCTAAGTAATTTTGTTTTTAGAGTCAGATGTGTTTGTACTAAGTAATTGTGTTTTTAGAGGAGTCAGATAGACGTTCTGTTCTGAATTTGTGAGCGCTTGTTATTTGCTACGTGTGTTCAGCTGTTGGTAGTAATTATTATTATTATTTGCTAAGCTAACCATAGTTGGAAAGGCAGGATGCTATAAGCTCAAGAGCTCAAACAAGGGAAAATAGCCCAGTGAAGACAGGAAATAAGATTTGTTGTTTAAAACAAAATAATCTTGTGAAAAATTTATGCCGGAAGTTGATGCAAACACTGTTGAAGGAAACACGAATAAATATACGGTAAATACCTTAATGTGATTAATAAAAAAAAAAATGTAAAGCAGACATAATTTGGTCTTAATAGTGTTTTATTACAGTCACTGTCTAGGTATTATTATTATTATTACTAGTTAAGCTACAACCCTAGTTGGAAAATCAGGATGCTTATAAGCACAGGGGCTCCACCTGGGTAAATAGCCCAGTGAGGAAAGGAAACAAGGAAAAATCAAATATTTTAAGAAGTGAATGTGCTTGTACGGAGGTAGTATGACGGTGTTTAGTCTCGTGTTCACCATACAGGTTACAGTGTGCCCTGTGTAGCAAACTGCAGATGGTAGCAAAGATTAATTTCAATTTTCCGATTTCTGTTAAAAGAAAAACGGGAGAAAAATACTGTAGTTATAACTAGTCTGTCTATGATAAGTAACATCCGGAAAAAAATTGTTGACTTCATGTAGAGCTCCAGATTGTAGGTAACAGTATTGACTGTCTTAGTTGTAATTCAGAATTTAAAACAAATTATTAGGTATAACCTACGTTGCGACGACGTAACCTATGAAATATTTTTAAGTCAAAAAAATATATTGAATGGTAACAAATTGCAATTTAGCTTGAATCAATCGATCAATTCGTAAGAGCAGAGAAGTGTGGCTACGAGAGAACGGTGAGAGATGAATTTCCAGTAACAGTAGACAATTCAAATTATAATAATATTAGAGTAATTTGTTAACCCTTTTACCCCCAAAGGACGTACTGGTACGTTTCACAAAAGCCATCCCTTTACCCCCATGGACGTACCGGTACGTCCTTGCAAAAAAATGCTATAAAAAATATTTTTTTCATATTTTTGATATTTTTTTTTGAGAAAATTCAGGCATTTTCCAAGAGAATGAGTCCAACCTGACCTCTCTATGACAAAAATTAAGGCTGTTAGAGCAATTTAAAAAAAAATATATACTGTACTGCAAAATGTGCTGGGAAAAGAAATAACCTCCTGGGGGTTAAGGGTTGGAAATTTCCAAATAGCCTGGGGGTAAAAGGGTTAAGATACCATAAGAGTTGTTAACAGTTGTATCACAGTGGAAAGTATTGTGTTTTCACATGTAATATCTTGTAAGGAAATTTCCAAAAAAATAAATAATAGTAAATAAATAAAGGGAAAAAGTACTGTACTATGCATGTATCAGAGACATTTTGTCAATCGTTTGCAAGATCATGTAAAACATCTTAAAGGAAACAGTGAGAGTTAAGGACTATGGTTGGAAAATAATTTAAAACCTCTATTTAGAGTAACACAGTTAGGTTCTTTAATGAACAAAAATAAATATAAGTATTGGGCGGGCAACGATGTGAACATTTAAGAGGTTCTGACTTCCAAAACGTACACGTTGTGTATGGTAACATTATGAAGCAACAATATTAACAGAATTAATAATGTATAGAATAAGCAGTATTATTCTATCACAATACACATGGTAAACCATATGCAATCATGCTCGTGTTTTTTCCTCGTCCTTGAATACGTTTGAAAAAGTGGAAAGAAATCAAATTATGGATAAGATTATAATAATGCTGTATTAAATAAACAAAACATATTTTGATAAACTTAATATAATCATACTTTATACGCTAAAATAAAACTTGGTTGATCTCATGTTCTGCTTGCACATTATAGTAAAAATTGGTTCTTCATATGTTCATAAAAGACAATAGCCTAAATATATGTAGAAGAAAAATTATAATTAAGTAAATCCTACAAATAGAAGTAGCCTATCCCCAATTCAAAGTCCTTAGCTGTCGTATTACAGGTACTTGAGCTTTACCTTGTTGCGTTGTCAGTTAAAGAGAATCCTCCACTAACCCCTTTTGGGTCTACCATTGCAGTTTGGTAAAGTAGTCTTATTGAGCAAATTTAGTAGTAATACTTTTTCAAAACTTCCCATAAAACATTCCATCCATACTAGATACTTTTCTGTTTAAACTTCACCAGTACCTGAAATAGCTCAAATTTCTGACTTCTGAGTAAATTTTACCTTTATTTTGTTATTACCTCTGCCAATGAAGTTGGAAGGTGGTTATGTTTACACCCTTGTTTGTGAACAGCTTCCTGCCCACAATTTTAATCGTAGAGTAATGATTGTTATGTTAAAAGCTGGGAATTCTTAAATTTTGGAAGGTCAAGGTCATGGTCGAGCAGAATGTCAAATTTATGTAATCAGCCATAAATTTAGATATCGTTTTCACAGAGACTTCAAACATGGTTCATATTTGAGTGCATGAAAATCCACGCCAATTAATACATGTTTAAGGTCAAAGTCGTGCAAAAGGTTAAGAAATAAGCTGCCGCAGCGTAGGTCTGCGCTCTACTGAGTGCCCCTTGTAGTTGATACTTTTTTTTCACATAATTTTGGTGGGTTTATTTTCTTGCCTTATAAAGTCTAGGTAGAGTAACATTGTATGTAGTTGTATTTACATGATCATAGCCGCTCTAGTTAATACAGTTCTTCACAATAGTTGGTTCGGTTTATCTTTTTTTGACTTACAAAGTCTAGGTGGAGTAACATTGTTTGAAGTTGTATTTACTTTAATCATAAAATATCTAAAAGGGAAAGGTTTAGTTTTCCTAAGAAAATGGAAAAGGAATTGATATTTGTATTGAAACTAGATACAGGTACTCAGGATTGTAGAATGTACAGTAAATGTAGTAATAGATTTTCAATGTTTGATGGAAAAGAAATTTTTTATTCGTTAGTAGTACATTTACATTAACCAAGTGTAAACTGTACAATAATATGTATTATTATTGCAATCATATTGTGTCAAGTTTAACCAAGTGTAAACTGTACAATAATATGTATTATTATTGCAATCATATTGTGTCAAGTCATTTTACTGCACCTATTTTCTTAAATTTTTTTATTTTGAAGTGTTCTCTTGAGGGTTTTTAAAATGAAGCAATTGTATTGCAGCAAGGCACTGTACTTAATTAGTCTATGATTTTCTGCATTTCCAAAACTTAAAATCGTTCTGGTCTGGTTTCCTTTATTTAATTATGTCAGTTACTAATTTTTCTCTGTTTTCATTCCACAGACAATGTCCTTGAATAACATAAATCTGAATTTCGCCCAGATTCTTCAAGATATTGCACAAGAAGCTAACTTTGTTGTAACTTATGTGGATATAGAGGAATTGTCAATAGCAGGTAAGAAGATTAATTTTGATGTTTTTACTTCAAATAAAAAAAAATATACCACTAAAGTACTGTATGATATGGTATATAGTAGATTTATTGGACAGTACAAGTGTAAATCTGGTAGATGTGGTGTTTTTATCATCCAGAAATTTTACAATACAATACTTTTCTTACCTGAATATGTATTTTTATGTATACTGTAGTACCTTAGTATCTTGCTTTACATGTTTAATTTGTTTTGGGAGGGAGCTCATAAACTAAAACAATTTTTCCCATAAGAAATACAGCAAAGGACATACACTCGTTTGCTACACATCCATCAATACACATACGTACACTAATTTTTAAAGGTTTGTTATGTAATTTAATGAACAAATTATAATCTCTTGAATATCAGAATTGATTAATAATTCACAATAAAAATAAAAATATTGAGATTAACTTCCACTTTACCTTTGAGGAGGAGGAGGGGTACATGGTTACAGTAATGCTTGAAAGGAGAATCTTCCTCCATGCAAACTCTGGGTGAAATAGTTGGAGCTTTCTCTTGTGAATCCTATATACTGTCATGAATTGAATTCCTTGATCCTTCAATGACATCTTCAGGAGAAAAGTTATAGCATTACAAGTTTTTTAAAGGGCACTGCATTCTTTTAGAGACTTAAGTTGTGCTTCAGACATTTCTTTCCGCTATCGGATAAATTTTATCTTGCACTTCCCACAGTACAAGGGTGGACAAACGTAGCATACGCAGTGTGTACCAAAGTTTCTTCCCATTATGGGACAACTGTCTTCACTTCTACTGTTTACCTTTCTCAGGAAGGGAAGTGCATGCTTTTTCCTTCAAAAAGTTTGAGAAATCACCTAGGAGGAGGGAAGTCAAGCAGAACGGTCATGGTGGAGCAGAACGGTCGTGGTGGAGTGCACAGTTAACAATCAGTGCGAGTATGATGTTAGCAGGCTGTCTTATCACAGACATTTTCGTCCCCATTGACTGATCTCGCCATAAGACTATTCTACACGCTCAACATCACTGGGTGATCGACCTTTGCCTGCTTTAACACCGTGCAGTTGAATTCATTCCTTCCTTGTGATGTTTTGAGTCACAAGACTGCTCTTACAATCATTGAGATACCATTTTATCATGTACTTGCATTGATAAGAATCCTCACCACCAACAGGCTTCCATATGATGAGCTACTTAGTGTCACACTTACATTTGCTCATCAAGAGCTTCTCCAATCTCTGAGGGCACAGGAGCACCTTGGACTCTTAGGAGTCATCCTCTAAAGTTGTAATCCCTTCATTTACAGAATATTAGCCCGTTTGTGTTCTTGATTCAGTCTCCAAATAGACAAACAATTTTCCTGAGCTACATGCCGAGATTCCTCTCTTGTGGGAGGGGTCAAAGGACATGGACCCAACACATGATTAATTCAGATCAGCGTTAGCAGAGAATCACGAGACGGAGCTTACATTCATCAGGGTATTATTACTATTAGCTAAGCTACAACCCTATTGGCATTCATTTATTATTTCATTAATCAGCTTTTTAATGCCCCTCAAGGTTCAAAGCCAGTATTACTCATGCAGGGTCATACAAGGTCAATTCCGAGATCTTTGGTCAACAGAACTTCCTACTCTCTACCCGTGAAAATAATCTCCTGCTGCCCATGTTCTCCCGAGGCCCTCTACCTTATGGATAGACTCTCATCCAATTGAACCAGCATTGTCTACATGGATGATGACAAAGCTCATGACGAAGAGTCTCAAGCACAAGGGCACGACAAACTGATACCTGAGCCTGCTGCCATGGAATCTTCATACATTGCCAACTTCTAAACATCAATGTTCCAACACTTGGCAGTCTTATTTGCATGTGGTGTCTGATCATGTCAGGGACCTTAGAGCAATACCTTCTAGGCACACCAAACAGGTAACTTGAGAAGGAAGAGCATAGCATCCTGATTCTCCAGGCAGGAGGCAAATTTATTACGGAACTTTAGTCCTGTTCCCGAAAAGAGGAAGCAGAGAGGGGGAAAGATGCAAACCCATTTCTCATAAATAACCATACTGTATATTCATACATGTCCTCCACATAGAGGTTTGTATTCATGTAGGAACAAATCAAAGTCATGTATTTTTATCCTACCTAGAAATTCAAGTCCTTCAAGTTATACTTCCTGCCCCAACAAGTCCTAGGTTTATTGTCAATGGTAGAACTCAATTTCATGTAAGGGTAGGCGGTAGTTACCCGCCATCCTCGAGCTGATTACCGCGACTTTATTATAAAGCACACTCTTAGTAAAGGACTCAGGTTTGTGGTTAGGAAACATATTTGGTAAATTTGATAATAATTTAGGAAGTAATGAGTTCACTAATTTTCAAGCTTAGAATTTACCAGGAAGGTAGTTATATAAAGCAAGATTCACAAATCATAAAAATTACCTTCCTGGATAAGCAATGACATTTAAGCAGTAATAGATCAAGGGCTATTGTAGTGCACCTAATAGATATGGAGGAAAATTTGTCTAAACATATTCAAAGATCGTTATTTCACTATTGTTATTGTATGCCCTTATGTACGAGTAGTTTGTTGCTTTAAAGAAACATTCTTAAACCAACTCTGTAATATGTAAGACCTGGAATGAGTTACTCCAAATAGTCTGGCCTAGTCTTTCCACATTCTCCTCTGTCATCATATACCTGACAACACTGAGATTACCAAACAATTCCTCTTCACTCAAGAGGTTAACTATTACACAGTAACTGTTCAGTGGCTACACTCCTTTTGGTAAGGGTAGAAGAGAGACTTTAGCTCGGGTAAGCAGCTTTTCGTAGGACTCTCCAAAATTAAACTATTGTTCTTTAGTCTTGGGTAGTGCCATATTCTCTGTACCATGTCCTTCCACTGTCTCGGATTATTTTGATTGTTTATTACTTCTTGTAGTTTTTTTTTCTTTTTATCACTGGGCTATTTTTCCATGTTGGAACCCTTGGGTTTGTAGCATTTCTTTTCTAACCAGGGTTATAGCTTAGCTTGTAATAATAATAGGAATAGTAATAATGACTACAAAAACATAACATTAATGTCTAAAGGCTTTGGAAGTCTGTTAGAATATATTTTTACCCATACTTTTTATATTGCCAAGTAGAGTAGTATGAAGTCGCTAATGTATTAAAGGATATTTTGGAGGGGTAAAAAAGCATGTCGAGTGGAAAGTGAAAATTAGATTTTAACAAAATATATCTTCACTTTGGAGATCTTGGGTTTACCAGACTTCTTGTTTCACTTGGGGTTTTACCTTATAAAAATTTCATGTGTTTCAGTGTAAAATTTGATTTTGATATAAGCTGCTGTTTGTATCTTAAAACTTTATTTAAAAAAAAAAATTCTTAGTTTAGCATTTTATTAAAAAAAATTTCATATTTTTAACTTTTTTTTTTTTTCTGTAGGTCAGCATCAGTGTCTCGTTCAATTGTCAACAATGCCTGTGGCTGTGTGTTATGGCACGGGTCCGAGCTTGAAGGAAGCTCAATCATCTGCTGCGCATAATGCATTGGAGTATTTAAAGATCATGACTTGCAAGTAAAGCCCTACCCCCCCTTCCAAAGTAGCTGTGGAGAAGGGAACTATTTGAAGGATGCCAGGTGTTGAGTGTCCCCTCTTAATCAGAGACTTGCTACAAGTCAGAAGATGTTTTGCACCCTCTTTTGAGTGGCCATTCTTACTGGCTGAGGAGATTTCAACACTGTAGAATCTTAAAATATCTATGTAACAGCAGAAAATTGCAATAATTATATATTGCAAACCAAAAAAATGAAAAACTCATTCTTATGAATGGAAAAAAGTTACTTCTGTAACGCAAAAAAAATTAGAAACTCGGATCAGAAATCTTGCATGATGTCTGTGGTACCTGTGGTCAACATGCAACTTGAGATCCAGGCAGAAATAAACCAGAGTATGAATCCCATCTTAGCAAAATTTAATAAAATTTGGGTGCTGTGGTTGTAAACATTAGTTCATTTTGTAACTAAAAATTAAGATTAATTAAAGGTAAATACATAATTTATTCTGCCTGGAAACTACATTTTGACCTCACAGATATCCTGGTCGGAGTTTGCTCGTTGTGTGCATCTGCTATACTTTGCATAGAACTAGTGAAGTGTTGTGGTAGAGCACACGCTGGCTGACTTGGCCTCCATGTTGCAGATCAGTGAAATGGTGTAAAGAAAGTCAAAATAGTACCTGACATTATTCTAGTACAATTATTGTAGGTCATATGTTATTTCTGAAAATTACGTTCGAGTATCAATGGACACAGCACCATGGTAGCAAAGATGGAGTAAAAGTCAACCAGTGAGTGGCCTCCTGATTATGAATGTACTGTAGTCTTGGTCCAGGTGTAGGTGTCGGTATTGGAGTAAGTTGACAGGGTGGATGGTTGGGTCACTTCTTTTAAACTCCCATTTCCATCTTGGAACTCATGAATTAGATTTATAGTTACTGACCATTTTATAGAAATGAGCATGCTGGAAATCATACATTACAAAGCATTCTGTTACAGCTTACTTGTGTAGTCTGGAAAATTTCAAAAATTTGTTCCTCCAACCCTTGCAAATTACTCCATACTGCAACTTATAATAATGCTTTATCCAGTAAGCTGTTACATACATAATTCTTTTAGCTAATGGGCATTCATTAATTAAATGCAAAGTATAGATGTTGGATGATCGTCGGATTATGTGATGGGCTGCTCACAGGAATCAAAATTGAAATTTTATTAATGTGGATATTTTGACATTTTTGTATAGTTAAAGCTAGATATTTCTTGGGGATTTTTATCCAATCATCTCGCAGGTTTCATAAAGTCTCATATCTATTGTATAAATTAAAAGTTATTCAAATTTGTTTAATATAATTTAAGTAATGTAAAACTGATTACATTGAGGGAAATAATGAAAAATGCTGTTTCATACACTAATCCCCTTTTTGAAGCAACAAGAACTAGAATTAAAAGACAAATTTTTTCAGAGCTTGTCATCAATAAATTTACAGTAGTAATGAGAAATGTATTTTCAAACTAGTATAACAAACTGTGAGCAGCAAAGGCCATAGCCCCACAAGAAATAATAAAGGAATACGTACGGTAATAATACTGTTTCTCTTTAGTGGGGGGGTTGTGGTCTGGATCGTAAAGCCCATTGTCTGCGTGAGACAGCACACAGAGGGATGAATTGAAGCACCTTGGTGGTATCTACAACTAAGCATACTTGAGGAACCTTGAACTGGACCCTTAGTGTGTATTGGTGTTTCGCTCTGTAGGAATGCCCGCAAAATGTGTGGTATTATTATCATCTGTCTGTGTGCTGGCTTTATTTTTTTTAATCACCTTGTACAGTCTCCATCAAATGTTGCACAAAGCACTGGATATTAGAAGTGACAGTATCCAGACTGTACTAATGTGTTATCATAATTTTCTTTGCATGAAAGAGGTAGTGCATGTTTAATGTCATAGTTTAATATTGGCTTCTATAATAAGAGCTAACCTTAATTTGAAGATATTTTCTATTTTTATTTATATACAACTTTTTTTTTTCCTCTATTGCCAATATATTATATATATATAAAGTATATTTATATTAATTCCATAATTACTTAATCTAAACTTTGGTGGAGACTGAATGAGAGTGGTTTCTCATTAGGTGTTTCACTCCAAACAAGTGTAAGTCATTACAAACTTATAAATGATGGTGTCATTTTTGTTTGGGTGTCATCTAAGAGCTTCACAGATTTACTAGCCAGTTCCATGCATCTTTGGGGGTGGGAGAGTTGTGCTCAAATAGTTCTCGTTGCCCAGAACTCCGCAGTAATATTTTTAACAATAAAAAAAAGGGAACAGCATAGGAACATTTAATGGGTGTGTGTTTGTGGGGTTAGCTTAGTAAACCTTTGAAGCACTGAAGTATATACATATATTTTTTTTTGTGACTTTCATAGTACAGTACAATTCTTATTTTGCGCAGATCTTTTCACTATGGCATCCAGAAGTAGAATGCAAGATGGCTTGCATTTTATTTGAAATTTTTATTTTTAGAGGATTTAAAATTCTGTCCTCTAAATAACTGTGTCAACTATTGACATGCAAGTGTATTAATTGGTCAAAGTCTAAATGATTATTTTCTTGATATGTGTAGCTAATATAGAACTGAATACTGTATACACATCAATTGTCGTAAACATGCAACTGATGACAGTAATCCACTAGTATGTCCATAGTTTATACATTGTTTACTATATTTCATTTAAGCTTAAGATATCAAATCTCCAATTACATGTTTAGAGAAAACTGTAATACTTTTAAAAGTATGAAATGCTGTAATTGGTGGGGCACTCAGATACTATGAAAAAAAGATAAACAACTTTTCAGGCTTTATGTTGTTAGTTGAATATATCTTTGTGTCTTTCCAATATCCTCTATTTATTATGTTACGAGTCTGCACCATGATAAATTTGCCAAACTCGCAGTTGTTTGTTTGCTGTAGGTTTCCCTTATATTTAAATGTGTTACATTAATTAGATAAAAATTAAACCTTTAGTGGCACTTTAGCATTGTTCTGGATCATTTCACTTTAGGGAAAATTTGATGCCGTAATATACTTTATCAATATTGATTGGATTTCCAAATCATATGTCTTAATTTGGCAAGTCCCTATTAATAAGTGTATTATTGTATAGTTATACACACACAGTTGGCCAACCTTATTCACATGTATTGCATTTGAAAGCCTCCCCCACAGGTAGTGGATAAGTAAAATTTTAATTCTTATATGTACAATATGCACAATTGTCACTGAACAGCGCATCTATAATAATTTGAATTGTAATAGTTATGTACCTATCACACTTATTACATCACAAACTTATGAATCCAGATTGCTGGTTTCTGTGGGAAGATAAGTCTTATATTTTATTTTATTTTTTAAATATAACTAATTTGTTTTAAATACGACAAATTTTCAAGTAATTTGTATTTTTCCTAACTATATAAATGTGTGTTTTTTTTACATAGGAGATAGAAATTAGCATAACCCCAGTCCTCGACCAACTGCTAGTAGTCCTGTGAGGGAGGAGAGGCAACTATACCACGTGTTGACCAGGTCCTAGGATGTACAGTTGACACAACAGGTTGGGGACGGGAGGTAACTCCCTCGAAAGCTCTGCCAGCAGCAGTAAAAGGTCTGGATACCATTTTGGTGCCGCCATAGAGCTATTAGTAATTGATAGGTTGATTGTTAATATGACACTGTTGAGGGCTTTCCTCAAGAGCAGAACAGAGGGAATGCATAAACATACAGATTTGTCCCATGGATGTAGGAAGGGATCCTGGAATGGCGGCAGTGGGTCTGGTACTGGCAAGCAGTACACCAGAAGGTTCAGGTTTAGGGACATTAAAACCAGGTCTATGATAGGCAAATTCCACAAAGTCATTACTGTACTTAGGCAAATTCCACAAAGTCATTACTGTACTTTGTTCGCTCTCCGAGGACTTGAAGACCAATTGGTCCCAACTACTGTATCGATCCACACTTCTGAGACTGTTGGAGTCTAGTCTCCACCAACTCTAGTCTCTCTTTTGCCCTGTCCCTTGGAATACCCATTCTGAGAGGGTGCCTGCCCCAAGACCATAAGGTCTTCAATTGCCATGGAAGTGAATGCATGCTAAAGCGACTTTGGCAGTAGGCGCTTAACAAGGCCAGGTGGCCTGAAGGTTGCTGCCACTGGTGGGATAGCAGTGAGTCTTGACGAAGGGAATTTTGTGCTACTTGGAATCTTGCAATGCTGTTCTGCGAAGGGAAGATTTTTTTCTTAATGGCATTTATCCTCATCCCCAGGTATACCATGTCCTAATTTAGCTCTTTTACCACAATCTCCAGAATGAGGCAAAACTGGAGCAGACTGCCTTGATGGAGGAGAAGGGTCTACAGAGTCCACCAGGATCAGCCAGTCATCTAGATAACGGAGTAAACACTAAGAGTCTGTCGACAGGCTGAAGCACAGCGCCCTGAATTGGTATACAATGTGATCTGGAAGTACATATCCTTAAGGTCCAATAATCCATGACCGTGGCTGCGGTCTCCACCTTGTTGGACAAATTTGTTCATGGTCAAGAGATCAATGACCAGTCTTCAACCACTTTTTGTTTTTCTACAAGGAAAGGTCAACTGTGATAGCCAGGGGACCTCTTGTAGGACTCCCTTCTCTAACATGACCTGGACTTCTGCCCGAAGAATAACGCTCTCATTGGCGAAGGAGAGCTGGTAAATGGGACAATGTAATCTGATCAGAGAACACTTACAGTCCGGGGGTTCAGACTGTAGCATTGCCATCTCTGCCCCCTGAGTTTCAGGCATCCACGTACCGTTGGTACCATGGGAAGGAAGCCATCCCAGCATGGACATTGTCCACCAAGTCTCCCACCTCATCCTCTGGTTGGGGCAACCTTCTTGGGGATTACCCTTTTTGAGCTGTTATTGACTTTAACCAAAATTAATGGTCTTATAGCCTTGTCTCTGGGCCGGAGAAGCCTCAGGCCGGTGTCGACCATGAGGGCTGAAATCTATAAGCCCTGTGGAGGAAGGAGCCTTGACTCGCCTTCCTCCCCTTATTGGTCACTGCCTCGATATCTTTAAGAGGAATCAAAGACGCTGATTAATATTACTGAGGAGTTTCGGGGAAAATTAATTTTCCTCCTCGGCACCTGTTTGGAACATGAAGACGACTGAATCTCATCTCTTCAGGACCCAGTTGGCCCACTGCTCACGAGATAGTAGTGGCACACTGGATGAACCATCTCTCCCTCGGATGATCACTCATGGAATCATCCACAAGCTCCAAGAAGCTTAGTGTCTTACAATGATTATATTTGTTGCCTTAGTGCATTAATTCATATGTTCAAGGACTTATGAAGAAAGGTGCGGGTTGACCTGTAAACACAATAATTTACCATACTAAAGAAAAGGGCTAGGTAATGAACGCAAGTCTCCAAAACTGAAGGTACAACTAACCAGTCTCTGAGGTGGTCCCAAGCTGTTGAATGACAAATTGGGGTTAATCTGAAACAAACGCCTACCATTCAAAAGCAGAAACTCAAAATGTGGGACGAACTAGAATATGCAAGTAAACATCATTTAGGTTTATGGATGCAAGGAATCTACTCTTCCGAATTGTCTTTTCTTCATCCAAAAATGATGAAAATTTGTCGAAGTAACCAAGGCTTAAAACATTCTCCAACCTCCTAAATTCTTCGAAAACATGAAGAGGCTATTGTAAAACTACAGTTTTGGGATAAATCTCTTTGCCACCTTTTAAAGAATGTAAGAAACCTCCAAGGTCAAATGGAAAGTGATAACCTTGAATTACTTAACAAACTCCACGTCTTGTTATCTATTCCCATGGTCTCTACATGACGTCTGCTAGGAGACTTATACTGGCCCTAGTATCTATGACCTGTACAAATGGGTCAGCTGACAGAGAGTTGATGACTTGGGCTACACAGTTAGAACATTCTTAGTGAATGTCAACAGGTTGAAAATTGCAGCCATGATCGCAGTAGATAAAGTTTCTTAACCAAGAACTCTAGGAAAAGGTAAAGATGTGCAACAGGTGAACCAGATTTCGTTGAATGCTGCATCTGTCTTCAATATGAAATTAGCAAGTTGATAAGAGATATCAAACGAGCCAAAGTTGACTTCCAAAATAAGAGATATCAGAGGAGCATGCTTACAAATTGTAACAACAAATAAGGGACCATATGTACTTTATATGCTATGCAGAATATCAAAGTAACTTATGGTTTACTGATCTTTCATCATTGAGTAATATACTGTATGCTTAATCTTAATTCAATGTACCCTAAGCACTACTTGATTTTTAACCATATACAGTTATTGACCCTTATAAAATAGGCCCCCTTAAAAATTGACAAAAAATAATTTGTCTACAAGAAGTGAGATTTTGAGTTTGAAGTACATGAACTACTTGCATTTTATTCCAATGTACAACTTGGTTATATTGATTTTTAAATTAAAATAATTTTAATACTTACCTGGGATTCGTGTACTATTCATTCCGAAAATTTTCATCTTCTCCACAGTAAGGAGAAGGCAGTGTAACAAATAGTGAAAGTTGTGAACAGCCTGCCACTAAAATTTGGTTCGCGTGCAGGCATCCATAGTAACATGCATTTCATTTATCGCCACCATCCACTGAAAATTGGCTGTGTGCAGGGGCCTAAAAGCTACATCTTCCTCAGTAGGACAAGTTAGTAATTCTGTGATTAAAAGAAACTTAGTTCGAGATTACCGGTTTGTTAGTCTCTCTAAATAGAATAGTGCAAGGGCATATAAGCCTCGAGTAATTATCCCCTAAATCAAATCTATACCAGCCATTCTAAAATAATGCTAGACACAAATGGTGAATAAAATTAAAATATGGACAAAATTCTAATCCTGACAAGGAGGTTCAGATGATGTGTGGAATACATGAAGATACTGACCCTCTTAATGAGACCGAATATAACTTAAAGAAATGTTTAATTATACCCTAAAACTCGCCTAATATGGATGACAAATACAATCTCGGCATAGCTAGAAAAATCTATAGGAGTCAAGTAACTTGGAACAAGTTACAGTTTCAACGTATTGTCACTTCATAATGTTGAAACAGTAGAGTTGATAAAACAAGAGAAAAAGTTAGAAGTTCCTCATACTCAACACGGCCCCAGTATACCTAACATGAATTCACCGCAGGGCAGGAAGGGCAACAGTCTATACTTACAGATGATGATCCTCAGCTTTCCAACTAAAGGATTATGTCAGCTGCTAGAAAATTCCTCAAGTACCATACTAGATGTCTTGTTTATTGAATTATATAATCCAAGCTTCCATTTATTATAAAAATATAGAAAGATGCTTTTCTCTATCATTAAAAAGTACAGTAAATGTTTCAAGGTATATGTAAATGGTAAACTTGAAAAAAAAAGTCTTAGAGATGGTTACAAATCATTCAGAATCAATAAAATAATTTTATTATATAGTCATGAGCACTCGTTTTATAGCTCTGTCTCTTTTCTTTTTCTTCTGCTGTTTTGATTTTACCTTCATTGTTGCTTCAGCAAACATTTGATCTTCTGATCTTTGCTCCATTCTATCTGCGAGATGGCGTAATCCGGCAAGATTAAATCCGACCATATCCTGAAATTAACATTCATTAATAAACAACATTTTACCAAAACTGAAAGAAGGATTAAGTTTCATTACAGTCTTTAATGATGGATGAAAATAAAACTTTAAATATATTAAAACCCCTTCATTGGAAATAATTAAATTACGAGCCACCCAAAAATTCTGAAATTCCGCAGATAATACATATTAACTGTAAGGTCTCTTATTTTACTTGTAAATATTTCTTTAAGAATTTTAATTGGACTTTAAATGTAAAATACACTATGGTAGTGAATTTACTATACAGTACTGTAATAATAATACATACCAAATCAAAAATTTTAAATAATTTTTATTTTTCCTAACATACTCACCGAGAACTACTTTTCTTGGAGTCACTTGTGATCTCTCAATCTCGACCAAGGTTTTTCCCGCCGTTACCTCCCCTACTCCGTTCTATATAAGTTTACCCCCGCCGCCAGAGAATGCGCCCTGAGGGCAGGATTAGGGCGGGTCACTGCATCTCTGGGTCAGCATCCCCATTAAGTTCGTCGCTTAGCCCAACTTGGCAATGGAAGGATGGCACTCGGGGACGGAAGGGAGGGCCATTACCCGAAAAGTAGTTCTCGGTGAGTATGTTAGGAAAAATAAAAATTATTTAAAATTTTTGATTTGTTCCCACACAAATACTCACCGAGAACTACTTTTCTTGGAGACTTATACTTTAGGAGGCGAGAGTGCTATTCTGCCACTTGACTCGGCACACACTGCCTAGAGGGCTATGGAATGCGGGGCCTATCAGAGAGCGGAGTGAGGGTAACTGCGGAACCTTACGCTATTATCTAAGACTCACCTCTTAAAATTTCTTCTGGTGATTTTCTCCTGATGAAGTCGCGAAGAATTTATTCACCGTTGGGGACATCTTCTGGCCTACCGCTACACAGTTTGGAGGGCGGCAATGACTGTCCCAATGGAGAACCCGTCCAAGGATTTTCTTGAATAATCCTTGAGGTAGTGGGCAGTAAAGGTCGACTGGTGCGACCAAGTGCCTGCTTGCAGGATCTGCCCCACCGCCATGTTTCTCTCAAAGGCCAAGGAGGTGCTCAGACCCCTGATGTCATGGGGGCGGGGAGTGCCTGGCACTGCCATTTTATCCTCTTCATAGGTTCTAGCGATGACTTGTCTCAGCCAGAAGGAAAAGGTGTTCTTGGAGACTTGTTTCTTATTAACACCTGTGGAAACGAAGAGGTTCTTGGTACCTGGTCGGAGATGAGCCGTCCTTTCCAGGTACTTTCTGAGCGTCCGTACTGGGCATAACTTCAAGTCTTCTGTATTGCCTGTCTTGGGAATGGCCGGAATTGAGAAACCTTCAAACCTCGGGTCCCAGACTGCTGGGTTCTGAGTCTTCGCCACAAAGGAGGGTACGAACCTGAAGGACACTTCTTTCCACCCTTTGGAGTGCGCAACGTCGTAAGACAGACCATGGATCTCGCCCACTCTCTTAGCCGAAGCCAAGGCTAGCAAGAAGACGGTCTTGAGGGTGAGGTCTTTGTCCCCGATATCTTTCAGGGGTTCAAAGGGAGGACGACTTAGCATTTTCAGGACCTTGGCCATGTCCCACTTGGGCACTCTCCTAGCTTGAGGAGGGCAGGACTGCTCGAAACTCCTAATCAGCATCGCTATGTGTCTCGAGGTCCCCAGGTCGATGCCTTTCAGGAGGAAGACTTGGCCTAAGGCGGCTCGTACTCCTTTAATGGCTGGGATTGACATTCCTACTTCATCCCTAAGGTACACTAGAAACTCAGCTATGTCCGGGACTGAAGCTTTAAGCGGTCTTATGTGTTTCTCCGAGCACCACTTCGTGAAGGAGGCCCACTTCGCCTGGTATACCACGGTAGAGGATTTTCTCAGGTATAGGGACATTCTCTTAGCTGTGGCGGAGGAGTACCCCTCCTTCTTCAAGAGCAGCTCGATAGTCTCCAGGCGTGAAGGCGAAGAGAGAGAGGGTTGTCGTGGAGCCTGAGGAAGTGAGGCTGACGCAGGAGGTCTGACCTGGCGGGCAGAGGCCAAGGTGGTTGGCTCGCTAGGTCTTTTAGATCCGCGAACCACTCTCTCTCCGGCCACCAGGGCGCTACCAAAGTCATCCTTAGGTTTTGGGAGGCCCTTACTCTGTTGAGTACCTGCCTTATCAGCGTGAAGGGGGGAAAAGCGTACACGTCCAAGTTGTCCCACTTGTGCTGGAAGGCGTCTTCTAGGGCTGCCTTTTGGTCTGGTACCGGGGAGCAATAGACCGGTAGTTGGGCGTTGAGCTTTGTTGCAAAGAGGTCCATCACCGGGGAGCCCCAGCGTTGAATGATGAGTCTGGCTACCTCTGGGTGTAGAGACCACTCTGTCCCCACTATCTGACCCATTCTGCTGAGGCCGTCGGATGAACCTTGCTAGTAGCACCACCTGCTGCTCGTCCGCCCAATGTAGGATGCTTATGGCGAGGTCGCACAGTTCCTTCGATCTCATGCCCCCTTGCTTCTTTATGTAGGCTACTACCGTGGCGTTGTCGCACATTAACGCCACGGTGTTTCCCTTTAACCGACTTGCAAAGTGCAGACATGCCTTCTGGACTGCTCTTAGCTCTAGGACATTGATGTGGAGATGCTTTTCGCTCTCCGACCAGGTACCGCTTGCTGTCTCTTCCAGAAGGTGGGCCCCCCACCCTTGGTTGGAGGCGTCTGTGAACAGGAGGTACTCGGGGGGACAGGACCCGAGGGGCATCCCCTTGAGGGAGTTCGACTGGCAGTGCCACCATTCTAGGGAGGTTCTCGTGTCTGGAAGGATAGGAATTAACGCCTTCTGAGAGCCTGTCTGGGGCCAGAGGCTCTTGAGGTTCCATTGCACGGGCCTAAGCCTCATCTTCCCTTGGGGAACCAGTTTCTCCAATGAGACCAGGTGACCTATCAGTCTCTGCCAGTCTTTCGCCCTCCTGGAATGTTCTGACAGGAACGGCTGAATGATGTGATTGAGGTTCCGTATCCTGTCTTCCGAGGGGAAAACCTTCCCCTGCACAGTGTCCAACGTCATCCCCAAGTATCCCATTCTGTTGGATGGTGTTAAGTTCAACTTTTCCAGATTGATTATGATTCCCAGATTCCTGCAGAACTGGAGGAGGTTTCTCCCTTGTTCTTCCAAGAGGGCCTTTGAGTTGGAAAGGAGCAACCAGTCGTCTAGGTATCTGATGAGACGGATACCCCGTTCGTGAGCCCACACTGAGACTGTCGCGAAGACCCTCGTGAACACTTGAGGGGCCGTCGACAGGCCGAAGCAAAGGGTCTTGAATTGCAGGATCTGGGAACCCCATTTTACCCGGAGGAACTTCCGACTCGACGGGTGGACAGGGATCTGGAAGTATGCGTCCTTGAGGTCGACCGTCTTCATGTAATCTTTCTCCCTCAAGGACATCAGGACGGATTTTGGGGTGTCCATCTTGAAGTCCGTCTTCTTGACGAACTTGTTGAGGGCCGACAGGTCTATCACGGGTCTCCCCCCCCCCCCCCCCCCCCCCCCCGTTGCTTTCTCTACCAGGAACAGGCGGGTGTAGAAGCCTGGGCCTGGGAGAAGGACCTCTTCCATGGCCCCCTTCTCTAACATGGAGGAAATCTCCCCTTGAAGGGTGGCCCTTTTCATCGGGTCCCTGGGGGCCAACCATTCTGTCTGGCTGGATGGAATAAGAGGAGGTGGGTCCGCTATGAAGGGGAGCCTGTAGCCTTCTTTCAGGACGGACACCGTCCAAGGATCCGCTCCTTGTGTTTTCCATGCTTGCCAATGAGGTCTGAGGCATCCCCCAACCCGAGGCTTGGGCGGGAGTAGGGGGCCTCTCCCTCTACCTTCTCCTAGAGGGGCGGCCTGATCTGCCTCTCTTCGAGGCGGAGTAACCCGACCTGAAGGAGCTGGCAGAAGCTGGTGCTTCTCTGCAGGAGGGCTGAGGAGTTGTTGTCCAGGAGGAGGAAGGGGCGTCCCTCCTCGAAGAGCTGGGGGCGGCCTGAGGAGTCACGGCGCTATCCGAGGCTGACCTCCTGTATGGCGGCCTTCTAGATAACGCTTGTCTGGGGACGTTGGCCTCTCTCTTCTTGGACACTTTCTCCATTAGATTTTCCAGCTCTTTTAAAGGGAACAGAGACTCACCCCCCAAGGGTAGGCTACGCACAGCTCGGGCCTCCCTGTCTGGGATCCTCCTCGACATCTTAGATAGAACCGTGTCTCGTTTCCTTAGTACCCAGTTGGCCGTCAAGGCGAGCGCTTGGCACGCTAGAAACTTCAGAGTTTTCCCCCCGGAGGTGAGAAGGTCCGTCAGGAGACTCTGCTGCTCTGGATCTTCGGGGTCGATGGAGGCTTGCACGCTTACTAACCCACCAGTCCAGCCATGAGGAGACGTTAACCAGGTCCCTCGACATCTCCTCCATCATGGCGGCTTCCGTAGGCGAGAAGGAAACCGGGGCTGACGCGGCCCTTTCGTCCGAGCCGCCTTGTCCCAGGATGTCCAAGGCCGGGTCCACTCTACAGGGGCCTGGGCGCCGCCCTTCAGGAATGTAAACCTTCCCTTGTGCCTTGAGGCCCTGGAGCAGTTTCAAGGTACTCTGGGACTTGGGGGCTTCCGCATTGCTGGCCACTAAGTTGTCTATGTACTCTTGTCCCAGTACTAGGTCTGGGGCAAGAGGAAGGGCCAGGGAGGACTTCGGAAGGGCGTCGTGATGTGTGATTCTCAGGAGGCTTGATCTCCAGGAATTCCCCTTAGGTGCCGAGGGTTCTGTAATCCCATGGTGCCTCCTGGTGAGGCCCACCACCCTTCTGTATGCGGAGTCCTCCGACGGGGGAGCTTCTCCTCCGTCAGCCGAGGCCTCGGCCTGGAGCGGGGGCGCCGGGTTGCTTGTTCGGTAGACCGGTCATCCCGCTCTTGGGTCCAGGGGGGCCGACCTGTAACCGTAGGGAGCTCCGTAAGGGGGTGGATCTCGCTGCAAGGCGGGTACCACCGGCTCAGGGAGGGCCCTCGGTTGCCCCAAGGCTCTGGAAGCGGAAGTCACGGTCCCGGTGGGCTGACCCGACAACGGGAACCGATCCTTCTTACTCGACGACCGCACCAGCTGGGCTGGTTCGGTCAGGCTGCCTTCAAAGAAGCGCGTTTCCCCCCGCTGGGCGGGGTGAACCGGAGGCCTCGAGTACTTATGCTTCTGTGAGAGGTCTTTCCTGCGTGGCAGGTCGCGCGGTTCTAGGCTGTGCGTAGGGAGCGGCAGCCTAGACGCACGTTCACTGGAACGAGAGTCTGGAGAGTGGAGCCTCTTGGACTCTCCTGAAGGGACGTAGACCCAGGCGCCGCCGGGAGAGGTATTTCTCCTATACTTACGGGAGTGGGAGCGGGGGCGCTTCTTGCTATGTCGCGACCTTGACCTAGAGCGGGAATGATCGCTTTCGGACAGCTCCCTCTTCCTGCGCCGTTTCTCCCTGACTTCTCCCCCGGAGGATGAGTCTATCTCTGACGAGTCCGAGGGCGCCACGTTCCTCGTGTAACGGCTGCCCGCGTGATCCGTGGGGGAAGTTCTCCGCCGCCGGACGTCCGAGATTGAATGCTGGAGGAAGTCCTCAGGAACAGCCGTGGAGATCGTCGGCACCGAGTCTACTCTATCCATGCCAGGGGGCCAGGGGTCCAGGGTCACGTCCATTCTTAGCGGTGACCTCCCTGGTGTCTTCGGCAACTTCCACCCGAAGGCATCGCTACTCGGGCGGCGAACTCTAGTTTGGCTGTCCTCTGGCGGGGGAGAGCCCGACGCACCGGCCCACGAGGGCGGAGGAGACTCTGAAATCACAACACTGCCCCATACGGGGTCTTCCGAGGACGCGTGGTCCCCTACCACGAGGCCTGATTCACCAGAAGCACTACCGGACCCTCCGTTAGCCCTAGAGGGGCCTGCCCTTGGTTCTTCCCTCGCACTGGGTTCCCCGGGAAGAACGCCTTGCCTATCTACAACACTGGGGGCTTGTTGCCCTCTCCTCTGCGAAGGAGACGGAGAAGCCGAGGCTTCGTCGGACCGATCACTGGCCGACGGTAACGAAGAAACGCCACTAACTTTCCTGGGGGAACGCTTAGAAGATTTCTTCTTTTTGGTACCGTAGCGTACCCACTGGATATCATCCCAGCTTACGCACTCCGGACACGTGTCCGCGGAGGAGCAAACTTTCCCCCTACACGTGGAACAAAGGGAGTGAGGGTCCACTTCTGGTTTAGAGAGGAAAGCCCCACACGACTTTCCAGCTCTAGGACCAGGGCAACGTCGCACATGCTCCATCGTTCGCACACGAAAGGCACAACACTAGCGAGTTATAAGTACACTGGGATATACACAGGGAGAACGCACTGTAACACTTGTGAATAACGCACTACGCAAAAAAACACAAGTCCCCACGCTGGAAACACGTGGAACACAAACGCGCCAAAGGATCGAGAGAGCGAGAAGAGTGAGCTGTGTACAGCTCACGACCAAGGAACTTAATGGGGATGCTGACCCAGAGATGCAGTGACACGCCCTAATCCTGCCCTCAGGGCGCATTCTCTGGCGGCGGGGGTAAACCTATATAGAACGGAGTAGGGGGGGTAACGGCGGGAAAAACCTTGGTCGAGATTGAGAGATCACAAGTGACTCCAAGAAAAGTAGTTCTCGGTGAGTATTTGTGTCGGAACAATATATATTTAAATTTACATAATATTGGCATTATTAATACTGATCTCCCACCTCTTCCATAAACATAGTTTAGTGTAGTACATGCTGTACTACACTAAACTGATGACTGAATATAAAAAATAAACTAACAAAGAAAGCTAGAAAGGAAAAAAATTGAGAAAGTTTTCAAGCCAAAGAAGTCTAATCAAAGACAAAGATTGGATTTATGAATTTGGGTCGTAAAGAACATTTTTGGAGGGTATCAGGTCATTCAGCAATTGGGGGAAACCTTACAATTGCATAATGCAGTAAAAGTTTAAAGATGGAAGTGGAAACAAAGATACAGTACATGGTTAAAAAGTTTGTGAGTGCAGCTAGGGGTAAAACATATAATCCAAAGAGCCTATACAGTATCTTCAGTGCCCTAGATGAGGTACACTGGCAGCAAAAATATTTATCTTACGCTCACCATCCAGCACTATCTAAGTATAGGTTACATTTCAAAAGCTTACCAATCAAAAGCAGAAAATCAGACTACAATCAATAAGAACAACATAATGGAGAAGGGATGTTGAGAAAAGAATTAACAGTACCTAAGTTGCAATCCATTCTTTCAATGTCATTTATTATAGATTTAAAGTTTCCTGACTGGCAATCTGGTAATACTTAAGGTTGTAAAAAACAGATATGATTGATAGGTTTGCAATAAAAATGTCATACAGGGTATTAGCTCAGTTACTGCCAATATCACTTAATTATTCAGTAAATGTATCTCTTTATACGACTGCTTTTAATAACTGCCATAAACATTAATTAAATCTTATTTATATCCTATCAGTCTTTGAATTTTTCCATGAAACTTTACAAATTTCTATTGAATTCTAAAAAAATTTCTTGCCTACCTTCAATTCATTTAGCTTCTCGGGTAAAAGCTTTGCCAAAGCATGAATAATAGGGGCTGCTTTAGCAGATGCTAAAAGTTGAGATAAATTTATCCGGCACGCCAAAACCAAAATTCTTCCAGCAAGTTCAACTTCCCAACCACGCTCTAAAATACTCTTTAGCACAACTAACAATTCCAATATGCGGTCCAGGGACAACATGATGATTGCTTCTTCCAGTTCACTGTAAAAAATAAGGGAAAACAAGAACATACATTATACAGCCAACACGAACTAAACATTGCTACAAGAATACAGGTGATTATTTAGATACCAACTTAAACTAAAGATTATAACTTGAACTATCTGCTTACTATAAATTATAACCTTTATTTGTCAGTAAACATAAAAAAATAAAATTCTATTACTGTTTAAAAGTGTGATATGAAACCATACACGCACATTCAACTTATACTTTTCTTAGAGCCTAATAAAGTAGAAAACATTCACTGTACAGTAATTTTACCAGATTACTTCATTCTGTATTTACTGACAAAGGAAAATAACACTCACTATGATGTGACAATTGTAATACAATATATGATTTCAATATGTTTTATCAAAGCTACAAATAGACTGTGAATTACCATTTAAATCTACTATTCAAACCCAGAGTTTTTATAAGGCAAAGCCAGGATACAAACAATTTTTCATTTCCTTCTCATACTTAATTTCCATTAAAGACATCTTTCTTCTTGGGGGGGTTTTATTTGCACAATTTTGCTAATTTTTTGTGCATTTTGGGAACCAACTCTATCTGTTTCAAAAGGGATTTTTGTAACTATCTTTTCATTCTCTATCAATTTTCATTGTTTTTGTGTTTTAATTATTATTATTATTTGTAAGAACCTTCCCTCATGTTCAAATTCCTTTGTCCCTGAATCTAACTCAACACTGACGTTAAGCCCTAAAAACCTAAAACATTTCCACCCACCAAGGCAACATCTGACGACTAATTGGCAATTTGAGGTAAAGCTTGTCCGTAGCTACACTAATCAGTCTCTTAGGTTGCTCATATAAACAATCATTATCTTATATGGGTCCTTCCAGGAGTCTGGTTTTCGAGTTATAGTGGCCAAGAATTGAAGTATAATACAGTATAAGGTGTTTTCAAGACACTCATTATCAACCACTTGTTAACTATCTGATTACAATATTAATATTGATTCTTGGAATTGCCTTTGCAATGAATTGATTATTTCCTTTGTGTAAGTGTCTAAGTGTACCCTCAACCAACAGAACTCTAACAAGACAGTGGAAGACATTGATACAGAGGTTATGGTACTATGCAAAACAAGAGAACATTGGTTGGATTACGAAGTGTCCTCCTTGAAGAACTGCTTGCCATACCTAGAGTATTCTACCCATACCAAGTGGAAAATAGGCACTCAACAATTATGGTAATTAATAACTGAATGAAGAAAAAATGGTGTTGTTTGCTTGGCATTGTCAGGTGTGTGAGGCAAGAGGAGAAAGTGTAAAGAATATGCTAGACTTCGGTATACATATAGACAAAGGAAAAATGTTATTTTCATTAGTAAAATAAATTTTTGAATATACTTACCCGGTGATCATATAGCTGTCAGCTCTGCTGCCCGACAGAAAAACCTAAGGACAAAATACGCCAGCGATCGCTATACAGGTGGGGGTGTACATCAACTGCGCCATCTGTCGAGCAGGTACTCAAGTACTCCATGTCAACACAGAACCAATTTTCTCCTCGGCCCACTGGGTCTCTATTGGGGAGGGAGGGAGGGTCCTTTAATCTATGATCACCGGGTAAGTATATTCAAAAATTTATTTTACTAATGAAAATAACATTTTTCAATATTAAACTTAGCCGGTGATCATATAGCTGATTCACACCCAGGGGGGTGGGTAGAGACCAGCATTACATGTTGACATTATTATGAGCTAAGTATTTTGTATTTCATTTTAGCAGTTATTCAAAATAACAAACATAAAATAAATAAGTACCTGGTAAGGAAGTCGACTTGAACAATTACTCTGCCTTTTTAAGTACGTCTTCCTTACTGAGCCTCGCGATCCTCTTAGGATGCTGAGCGACTCCTAGGAGCTGAAGTATGAAGGGTTGCAACCCATACTAAAGGACCTCATCAAAACCTCTAATCTAGGCGCTTCTCAAGAAATGACTTTGACCACCTGCCAAATCAAGTAGGATGCGAAAGGCTTCTTAGCCTTCCGGACAACCCAAAAACAATAATAAAACATTTCAAGAGAAAGATTAAAAAAGGTTATGGAATTAGGGAATTGTAGTGGTTGAGCCCTCACCCACTACTGCACTCGTTGCTACGAATGGTCCCAGAGTGTAGCAGTTCTCGTAAAGAGACTGGACATTCTTAAGATAAAAAGACGCGAACACTGATTTGCTTTTCCAATAGGTTGCATCGAATATACTTTGCAGAGATCTATTTTGTTTAAAGGCCACGGAAGTTGCGACAGCTCTAACTTCGTGTGTCCTTACCTTCAGCAAAGCTTGGTCTTCCTCATTCAGATGGGAATGAGCTTCTCGTATTAACAGTCTGATAAAATAGGATAAAGCATTCTTTGACATAGGCAAAGATGGATTCTTAACTGAACACCATAAAGCTTCAGACGGGCCTCGTAAAGGTTTTTAAATAGAACTTAAGAGCTCTTACAGGACATAAGACTCTTTCTAGTTCATTTCCAACCATACGATAAGTTTGGAATATCGAACGATATTGGTCAAGGCCGAGAAGGCAGCTCGTGTTTGGCTAGAAAACCAAGTTGTAGAACATGTAGCCGTTTCGGATGAGAATCCGATGTTCTTGCTGAAGGCATGAATCTCACTGACTCTTTTAGCTGTGGCTAAGCATATCAGGAAAAGAGTCTTAAAGGTGAGATCTTTCAGGGAGGCTGATTGTAGCGGTTCGAACCTGTCTGACATAAGGAATCTTAGTACCACGTCTAAATTCCAACCAGGTGTAACCAAACGACGCTCCTTCGTGGTCTCAAAAGACTTAAGGAGGTCCTGTAGATCTTTATTGTTGGAAAGATCTAAGCCTCTGTGACGGAAGACTGATGCCAACATGCTTCTGTAACCCTTGATAGTGGGAGCTGAAAGAGATCGTTCTTTCCTCAGATATAAGAGAAAGTCAGCTATTTGAGTTACAGAGGTACTGGTCGAGGATACGGATACTGACTTGCACCAGTTTCGGAAGATTTCCCACTTCGATTGGTAGACTCTAAGGGTGGATGTTCTCCTTGCTCTAGCAATCGCTCTGGTTGCCTCCTTCGAAAAGCCTCTAGCTCTCGAGAGTCTTTCGATAGTCTGAAGGCAGTCAGACGAAGAGCGTGGAGGCCTTGGTGTACCTTCTTTACGCGTGGCTGACGTAGAAGGTCCACCCTTAGGGGAAGTGTTCTGGGAACGTCTACTAGCCATCGAAGTATCTCGGTGAGCCATTCTCTCGCGGGCCAGAGGGAAGCAACTAGCGTCAACCTTGTCCCTTCGTGAGAGGCGAACTTCTGCAGTACCTTGTTGACAATCTTGAACGGAGGGAATGCATATAGATCTAGATGTGACCAATCTAGTAGAAAGGCATCTATATGAACTGCTGCTGGGTCCGGGATTGGTGAGCAAAATATTGGGAGCCTCTTGGTCATCGAGGTTGCGAAGAGATCTATGGTTGGCTGGCCCCAGGTGGCCCAAAGTCTCTTGCATACATCCTGTGGAGGGTCCATTCTGTTGGAATTATTTGTCCCTTCCGACTGAGACAATCTGCCATGACATTCAAGTTGCCTTGGATGAACCTCGTTACTAGTGAAATGTCTAGACCTTTTGACCAGGTGAGGAGGACCCTTGCGATCTCGTACCATGTCAGAGAGTAGGTCCCTCCTTGCTTGGAGATGTACGCCAAAGCCGTGGTGTTGTCCGAGTTCACCTCCACCACTTTGCCTTGAAGGAGAGACCTGAAGCTTTTCCAGGTCAGACGTACTGCCAGTAGCTTCTTGCAGTTGAAATGCATTGTCCTTTGACTCGAGTTCCATAATCCCGAGCATTCCCTACCGTCTAATGTCGCACCCCAGCCTACGTCCGATGCGTCCGAGAAGAGAACGTGGTTGGGAGTCTGAACAGTCAGGGGAAGACCCTCTCTAAGGTTGATATAGTCCTTTCACCAAGTCAGACCAGACTTTATCTTTCCGGAAACCGGGATCGAGACCGCTTCTAGCGTCTTGTCCTTTTTCCAGTGAAAAGCTAGATGGTATAGAAGAGGACGGAGGTGTAGTCTTCCTAGTGACACAAATTGATCCACGGATGACAGTGTCCCTACCAGACTCATCCACAGCCTGACTGGGCAGCGTTCCTTCTTCAGCATCTTCTGGATGGATAGCAGGGCTGGGGGTTGATCGTCTTGTTCAGCAACGTCCTCATCAGAGGGTTCCTCATCCGAAACTGATGAGGAAACGGCAACGGAGTGGGCAACGTCTGACTCGCTGAATCCGGTCGCACTGGTGGATGCGTGACGGAGCCGGACGCAATATCATGGTACTGCTGCACAGTCTGTGAACTGTCAACAACCATGGGTGCGCGAGGAAGTACAGCGTCAACCCGAAACTGTCTAGACTGTCTGGGTTGTGCAGTCAACACCCTACCGGGTTGCTGAGGTTGACGCACTGCGTCACAACAAGTCACCTCTGCTGGTTGTTGAACGTCTTCCTAGTGACACACTGAACGTCAACAACCACCTCCGAGCGTCGCTTAACGTCAACGTGCGACTGGCAACCCACACTGGGTCGCATCGGTGGAGGAACCACCTCAACTGGCAGACGCGAGTAGGATACCTCAGCGTCAACAGGGCGCACAACCAACCGGTTGGAAGGTTGTTGGCCAGAAGGTTCTTCTCCGTATTTAAGTCCTCTATCAAGGACACAAGCTTGGACTGCATGTCTTGCAGCAAAGCCCATTTAGGGTCTACGGGAGCAGGTGTGGCAACAGACGGGGTTAGCGACTGAGGCGGAACCATTTACCATCCCTGGAAGCCTTGTTATGTGTGACATAATAGTACAGCAAAACTTCAAAGGCTCGACAAAAGTTGAGAAGTTGACCTGTAAACAACTTGGAGCGTCTCCTGGTTAGGCGCCAGGGTGAGTCTACCAGAATTGAGAAGTCTACCTGGGCAGAGGCATGAACTCTCAAGCCGAGAACTTCTCTCGTGTCCTATCAGACTCTCGCTCTATAAGCCAGTTTAAAAGAAGGGAAATCAAAGGCTGTATCCCTAAAACTCCTCCTGGTGCAAAAACCAGTCGCCTAGCCAACGTAACGCTCTCTAGGAGAGCGAGAGAGCACTAGCTTAACAACAACGGCTTCGAAGTAGCTAGGCCTAGTGTGAGTTCTGACGTTAGGCGAACGAGGAGCAGCAGGTACAAGATCCGGACGAAGATCCTTGAAAAATCATCATGATTTAATTAAAGTCCATAGGAGGCTAAGCAGCTTAAGGCTCCTCTCCAAATGACAGAGTCCTCAAAGGAATATCAGTAGGAGGGAGAACAGCACTTTCTCATCTACAGGAACCTTGTCCGAGAAAAGCTAGGTTATCTCAGTGAGGGTCTCACTGGTGCATTAGCAGCAGACCAGAAGGCAACGTTATGTAACTGCTTGACAGTCTGTGAACTGTCAAAAACTGAACTGTCAACCACAACAGGTGCGTGAGGACATACAGCACTGGTGCATTAGTAGCAGACCAGAAGGCAACGTCATGTAACTGCTTGACAGTCTGTGAGCTGGCAACAGCCATAGCTGTGTGGGGAAGCCTCTACTCCTGACTGACTAGTCTGCTGCGGGCGAGTAGCGGTAACCACAGTGGGTTGCGGAGGTTGAAGCACAGCGTCAAAACAAAGCAACTTAACTCCACCCTCCTGTTGTTGTGGTAACTGGCGAACGTCAACGGAGGGTAGCGTGCGTCTGTGAACGTCAACGTGCGGCTGGCAGGGTACACTGCGCATGGGTGGTGGAACTCTCACAGGCGGAGTGCGGGAGCAGGTAGCGTCAGCGTCTACTGTACGCACAACCGTGGTTGGTTGTAGGCTAACGGGTGCAGCGTCAACCTTCTCCGCACGATACTCCTGCATAAAAGATGCTAACTGTGTCTGCATAGACTGTAGCAAAGACCACTTAGGGTCTACAGCAGCAGGTGCGGCAACAGACGGTGTTACTGCCTGTTGCGGTACCGCTTTGCCTCTCTTAGGAGGTGTGCAGTCATCGGAAGACTGCAGCGAGTCCGAACTGCCCCAGTGGCTACACCTGGGCCGTTGGACTTGCGCGGAAGGGACCGACTTGCGCTTAATAAGCTGCGAGACCTTGGTCCAAGGTTTCTTACGAGAAACCTCTTCTGCAGACGAGAAGTAAATGGGCTCTCTCGTCTTTGTGTGGGTGGGGCGATCTTGGGTAGATACGCCCGAAACCACGGAGGGAAAACGTCTGTTCGTTGATCAAGGCCTGACGAACCCATAAGTCGTTCGACATTACTTCTCCCCTGGGCTTGGGAGCTTGCAAGAGGTCCCGGACTAGGTGAACGACAGGCCCGAACAGACTGTAGCGGGATGTCAACAAAAACACAACCCCCCCACACCCTTGATCACTCCTACTTTCTCAATATCCCACAATACAAACTTTCCCCTGACTCTACTTCAAACTGGACTCTTGGACAGAAGGAAAATGAAAACAAAACATAGCCTTAAAATTATATTCACCGCAACCAAAAGCAAAAAAATTCTGCATTCAAAATAAGCTTAACATATAAACCACCAACAACCAAAATAATTACACGTAAAACAAATCATTAAATTCATAAATATACCAAAAAAAAACCGTATCACCATTCAAATAAAAAAAACCCTAACAAACTTAATACTAAACCGCACACCAACTCAAAATATGTGTTTATATATATTACGACACCAACACTGTCGCCACACACAAGCCGAACTGTCCTTTCACGGCAAACTACCACTACAGTTTATGGTAACCGAAGAGTTCTTAATTTGCCATAACGGCCTCAACTCCTTGAGTCACAGGTGTCAGTATCATCATCATCATTATACACAATCTTTATAACCAGTAATCCAAACGAAAAATCCTTCAAACGGGCTGGGTCATTATGGCATCAAAATCAAGGAAATCGGTCAGTGCAATCAAATCGTAATCCTAATCGTAGTCCAGGTCATCAACGGTTGCGTAATCCAAGAGCAGTCTTAAAACAATCTAATACAGGCCAGGTCGTCAACTAAAGATCGGCATTCAAATATAACTCTCCAAAGGAGGAATCGCGGCCTGCCAAAAAAATAAAAAACACTTATGAACACTCCTAACTAACAACTATCGCACTATAATCAAAGATAAACAATAAACTTTCTATCATTCACGAACGCGCCTAACAAAAATGAATAAAAACAGTACTTACTCAGAATATAAAAAAACACTAAACAGCCGGCTTTCGAAGAACAAAAAAAGAAACAACCGACTCCTTCTATCGTTCGAGATCCAATGCTTTCGCCCAAGACATTCATCACCACCCTATCCTAGCTAAAAAATGTAAACAAACAACCTCAAATATACCAACAATCTTTCCAACTTCAAACAATCATTCGCTAATTACCCTTTTTCTTCAGCGCGCACCGCGGACACACAAAACACGCACACACAAACGCACATACACACACATTCTCTCGCGCACGCGCGATCTAACGAAACTAAAGCACATGAAATTCTCTCTCTCTCTCTCTCTCTCTCTCTCTCTGACAAAACTAAAGCAAATAAACACTTTCTTTCTCTTGCGGTTTGACAAAACTTAAGTAAATAAACACTCACTCACACTCACTCTCTCTAATGACAAAGCTAAAGCAAATAAAATGTCTCGATTTAACAATACTAAAACAACTCTCTCTCTCTCTCTCTCTCTCTCTGTGACAAACTAAAGCCAATACTGTAAACTCTCTCTCTCTCTCTCTCTCTCTCTCACAAAACTTAAATAAACACACTCACACTCTCTCTCTCTCTCTTTGATTTGGCAAACAAAAAAAATAAATTAAAATAAAATTAATCCTCCACATTCCTCCCCCCTTACTTTGCCAAATCCTCACACAACACTTACCTATTTTCTCATTACCCAGTCGCAGTCTGGAACGGGACCTCGGCTTCGAGTAACTGGGCCTTCATATACCTGCACTCTATCATTCACTTCTTCCATGTCGTTTTCATTCAACGTATTATTACGATTCCCGTCTATGCTCTGCTCGTCTAAGATATCATTCACTATTTCATCTACCTCAGTTTCATCTGGCCCGAAAATCCCACTAATTTCTGTCAACAATTCATCCATTACATCTAAACCATTTTCTACTTTAACAAAAGAATCATTCATACTGCTTATCATTCTCCTATCTTTCATTCTCGTGTCCGTCATACGTTCTCTTGCCTCATCTAACGAAAAACCACACACACTATAAGTATCATTCATACTCATCCAAGTTTCATCTGTATTAATACATTTATCTTCCATACTCACCTGTACATTTACACCCTTGTCCTGCTTATTCTGATTCCCGCCAACAACTACAAAATTTTCCTGTCTTTTACCCCCAGTAAAATTCTCAGATTTCTTTTTCTTTCCATACTCTACTAACACCAATTGCTTATCTTCTAAACCTAATGCCTCACACATACTCGGTTCATACTTGTTCGTTTTCAGCCATTTATTCATACCATTCTCCTGAATATATCTTGGTACCTCCTTCCATTTCCGCAACTGATTGTGGTGTGCCCTAACCTTTTCCACACTACCATCCACACTTACTTTACCTAAAACATAACTCAACCCACTAGAACCAACATCTAACACCTCATATGGACCTTCAAACTTATCACGTACCTTATTGACATTCATTCTTCCTTTTTCAATTACTTCTTTTAACACTTTCTCTCCCACTTTGTAGCTTTCAAACCTCTCATTTGCTTTCTTCCAAACATCTCTATCATTCTCGGACACACTCAATCTCGGTCTTACTATCTTTTCAAAATTCAACACAAACTTACACGGAGACATACCAGTACTCTTGTGCACCGTCGCATTATACGCCCACAACGCACGCCCAACATATAAATCCCAATCATTATCACATGTACTCATCATCCGCAAAATTTCTGTTAAGGTTCTTACAGTCCTTTCAGCCAAACCATTCGCACTTGGCATATACGGAGTCGAATACACATGTTCAATGCCCCATTCTCTTAACATCTGCTCAAACTCCCATCCCACAAACTCCGGACCATTGTCACTTAACATTTTCGCAGGCTTACACACACTCATCGGCAACATCACTTGACTTACCATTCTCGCTACAGTCTCACTTCTTTTATTCTTGATGGGTACTGCATACGCAAACTTGCTCATATGATCGACCATGACAATCATTCCCACATGTCTTCTCGCAGTCACAGGCAACGAAACACAACCAATCACAAACATCTCAAATGGCTCTTTCATACGTAATCTCAGAACAGGCGGACTTGCATGCATGCTCTGATACTTTCCCTTCTGACAATCCTCACAAGTGGTCGCTACATCCCTACAAATTTGACTCAACCTAGGCGTAAACAACCTCTCTCGCATGCATTCCCACAATTTATTCTTCCCCATATGCCCATACCTGTCATGCACTACCATACACATACTTACAGCTGCATGCATTGGAAATACAGGAACATATATATCTTCATCCATTCCCCTATGCAAAAAATACACAATATTCTTACAAACAATAAATCTTTTAACAACTTTCTTATACGCTTCCAAATCACACGGCCATTCTTCCACCCTAATACCATTTAAAATACATTCACGTAACCTATTTATCTCTAAACATTCACCTTGCATTTCTTCCACCTCTTCTTTGCTCAACAAATCATCTTCACTTTTTGCAATATCAATCATGCCAACAAAATTCGCCATGAATACACTATTATCCTCAATTACTATTAACTTACAGCCATTCTTTGAAAGCAAACCCTTACCAACATCAACTGACACATGGTGCAACCTTAAAAAATCTATTCCCATCAAAAAACAACTAGGCATTTCATTCTCTCCCATTACAATAAAATTATGTTCCACTTCCATACTCCCTAGTTTCACCTTCAACCTCACTTCTTCCCAAACAAGTAAACTTCCCTGACCTATTCCATGGATTCTCACACTCGTACACTGTCTTTTCACTTCCCAATTGTACCTCTCAATTTCCCTGATAACCGACTCATTTACTAATGACACTTGAGCACCCGTATCAATTAAACTACAATATTCATTCTCATTTATATTCACATATGTCATCATCCTTCCTTTTACACCATGCATACATACATTTACTCTCCTTTCAATTCTGTCGCTCACTTCACCAATATGTTCATCATCATGTTCACTGTCCTCTATACCCCCATATCTTAGATTAAGGTCACTTGCACCATTATCCTTCTCACTCAACAATTTGCAACATTCCTCCTTACATTGAATCCTCAAAATATATTCCCTATCATTCTCCTTACATGCCCTATATTCCATCGGTCGATTCCATCCAAAATACAAATACACAGTTACACCATACAACATACTTACCACCATTAATATCTTTGATAATACTTCCCCTTCTAGTACACTACTCTCCTCCTCATATACCATTTCTTTTGACACTTCATTCATCACCCTTCTTTTAAGCTCAGTTACACTACCTGGTATTTCCGTATTTAACCCCTCTTGTACCAACTTACTTAAACCCATTAGGATACACTTATATACCATATCTTGCCCTTCACAACTCTGCTCCACAACTAAACCTTCAGGCAACCTTTCAGAATTCTGATTACTCTCTTTATCTTCCATCCTCCCATGCATCCTCGACATCGCATCTGCTATCACATTCTTATTTCCCGGTACATATTCTAACCTAAAATCAAATTCATTCAAATCCTCTATGGTCCTAGCAACCCTTGCATTCACACACTCTTTCCTTATCATATACACTAGGGGCTGATGGTCAGTACGCACAATGAATTTTACACCATACAAAAATACTTTCAATGCTTTCACACAAAATCGTATTGCAGCCAATTCCCTGTCAATCGTCGAATACTTCCGCTCAGCTTTATTAAACGCTTTACTAACATACGCTATTACTCTCAATTGCTCTTCTCCATTTACTCTCTGCATTTGAACCAAACAACCACCCATACTAACCCCACTCGCATCCGTATACAACTCTAGCATATTCGCATTTTCACTGTAGTCCGGAAATGCCAAAGTGACGTCTTTTGCGACCTCTTCCTTCAACCTTTCAAACGCTTCTATCATCCGATCATCCCATTTTAATTTTGTACTATTCCTTTTACCCGTCCATTCATTCAAAGGCTTCCCTATACCTGAACAATCTCTAACAAACTTGCGCCCAAACTCAACCAAACCAAGAAAACCTCGCAACTCACGCACAGTCCGGGGACGTGGAAATTCTCGCACCTTATTCACAAACTTGTCACTCTTCCTTATACCAGATTCACCCACTACATGCCCAAGAAATTCCACCTCCCTGGACAACCATGTACACTTCTCAAGCTTAATTTTCACACCAACTTCAATTAACCGCATCAACACTGCCTCAAGCAACCGCATATGTTCCTCAACAGTCTCGCTCGCAATCAGAATATCATCTATAAAAACAGTCACCTTCTGTCGATCGAAACCAGCCAATACAACATTCATCGCTCTTTGGAAGGCAGCAGGCGCATTAGCAAGACCAAAACTCAACCTTTTAAATTGAAAGTGACAATTTGTACTTGAAAATGCGGTAATGGGCCTGCTCCCCTCTGCCAGAGGCATCTGGTAATAGCCACGCACCAAATCTAATTTAGTAAAAACTTTCATTCCATGCATCTTATAAACACAATCAGACACCACATTCATTGGAAAACGTTCTTTAACAGTCACCTCATTCACCTTCCTATAATCAATACACATACGTAAACTTCCATCAGGCTTTCGTACAGGTACAATAGGGCTATTCCAGGCACTCTCACTCCTTTCTATTACACCCATACGCTCTAATTCCTGACACTGCTCCTCTATCTCCTTGGCAATAGGCGGAGAAAAATGCCTGGGACGCTGATATATGGGGGTATCATCACTGAGAACTATTTTAAATTCTGGCAGGTCTGACCCCCCACAATCATCGTCACCGAGACTCACAACTCTCCGCTTATCCCATAACATCTTAAGCAATCGTTCCCTTTCGACCTCACTTATACTCTCATCTAACTTAATTCTTCCTTTCAACGTATCGTAATCCCAATCATCATTGTTCTTCACCTTACCAGACATTACCTGTCTCGCCTTAACATATCTTCCATCCTCTACATTGATCAGTGTATACATACATCCCATGCAATCGCCCTCACGTATTCCACGTACTCTCTTCCTCCTAACACTCGGCAACAACCTTACATACACCTGGGGTTCCTGCATATTCATAACACCATCATATATATACGCACTCGTTTTCACCAAATTATCTGCTTCCATACCTTCCACTACATATTCATCCTCGTCACTATTTGAAATTCCCAGACTACTCGGCCATGCAACTTTTACACTAATAACCTCACCTTTCTTACCCGATAACTTTACACTTTCCTTTGCTACCAACGGCACTCCCTTCCACACCTTTGTACTCACTCTGCCGTCTTCCTTTAAATAAAATTCCCCACAAATATTACCTTTAACCTTTATTTCAATCATATTCACACTTGGATGTACAATCATACCACATTTTTTCAAAAATTTATACCCAAGCAGTACGTCATATTTCTCATTCGCTCCCTCAACCACGTAAAAATCATTATCCTCCATCATCAGCCCCCCAATCATAACATTTTCCCGCAACTTTCCTTGCACAGGCATACGCAAATTACCAATACCTTTTACTTCACCCTTACATCCCTTAAATTCACAAACCTCTTTTACCTTATCATATGCATTCCTAAACATTAAATTGACACCACAACCAGTATCAATCAAACCAACCAACTCTACACCATTAAAAATCAATTTCACACTCATGCAATCATGTGCTCTTTCTCCCATCACATCTTCATGCAATAAACCCTCACGAACATGCATCACATTCACTCCCCACACACACGAGGACTCACCCAGCTGAACCCTCTGAGTAATTAGTTTCCCGAACATCCTGGCTGACTTGATC
This sequence comes from Palaemon carinicauda, assembly GCF_036898095.1. NCBI lineage: Eukaryota > Metazoa > Arthropoda > Malacostraca > Decapoda > Palaemonidae > Palaemon > Palaemon carinicauda. The sequence goes on from NC_090733.1 coordinate 142,307,268, forward strand.
CCTTCTTTCTACAAACCCTAGCTACATGCCCATCTGCACCACATTCAGTACACTTACCCCGTGGCTCCTTGCACATTCTAGCATAATGACCATCCTTACCACAATTACCACAAATTACATTCATACGATTATTACGGCATCCACTCGCTATGTGTCCAGTCATACCACACCGATAACACTTAACCACTTTCTCTTTCTTACAGTCGCTAATACGATGCCCTGTCTCTCCACACCCGAAACATGCTCCTAATGCCCATCTACACTCGTTCTTTTTATGTCCTACCTTCCCACACCTATAACACCTCTCTTCACGGATACCACTACCTAACCTAACTTGCTGCGTACTAGCACTTCTATCTCTCCAAACTTGATTTCCCTGTCTAAACCCGTCATTTCTCGGCATAGGTATTCCTACATTACTCACCCTAATACTTCTATCTACTACACTATCAGCTGCCCTCATTGGCCCTCTCATAACAGCATCTCTAAAACTACCAAATTCTGGCACACATTCCTCCATTCCAGTTCTTACACTCACAGATTTACTTTCTTTCATACACCTATCCAACTCGTAATCCTCAACTATCTCTAAAATATCATCCCACGTCAATCTCTCTCTAGTCCACCTCATTTTCTCCTTCCGTTTCAAATTAATAAACTCACACACACTCTCTGGTACTGTACCCAAAAACTTCTTCATTAGTTCCTTATTTTCATTTATTCCTTCGTCCCCATACTTCTTTCTAGCCAATGTTTCTAACCGACATACATACATCGAGATTGCTTCACCCACCTTCATTCGTGCTTCATCAAAATCATTTTTTCGCTTATACCTAACACTACCTTTCATACGTTTTACCTGTTCAATTATCCTATTCTTTACACTTTCATACTCAACCTCTCCTACACTCATTATCACCCCATACATCGTCAACAAATATCCTGACAAAAATTCTCCCAACTCCCTAGCCCAAACTCTCTTACTATCCCCATACTTAGCCTGACAAAACTTTTCATATTCCCTAAAGAAGTCATATACATCCCTACTGCTATGTTCATTAAACCTTTCACACCTAGGTACCTCTCTCATAAACACTGTCTTACAAACTTCCTCTACTTCATTCTCACTACTATCTTCACTGTCTACTCCCTTCTTGTTGCCTTCTTCATTTGAATACAATGAATCTAATTCTACACTCAAAGTCCTATCTTTAACTATTCCCTTCTTAACCTTTTTCTTACTTACCACCTTCACCCAATCATGATCATCCTCACTCACACCCTGACCTTTCTTCTTTTCTTTCTTCACATTATCTTTACCTTTCTTCTCCTTCTTCCTATCACCCTTCGTTCCAATCTTACTATGTCTAGGCCCTTTACTTTCAATATCACTATCACTACCTTCCCCATTATCACTTACCCTATCCTCTTCCACAATCAACCCGTTACCAGAAGCAGAATCCACTCCTCCGACTGCACCTTCACCTATGACAGTTTTCATCATCCCCATTACTTGCCCTATCATAGCTTCCATTCGTTTCTCATTTTCTCGCATCCTCATCTCAACACCCTCTTCCACTCTCTCTACAGTTCCCTGAAGTTCCCTGAGTTTCCTTTGCATCTCCTCATTCTCACTACTTAACCTCGCATTCTCCAACAACAACCTCTCCTCTCGCTCATTAGACAACCGCAATTCTTCCTTTAAAATATGCAACTGTTCTTCCATTAACTCCATTTCAATACCATCAATATTTTAAGTAATTCCAAAACCTATTTACCCTTGTCCAACAGTCCAGTTTCAATCCCACCTTCAACAGTCGTCCCTGTTCGGGCGCCAAATTTATGTAGCGGGATGTCAACAAAAACACAACCCCCCCACACCCTTGATCACTCCTACTTTCTCAATATCCCACAATACAAACTTTCCCCTGACTCTACTTCAAACTGGACTCTTGGACAGAAGGAAAATGAAAACAAAACATAGCCTTAAAATTATATTCACCGCAACCAAAAGCAAAAAAATTCTGCATTCAAAATAAGCTTAACATATAAACCACCAACAACCAAAATAATTACACGTAAAACAAATCATTAAATTCATAAATATACCAAAAAAAAACCGTATCACCATTCAAATAAAAAAAACCCTAACAAACTTAATACTAAACCGCACACCAACTCAAAATATGTGTTTATATATATTACGACACCAACACTGTCGCCACACACAAGCCGAACTGTCCTTTCACGGCAAACTACCACTACAGTTTATGGTAACCGAAGAGTTCTTAATTTGCCATAACGGCCTCAACTCCTTGAGTCACAGGTGTCAGTATCATCATCATCATCGTCATTATACACAATCTTTATAACCAGTAATCCAAACGAAAAATCCTTAAAACGGGCTGGGTCATTATGGCATCAAAATCAAGGAAATCGGTCAGTGCAATCAAATCGTAATCCTAATCGTAGTCCAGGTCATCAACGGTTGCGTAATCCAAGAGCAGTCTTAAAACAATCTAATACAGGCCAGGTCGTCAACTAAAGATCGGCATTCAAATATAACTCTCCAAAGGAGGAATCGCGGCCTGCCAAAAAAATAAAAAACACTTATGAACACTCCTAACTAACAACTATCGCACTATAATCAAAGATAAACAATAAACTTTCTATCATTCACGAACGCGCCTAACAAAAATGAATAAAAACAGTACTTACTCAGAATATAAAAAAACACTAAACAGCCGGCTTTCGAAGAACAAAAAAAGAAACAACCGACTCCTTCTATCGTTCGAGATCCAATGCTTTCGCCCAAGACATTCATCACCACCCTATCCTAGCTAAAAAATGTAAACAAACAACCTCAAATATACCAACAATCTTTCCAACTTCAAACAATCATTCGCTAATTACCCTTTTTCTTCAGCGCGCACCGCGGACACACAAAACACGCACACACAAACGCACATACACACACATTCTCTCGCGCACGCGCGATCTAACGAAACTAAAGCACATGAAATTCTCTCTCTCTCTCTCTCTCTCTCTCTGACAAAACTAAAGCAAATAAACACTTTCTTTCTCTTGCGGTTTGACAAAACTTAAGTAAATAAACACTCACTCACACTCACTCTCTCTAATGACAAAGCTAAAGCAAATAAAATGTCTCGATTTAACAGTACTAAAACAACTCTCTCTCTCTCTCTCTCTCTCTCTCTCTCTCTCTCTCTCTGTGACAAACTAAAGCCAATACTGTAAACTCTGTCTCTCTGTCTCTCTCTCTCTCTCTCTCTCTCTCTCTCTCTCTCTCTCTCTCTCTCTCTCTCTCTCACAAAACTTAAATAAACACACTCACACTCTCTCTCTCTCTCTTTGATTTGGCAAACAAAAAAAATAAATTAAAATAAAATTAATCCTCCACAAGACGAACCCTCGGACGCAACACTGTAACACTTTGCGCATATCACTTTATCACTACGATTTTCTGTTTTGCACTTATTTCACTGAAATCGAAACTTTTACTGATTTCTACCTGAAACACGCAATCCTACCCTTCATTAAAAGGTAGTAATTGCGAAAACAGTCGTATAATGCAACAGAAAACATATATAAAGATAAAGAATTCAGTGGCTGGGAAAGAGACTAAACACTAGTTCAAATAAACTACGTTTACAATCTCTCACCGCACATAGCCTGGGGACAAGAATAAAACCCTAGAAACGTTTTACCTTCTTCCCCGTACAGCGACTAGGGAGGAGAGTAACACGAGAACAACGTTACCCGCTTGAACGGAACGTTTTCTCTCCTCTCTCTCCCTCCGTCTCTATCTCTCTCTCTCTTTCTCTCTTGATTTCGCACCTGAGAGAAGAGCCCAATTATATATCGTCAAAACATGTTATTTGGCTAAAGGAAAAAACTGAAAGGTTTTCCAAAAAAAAAGTTCCTTTAATTTAGAATTTAAACCATTTAAGCTAAGAAAGAATGAACGAAACGTCAGAATCGGTTTACTCTTACTGCAAAGTGAAACCGTGATACACTCTCTCTCTATCGTAACGATAGAGCGCATGTTGAACGTCCTGAACGTCAACAACTGCGTAGTCTAAAAAACTAAACGTTAGTTCATCTTTGAAAACAGTACGAGACTATCAAAGAAATTCTTTCATAAAACATTAAATTTAAAAAGTTTTAAATTCTTTAAAGGCTAAATACGATATAACGGGCTCAACGTTGATTAACTTCGGTTCCAAGTTAGGACCGCCTACTATCAGGAAAGGTCGTATATAAACAAAACATAAAAATTTATTTTATATGTTTATAATAAATGGAAAGTTAATCGAAGAGGCCTAATAAAGGCGGAGAGATATAAAATATATAGATCTATAACGTGTTAAGCAAAATTACTAAAAACCTAAACACACTTCCGTCTAAGGGAAGGGTCGGCCATTTAAAAGTGAAAGAGAGTCCATACTCTCTTTGTCACCATAATTAAATCTATCCAAAACGAGTTCAAGTTTTGAGATGAAGATAAAACCCCTGCATAGCGAAAGCTCAAAACTGGAATAGTGTACTTCACCAAATAGTTGTGAAAACAAATCCAGTTAGTAACAGCGTATTTAGTAGGTCTTGCCAGTGGCACGACAGAGAGAAAATTGGTTCTGTGTTGACATGGAGTACTTGAGTACCTGCTCGACAGATGGCGCAGTTGATGTACACCCCCACCTGTATAGCGATCGCTGGCGTATTTTGTCCTTAGGTTTTTCTGTCGGGCAGCAGAGCTGACAGCTATATGATCACCGGCTAAGTTTAATATTGAAAAATTAGCTGTTAGGAGGATTTTCATTAAGCTCATCAGTTTTTATTTTCCTGTAGAGTTGAGTGAGATTTACTATTTGCATATTGAAGTTAAAGCCAACGTCAATCTATCAACTCTAACATTTGATACTTATCCATGTAAATCACAATTTCTGTTGTTACATATTCTTGCTTTGTTTATTACCCTTTCAAATAACCAAGCATTCCTTTAGCTAAATTTTTCATATTAAGAGACCATTTCCCAACTGAAGACTGAAATTCAACTTAATAAATCTAACATTATCTACATTCATCACTTTTAACATTCATTAAGTATCAGCTCTGCTGTTGACACTAAAACGCCCACTGAAGACCTGGCTGAAAAGAGGTAAAGTACAGCACAAGGATCAAGGTAAGTCAACCTTACATTAATTAAAAATTTCATCAACCCCCCACAAAAACCCTTGCTAGCAACTTTATGGACTGAAGAGTTATTTACAAGGGGGTCACTGCCCTAGGGAAGGATCACACAACACATCTCGCCCTAAAAAGCCAGAAGCGACACGCCACACTAGATCCTTATTGAACATGTCCAACATGAGGCAAGGTATGCGTCAATTAACCTATATGGGACGAGCAAAAGCACCCAATCTACTGCAGAGGAACATCGGATGTCGTCATCCATACAATGGACTACTCTTATATCATTCATTCATAATTTGGAAGCTAAATGTCTTATCTAAAGACTGTACAATACATATCAGTAAGACGATCCTGGAAACATTATATGGAATCTAGCATTATTCGTATTGAATGATGCTTGTAAACTGTCATATATAATCTCAGTCAATCTTTTATACTATAGAATATTTCTCTAAGTCTTTTTTGTTTCAACTAAACCCATCAGCTAAGTAATTATAATTAGCAGTCTTCAAATGTTTAAATACTACAAGCTGTTATCCACAAGATATCAGTAATAATCAACAACTACTTTAATAACTTCTTGATCTGCAGTCCTTTTCATATCCATTCAGAGATCCTTAATTACATTCAACTGCTATTAATAATGTTACTTTCATAACTTTACATATTCCCTCAACTTTTCCTTAATAGATTCAACTGACATACTCATTTATCAATTACATGTTCTACTGATAGCTTTAAGTTGTATCATGAAAGTTCATAGAAAATAACCTACATGATATACAGTACTGGTAAATAAAATTTCAACACATTTACAATTTCTAGATTGAAAGTTTTGAAGCAGAAATATATACCATAACCAACAAATCGAGTATGATATAGAAAATTACACAAATGTGAATATACCTTCTAGTAACAAATAATTTAAATGAATTTACTCAAAATGTTATTTTCATTAGTAAAATAAATTTTTGAATATACTTACCCGATAATCATGTAGCTGTCAACTCTGTTGCCCGACAGAATTCTATGGAGGGATACGCCAGCTATCACAATACTAGAAGGGGGTGTTCTTACCAGCGCCACCTGTGGCCAGGTACTCAAGTACTTCTTGTTGACACCTCCTCAATTATTCCTCGGTCCCACTGGTTCTCTATGGGGAGGAAGGGAGGGTCAATTAAATCATGATTATCGGGTAAGTATATTCAAAAATTTATTTTACTAATGAAAATAACATTTTTCAATATTAAACTTACCCGATAATCATGTAGCTGATTCACACCCAGGGGGGTGGGTGAAAACCAGTGTACAAGATTAAAGGATAGCTAAGTATCCCATATTTCATATAACAGTTATCTCAAATAACAATGAAATAATAAGTACCTGGTAAGGAAGTCGAATTGAACCGTTACTCTGTCTCTTTTTTAAGTTCGTCTTCCTTACTGAGCGCAGCGTTCCTCTTGGAGGCTGAATCAACCCAAAGGTGCTAAAGTATACAGGGCTGCAACCCATACTAAAGGACCTCATCACAACCTTTAACCTCGGCGCTTCTCAAGAAAGAATTGACCACCCGCCAAATCAACAAGGATGTGGAAGGCTTCTTAGCCGACCGAACAACCCATAAAAAGTATTCAAGAGAAAGGTTAAAAAGTTATGGAATTATGGGAATGTAGTGGCTGAGCCCTCGCCTACTACTGCATTCGTTGCTACGAATGGACCCAGGGTGTAGCAGTACTCGTAAAGAGACTGGACATCTTTGAGATAGAATGATGCGAACACTGACTTGCTTCTCCAATAGGTTGCATCCATAACACTCTGCAGAGAACGGTTCTGTTTGAAGGCCACTGAAGTAGCCACAGCTCTCACTTCATGTGTCCTTACCTTCAGCAAAGCAAGGTCTTCTTCCTTCAGATGAGAATTTGCTTCTCTAATCAGAAGCCTGATGTAGTAAGAAACTGAGTTCTTAGACATTGGTAGAGAAGGCTTCTTGATAGCACACCATAAGGCTTCTGATTGTCCTCGTAATGGTTTTGACCTTCTTAGATAGTACTTAAGAGCTCTAACAGGGCAAAGTACTCTCTCTAGTTCGTTCCCCACCATGTTGGACAGGCTTGGGATCTCGAACGACTTAGGGCAAGGACGGGAAGGAAGCTCGTTTTAGCCAAAAAAAAAACCGAGCCGCAAGGAACATGTAGCCGTTTCAGATGTGAAACCTATGTTCCTGCTGAAGGCGTGGATCTCACTTACTCTTTTACCTGTTGCTAAGCACACGAGGAAAAGAGTTTCTAATGTGAGGTCCTTAAAAGAGGCTGATTGGAACGGTTCAAATCCTGATGACATTAGGAACCTTAGGACCACGTCTAGATTCCAGCCTGGAGTGGACAACCGACGTTCCTTTGAGGTCTCAAAAGACCTAAGGAGGTCCTGTAGATCTTTGTTGGAGGAAAGATCCAAACCTCTGTGGCGGAAAACCGCTGCCAACATACTTCTGTAACCCTTGATCGTAGGAGCTGATAGGGATTTTACGTTCCTTAGATGTAACAGGAAGTCAGCAATCTGGGTTACAGTGGTACTGGTTGAGGAAAAACTGCATTGGCCTTGCACCAGCTTCGGAAGACTTCCCATTAAGACTGATAGACTCTGAGAGTGGATGTCGTCCTTGCTCTGGCAATCGTTCTGGCTGCCTCCTTCGAAAAGCCTCTAGTTCTTGAGAGACTTTCGATAGTCTGAAGGCAGTCAGACGAAGAGCGTGGAGGTTTGGGTGTACCTTCTTTACGTGAGGTTGACGCAGAAGGTCCACTCTAGGAGGAAGAGTCCTGGGAACGTCGACCAGCCATTGCAGTACCTCGGTGAACCCTTCTCTCGCGGGTCAGAGGGGAGCAACCAACGTCAACCGTGTCCTTTTGTGAGAGGCGAACTTCTGAAGTACCCTGTTGACAATCTTGAACGGCGGGAATGCATACAGGTTGAGATGGGACCAATCCAGCAGAAAGGCATCCACGCGAACTGCTGCTGGGTCTGGAATCGGAGAACAATACAAGAGGAGCTTCTTGGTCATCGAGGTAGCGAAAAGAACTATGGTTGGCTGACCCCACAGGGCCCAAAGTCTGCTGCAAACATTCTTGTGAAGGGTCCACTCTGTGGGGAAGACCTGACCCTTACGGCTGAGGCGATCTGCCATGACATTCATATCGCCCTGAATGAGCCTCGTTACCAGCGTGAGCTTTCGATCTTTGACCAAATGAGGAGGTCCCTTGCGATCTTGAACAACTTCCTCGAATGAGTCCCTCTCTGCTTGGAGATGTAAGCCAAGGCTGTGGTGTAGTCGGAGTTCACCTCCACCACCTTGTTAAGCTGGAGGGACTTGAAGTTTATCAAGGCCAGATGAACTGCCAACAACTCCTTGCAATAGATGTGAAGTGTCCTTTGCTCCTGATTCCATGTTCCCGAGCATTCCTGTCCGTCCAGTGTCGCACCCCAGCCCGTGTCCGATGCGTCCGAGAAGAGACGGTGGTCGGGGGTCTGAACAGCCAAAGGTAGACCTTCCTTGAGAAGAATGCTGTTCTTCCACCACGTTAGAGTAGACCTCATCTCTTCGGAAACAGGAACTGAGCCCGTCTCTAGCGTCATGTCCTTTATCCAGTGAGCAGCTAGATGATACTGAAGGGGGCGGAGGTGGAGTCTCCCTAACTCGATGAACAGGGCCAGCGATGAAAGTGTCCCTGTTAGACTCATCCCCTGCCTGACTAAGCATCTATTTCCCAAAAAGAAAAGTTCCTTATTAGGATCAAAACCATTAAGTTAAGAAAGAATGAACAAAACGCTAGACACGGTTACTCTTACTGCAATGTGAAACCGTGAACATTCTTTCTCTATCGTAACGATAGAGTGCAAGTTGAAACGTTCTGAACGTCAACAACTGCCGAGACAAACAAAACGTTAGTTCAACTTTGAAAAAGTACGAGACTATCAAAGAAATTCTTTCAAAGACCTTAAAAAAGCATAATATGTTAACAGGTAAAACCGAAATGACGGGCTCACGATAATTAACTTCGGTACCAAGAAAAGACCGCCTACTATTAGGAAGGTCGAATATAAACAAATATAAAAATTAATTTTAATAAGTTTATAATAAAAGGAAGTTAATCGAAGAGGCCTATAAGAGGCGGAGAGATATAAAATAAATCTATAACTTTTGTTAAGCAAAATTAAGAAAGAGAGTCTATACTCTCTTAGACACCAACACTTCCGTCTAAGGGAAGGGTCGGCCATTGAAAGGTGAACGAGAGTTCATACTCTCTTCGTCACCAAAATTAATCAAATTAATTCCAAAAGCTAACTAAGCTAAAATAGAAGTTTCCAGTAAAGCGACAGCCGAAATCAAAGAGAAATACTTCACCAAAGTCGTGAAAATACTCCAAGAACATAAGCGTATCCCAGAACGTCTTGCCGGAAGCACGACAGAGGAATAATTGAGGAGGTGTCAACAAGAAGTACTTGAGTACCTGGGCACAGGTGGCGCTGGTAAATACACCCCCTTCTAGTATTGTGATAGCTGGCGTATCCCTCCATAGAATTCTGTCGGGCAACAGAGTTGACAGCTACATGATTATCGGGTAAGTTTAATATTGAAAAATAAGTAATCTATTGTAGAGGATATGACTTCTAATTATCATGATAAATGAATATCATAATCAAGCAATGGTTAAAATATAACATGCTTTCAAATCAAACTGTTTATAAATTTTGATATAAATATCAAAGATACTTCACAAACAGTACTACCCTTACCTTGACTTCACTTTCCTTAATACTTCCAATACAAACTTCAGTGGATCTGAAGTTTTATATACAACTGTCATCAACTGATTTGGAGCCACAGATGGACCTCCTTCCAGCTGCTCACGATAGATAATCAAAGCTTCTATGATCATGTCCACCTAGGAAGAGTGAGGAATGAATAAAGCAATATTAGAAATTTACAGCTTTTCTCTCCTATCTAGCACCACATTAAAAAAACAATCTAATGACAATTCATGAGTTTAATTGTGATATGATTTGAGAACTCAGGAGAAAGACCATTTTGCCATGAGTGACAGTAAAATTCAGTTATGCTTTGCAATATTGAAAAAATATGCCAAACATTACTGCTAGGTACAATATTCCCATTTATCTGATAGAAATGCATTACCTGTACACTTGTACAATACTGTAAAGTGGTACCTTGGTTTATGAGTATAATTTGTTCTGGAAACTTGCTCGCAAAATAATTGCTAATATACATATATACATATACCAAGGCACTTCCCCAAATTTTAGGGGGTAGCCGGCATCAAACAAATGAAACAAAAAAGGGGATCTCTCCTCTCTATGTTCCTCCCAGCCTGACATGGGACTCAACCAAGTTCGGCTGGTACTGCTAGGGTGCCACAGCCCACCCTTGCTAATATATTAAACAATTTTTCCCCTAAAAAATAAAGGAAATACACCCGGGTTCCACATGTCCATAAATACACATCTACACTTATTTCTAAAAGTTTTGTAATGGCGTTTAGTGAATAAATTATAAACCTAAAATTATAAATTAATATTAATTAATAATTCACAATATCAACTTCTACTTTACCTTTGAGTTAAGACAAGGCTACCGTGAGGGAGACAAGAGAGAAGGAAGGGATTTCTTTTTGGAGAGAGAATCTACCTCCATAAAAACTTCTGGAAAAATATTGGAAGTTCCCTCTCTTAAATGACATTCACTATCACTAACTGAATTACTTAATTTACTCTTTTTGGGCAACTGGTCGTATTTTTTTACATTTCTACGATCAGTTTTGACTAGTAATCTATCTATAGACGATTGCATTTGTCTTTTTACTTTAAAATCATATGGAAATACCACATTGCATTATCAGTAAATAATGCAAAAGCCTTATCTGGTTGATGTGGTTGTATGTAATCTTGCATTGTTTTATTACAAGTAGTATTGTTATTTTTACTAGCTAAGCTACAAACTGACTTGAAAAAGCAGGATGCTACAAACCCAAGGGCTCCAATAGGTAATATTGCCCAGTAAGGAAAGGCAAGATGCTACAAATTCAAGGGCTACACCAGGGAAAATATTCTAGTGAGGAAAGGAAATATATAACTATATATGAGAAGTAATGAATAAAAAGTATAAAATATCAGTTCACATAAAAAAATTCGCTGCAAGTCTGAACTTGAACTCCTGAAATTCCACCGATTAAAGGTTTAAAGGTCGCTCATGAATGGCAGAGGCAAGGGACAGTGACATTGCCCTAGCAATCAGATCAATGCCCTAAAGACTGACCATATATTATATGATCAGCGCACAAGCCTCCTCTCCACCCAAGCTAGGACAAGGGAGGACCAGGCAGTGGCTGCTGATGATTCAGCAGATAGACCTAAAGGCTCCCCCAAACCCCCCAACCTTAGCTCGTACGGATGGTAAAGTTGCAGACACTAATGGCACTAATGAGTCTGAGTGGGACTCAAACCCCCGACTGGCAAACACCAGGCAGAGACGTTACCAATCAGGCCACAGCAAGATGTGGTTACAGCTGGAATAAAACACTTAAAACTCCTTATGATGGAGAAAGCAAGACCGTTAGACTTAATTGGATGCCTAGTATTACATAGAGAATGGTACAGTTTGGGGAGATCTGAATGCAAAGGATGGTCAGAATTAAGGAAAATCTTAGGCAACATACATAAAGATCTAACTGAGTGATGGCGACAGAGATTGATATCAAGATCAGGAATAAAGAATTTAATAGACCATTAGTTTTTGTCCAATAAATTAAGATTTGAATTAAGAGCTGAAGACCAGACAGGAGAACAATACTTGAAACAAGGTAGAATGAAAGAATAAGAAAATTTCATGATAGATTGATCACCGAAAATCTTATAACCCAATAATTTGTGGAATAGAATAAGGAACAGTTCAAAAGTATTTCTCAAAAGTAAATTTGCTGTCAAAAAACACACCTAAAGTTTTAAAGGCATTCTATACAGTTAAAGAAACATTATCAATGCAGAGATCTTAACGGAAAAAGTTAAAAAATTTATTCGTTTGGCTACACACCCTTCTAGCCCTTTATATTTTTTTTAATGAAATGATCCCTTAAAATTCTACTCACAGCTTTTTCTGTATGATGAGTAGTCGTAGATGGTCGAACAGCCTGAGATACGTTTTCTCCTACAATTACTGGTCTCTGAGTTACTAAATTTCCTCCTTGCTCCTCTTCCTCTCTTCTTCGCTCTTCCTCTCTCTCATCTTCAAGAATCAAGGGTTCATTTGTCCGCTGCCACAATCGCAGAGAACGGTCTTGTCCACTAGTTGCAACCCAAGCACCTTTTGGGCATACAGCCAAACATCTGTAAATATGTTATTTTTATTAATAAAATAAATTTTTGAATATACTTACCCGATAATCATGTAGCTGTCAACTCCGTTGCCCGACAGAATTCTATGGAGGGATACGCCAGCTATCACAATACTAGAAGGGGGTGTTCTTACCAGCGCCACCTGTGGCCAGGTACTCAAGTACTTGTTGTTGACACCTCCTCAATTATTCCTCGGTCCACTGGTTCTCTCTGGGGAGGAAGGGAGGGTCGATTAAATCATGATTATCGGGTAAGTATATTCAAAAATTTATTTTATTAATAAAAATAACATTTTTCAATATTAAACTTACCCGATAATCATGTAGCTGATTCACACCCAGGGAGGTGGGTGAAAACCAGTGTACAAGATTAAAGGATAGCTAAGTATCCCATATTTCATATAACAGTTATCTCAAATAACAATGAAATAATAAGTACCTGGTAAGGAAGTCGAATAGAACCGTTACTCTGCCTCTTTATTTAAAGTTCGTCTTCCTTACTGAGCGCAGCGTTCCTCTTGGAGGCTGAATCAACCCAAAGGTGCCAAAGTACACGGGGTTGCAACCCCTACTAAAGGACCTCTACCAAACCTTTAACCCAGGCGCTTCTCAAGAATGAATAGACCACCCGCCAAATCCAAGGATGCGGAAGGCTTCTTAGCCTACCGTAACAACCATAAAAACAACAATAAAAGTATTCAAGAGAAAGGTTAAAAAAAAGGTTATGGGATTAAGGGAATGTAGTGGCTGAGCCCTCACCTACTACTGCACTCGCTGCTACGAATGGTCCCAGGGTGTAGCAGTTCTCGTAAAGAGACTGGACATCTTTCAGATAAAATGATGCAAACACTGACTTGCTCCTCCAATAGGTTGCATCCATTATGCTCTGCAGAGAACGGTTTTTATTAAAGGCCATCGAAGTAGCTACAGCTCTTACTTCGTGGGTCCTTACCTTCAGCAATGCAAGGTCTTCCTCCTTTAAGTGAGAATGTGCTTCTCTGATCAGAAGCCTTATATAGTACGAAAGCCCATTCTTGGACATGGGTCTCGAGGGTTTCTTGATGGCACACCATAAGGCTTCTGACTGTCCTCGAATAGGTTTAGACCTTTTCAGATAATATTTGAGAGCTCTGACAGGGCAAAGAACTCTCTCTAGTTCGTTACCTACCATGTTGGAGAGGCTAGGTATTTCAAACGATCTAGGCCAAGGACGTGAAGGAAGCTCGTTCTTTGCTAGGAATCCAAGCTGAAAAGAACATGTTGCAGATTCGGTTGTGAAACCAATGTTCTTGCTGAAGGCATGAACCTCACTGACTCTCTTAGCTGTTGCAAGGCAAACGAGAAAAAGAGTCTTGAGGGTAAGGTCCTTGAAGGAAGCTGACTGGAGAGGTTCGAACCTAGATGTCATAAGGAACCTTAAGACTACGTCTAGATTCCAGCCTGGAGTGGAAAGACGACGTTCTTTAGACGTCTCAAAAGACTTGAGAATGTCTTGAAGGTCCTTGTTGGAAGACAGGTCCAAACCTCTGTGGCGGAGAACTGAAGCCAACATGCTCCTATATCCTTTAATCGTAGGTGCTGAAAGGGATCTCTCATTCCTAAGATGTAGAAGGAAGTCAGCTATTTGGATCACAGAGGTATTGGTAGAGGATATTGAATTGGCTCTACACCAGCTTCGGAAGACCTCCCACTTAGACTGGTAGACTCTACGAGTGGAAACTCTTCTAGCTCTGGCAATCGCACTGGCTGCCTCCTTCGAAAAGCCTCTAGCTCTAGCGAATCTTTCGACAGTCTGAAGGCAGTCAGCCGAAGAGCGTGGAGGTTTGGGTGCAACCTGTCTACGTGAAGTTGACGTAGAAGGTCCACTCTTAGAGGTAGAGTCCTGGGGAAGTCGACTAGCCATTGAAGTACCTCTGTGAACCATTCTCTTGCAGGCCAAAGGGGAGCAACCAGCGTCAGCCGTGTCCCTTCGTGCGAGACGAATTTCTGCAGAACTTTGTTTATTATCTTGAACGGAGGGAATGCGTACAGGTCGAGATGGGACCAGTTCAGAAGAAAAGCATCCACATGAACCGCTGCAGGGTCTGGAACAGGGGAACAATAAAGCGGAAGTCTCTTGGTTATGGAGGTGGCAAACAGATCTATGGTAGGTTGACCCCACAAGGTCCAAAGTCTGTTGCACACACTCTTGTGGAGGGTCCATTCCGTGGGAATGACCTGATTCCTTCTGCTTAGGCGATCCGCTGAAACATTCATATCGCCCTGGATGAACCTCGTAACCAGAGTGAGGTTTAGACCTCTTGACCAAATGAGGAGGTCCCTTGCGATCTCGTAAAGGCTCCTCGAATGGGTCCCTCCTTGCTTGGAGATGTAAGCCAAGGCTGTGGTGTTGTCTGAATTCACCTCCACCACTTTGCCTAGCAGGAGGGACTTGAAGTTCAACAGGGCTAGATGAACTGCTAGCAGTTCCTTGCAGTTGATGTGGAGTAATCCTTGTTCCTCGTTCCATACTCCCGAGCATTCCCGTCCGTCCAAGGTCGCACCCCAGCCCGAGTCCGATGCATCTGAGAAGAGATGAAGATTGGGGGTCTGGATGGCCAATGATAGACCCTCCTTGAGAAGGAGATTGTGCTTCCACCACAGGAGAGTGGTCTTCATCTCTTGGTTGATAGGGATAGAGACTGCTTCTAGAGTCGAGCCCTTGTCCCAATGAGCTGCAAGATGGAATTGAAGAGGGCGGAGGTGGAGTCTTCCTAGCTCGACAAACAGGGCCAGTGATGAGAGGGTCCCTGTGAGACTCATCCACTGTCTCACTGAGCAATTGCTCCTCTTCAGCATGCTCATGATGCACTCTAGGGCTTGGCTTATCCTGGGGGCCGATGGAAAAGCCCGAAAATCCTGACTCCGAATCTCCATTCCCAGGTACACAATGGATTGGGAGGGAATGAGTTGAGATTTCTCTATATTGACTAATAGACCTAGGTCTCTGATTAAGTCTAAAGTCCAATTGAGGTTCTCCAGACAACGACGACTCGTGGAGGCTCTCAACAGCCAGTCGTCTAGGTAGAGGGAGGCTCTGATGTTCGACAAGTGTAGGAATTTCGCTACATTCCTCATCAGATGAGTAAAGACCATAGGAGCTGTGCTTAGGCCAAAACACAGGGCTTGGAACTGATAGACAACCTTTCCGAAAACGAATCTTAGGAAAGGTTGGGAGTCTGGATGAATGGGAACGTGAAAGTATGCATCTTTCAAGTCCAACGA
Organism: Palaemon carinicauda; assembly: GCF_036898095.1. NCBI lineage: Eukaryota > Metazoa > Arthropoda > Malacostraca > Decapoda > Palaemonidae > Palaemon > Palaemon carinicauda. The sequence goes on from NC_090733.1 coordinate 142,323,149, forward strand.
GACCATCCAGTCCTCCTGTCTGACCGCTGCTAAGACCGACTTGGTCGTCTCCATCGTGAACGTCTGCTTGGTGACATACTCGTTGAGAGAGCTGACGTCCAGCACCGGTCTCCAACCTCCTGTCTTCTTGGCCACAAGAAAGAGACGGTTGTAGAAGCCCGGGGATTGATGGTCCCGGACTATAACCACTGCCTTCTTCTGCACAAGTAGCGACACCTCCTGTTGCAATGCTAGCCTCTTGTCCTCTTCTTTGTAGTTGGGAGAGAGGTTGATGGGCGATGTGGTCAGAGGTGGTTTGAGGCAGAATGGAATCCTGTAACCGTTCCTCAGCCAACTGACAGACTGTGCGTCTGCACCTCTCTTCTCCCAGGCTCGCCAGAAGATCTTGAGTCTGGCTCCTACTGTTGTCTGGAGAAACGGAGAGTCAGTTCTTTCCCTTAGATGTCCTGGATCCTTTCCTAGACTTGCTCCTGTGAGAGTCTGGACGGGAGCTTCCTCGGCTGGGGGCTCTACCACGAAAGGGCGGTATGAACCTCGTAGCCGGGGTATCAGCCACTGGGGAGCGATAAGTCTTGGGGACTGAGGTGGCAACCTTAGACTTACGAGCCGATGAGGCAACAAGATCGTGCGTATCCTTTTGTATCAGGGCAGCAGACAAGTCCTTAACTAGCTCTTCGGGAAAGAGGAACTTCGAGAGCGGAGCAAAAAGGAGTTGTGACCGTTGGCAAGGTGTAATGCTGGCGGAAAGGAAGGTACACAGTTGTTCCCTTTTCTTCAACACCCCTGATACAAACAACGACGCTAGCTCACCCGATCCATCTCTGATGGCCTTATCCATGCAGGACATTAATAGCATGGCAGAATCTTTGTCCGCAGGAGAGGTTTTCTTGCTGAGGGCCCCCAGGCACCAGTCGAGAAAGTTGAACATTTCAAATGCTCTGAACATCCCTTTCAGTAAGTGATCCAGGTCTGAGAAGGTCCAACAAACCTTCGAGCGTCTCATAGCAGTTCTCCGAGGCGAGTCCACCAGACTTGAGAAGTCAGCCTGGGCAGAGGCAGGTACTCCCAAGCCTGGTGCTTCCCCTGTGGCATACCAAACGCTCGCTTTCGAAGTGAGCTTCGTTGGAGGGAACATGAAGGAAGTCTTGCCAAGGTGTTGTTTAGACTGCAGCCACTCCCCTAAGATCCTTAAAGCCCTCTTAGAGGATCTAGCTAGGACAAGCTTAGTATAGGAGGACTTAGCTTGTTGTACGCCCAGCGAAAACTCAGATGGTGGAGAGCGGGGAATAGCAGAGACAAAGTGGTCTGGGTAAATCTCCCTGAGTAGAGCCAAGACCTTACGAAAATCAATAGACTGTGGAGAAAGCTTGGATTCGTCCACGTCTGATGAGGGATCAAGGTGTGCCTCCTCATCATCCGACACCTCATCACCAGAGTGTAGCGAAGAGATCGGACAAGAATGCTGAACCGCAGAGTCAGAACGGGTAGGAACAATAACAGTGGTTTCCTCTTCCAGTAACTGTTGAGGGAAAACCTGAGGCTCAGACTGCAAAGGCTGAACAACAGACGAAGCAGAAGGAAGGCGCATGGGTGAAGGAGGTTGACTCCTAGCAAGAGAGGTTGAACCCAAGGATTGCGCTTGTTGAGCGGAGGACGGAGGCGGAGTAGCCCGTTCCTGTTCCTGTGAGATGAGCGGAGCATGATGAGGTTGAGGCTGCGCAGAACAAGGTAAAGTTCTCGCAAGCTGAGGCTCCTGAGGCGCAAGTCCAGGGTGTAGAGGAGCTTGCCTTGAGGAGGGTTGAGCTCGCTGCAGCGATGGCTGAGCAGACTGACTCAAGGAAGGGAGAGGTTGTTGTACCCCAACCGAGAGTTGCACCACTGGTGGAGCAGCAAGGGGAGGCGGAGGAAGAGTGGAATAACCCTCCTGATCCCAAAGTAAAGGTTGCCTTAAAGAAGGCTGAGGCTGAACACCACTGGGAACAGCGAACTCAGAAAGTGGTTCAACATCGTACGCCTGGCAGATGGTGCTGCGACCAGGCGGAGCGAGCGCAGGCGGGGCGAGCACAGGCGGAGCAAGAACAGGCGGAGGCGGAGGTGCAACACTCTCAGCCCGACACTCACGCATCAAGTCCGAAAGCTGTGCTTGCATGGACTGAAGCAGGGTCCACTTGGGATCGGCAGAAACGATAGTAGACTGAGGTAAAGCCTTAACAGTCGAGCTCTGTTGTGGCAGAACCTTACTCCTCTTGGGCGGAGTACAGTCGACAGATGACTGAGGCGAGTCAGAGCTGAGCCAATGACTGCAACCTGGCTGAGCACTCGCGGACTGGACTCTACGTTTAAGCGGTCTCGAGACCTGAGACCAACGTTTCTTCCCTGACAGTTGATCAGCGGACGAGAATAAGACGGGCTCAATCGTCTGCAGGTGGGAGTGACGGTCTTTGGAAGACACGCCCGCAACCACCGAGGATAGTTCTGTGCGCCTAACAAGGCCTGCCGAACCCTTATGCCCTTCGACATTGCTTCTCCCCTGGGCATGGGAGCTTGCAAGAGGTCCCGGACTGGGAGGACGACTGGCTCGCACAGAAAAATCCTCACGCACCACACTGGCACTAACACTAGCACTTGGCACTGCACCGACACTAGCACTCGTCACAGCACTGGCACTAACTCCACCCACTGCACTCTTGACCTTCAGTTCTTTAACTTCGGCCATCAGAGACTTATGGTCACTTACCACTGATTCTACTTTATCGCCTAAAGCCTGAATAGCACGCAAAACAACTGACATATCAGGCGGAGGGCACACAGTAGGTTCGGGGGTAGCCACTACAGGGGTAGGAAAAGGTAGGGGATCATGAGGTGAGGAAAACATAGAAGAGTGAGAAGAACTCCTCCTAACTCTACCTCTCTCTAACTTAGTTGAATATTTTAAAAGACGGACAAATTCCAATTCCGAAAGTCCGGCGCATTCCTCACATCGATTTTCTAACTGACAGGGCCTGTCCCTACAGTCAGAACAAGCGGTGTGAGGATCTACCGAGGCCTTCGGAATACGCCTATTGCAAGACCTACATCGTCTATGGGAGGGGGCTTGCGAAATGTCAGACATCTTGTAATCCAAAGAGTTAGCCAAAGGGGGATCCAAAAACAAGCAAAAATCGTTAACCGTTATATCAGTACTATATAAAAGCTATCTAGCTAATATAAGAAGGTTTCCAGTAAAGCGACAGCCGTTAATCTGAGAGAATACTTCACCAAATATCCGTGAATAAACTCGAAGACCATAAGCGTATCCCAGAACGTCTAGCCGGAAGCACGACAGAGGAATAATTGAGGAGGTGTCAACAACAAGTACTTGAGTACCTGGCCACAGGTGGCGCTGGTAAGAACACCCCCTTCTAGTATTGTGATAGCTGGCGTATCCCTCCATAGAATTCTGTCGGGCAACGGAGTTGACAGCTACATGATTATCGGGTAAGTTTAATATTGAAAATTGTAAATTATAAAATCAAATTAATTTTAACATAAATGAAAAAATACAATTTCTTATTTTTAGCAGCAAATCCACTTTTTATATGCAGTATATAGAAAATTCATATCAAAAGTTTCTAAACTTATTTAAAAGTATACCTACAGGGTAGAGAAGTGTGGTCTTAACTTCTACAATCCCGAAAAAAGTTATTAGATGACCAATAAAATAACTTTGAAATCCTTGAAAATGCCAGTGAAATATTTTTTTCAAAATATAGAAAAATCATACCCTACTTACATTTGCCTACAAACTGTAAACAACTATAAATCCCTTCAAAGTTGTTTAATTTTCCCCCCAAAAGGCTTATTTATTTATATAAAGTAAAACACCAACTCAACAATCATATTACAGTATTCACATTGTCACAATTTTATTCTTATAGATTAATACAATTGAAATATTTCTTGCGACTCCACTGATGTTCACACTTTAGTAATTACATTTTAAAATATGTGATTTTGAAAGTAGAAGAAATGGAATTTTCTATCGTTCTTTGAATGACTTTTCACCCTAATACTAGGAAAGATATCTACAAGAATATCACTAACTTTTGAAGTAATATGTATTTTCCTAGCTATACCAATCTGAGTCCTTCAAGTTGGGAAAAATATCCCCTACCTTAAGAATGATGGTTTATATTTCACATATGAATCACCTAAATTTCATATCACTAATAAAGATGAAGTAAGATGATAACTGAAACTGCCATGTTCTGCAAATTCTTATTTATGTAAACAAAAATCTTTCTATACAGATGACTCTTTTGTAGGGTTTTACATGCTATCAATGGTTAATTAAGGATATTAAAGTATTTTTATAAAATAATCACTTGAACAGCAATTCGTGGACGGTGTGAATATTCTAGAATTTCTACAGAAATTTGTAAAATAAGTAAATTAAATAAAAAGCAGAGTAACAAAATTAAAAGGATCATCCTCATGCATCTATTTTATGACATGGTTCATTAAAACATTTTTCCCCTTTATGATTACGATAAATACAATAGGACATAAGTGGACCAGCAATAATAAAAAGATGCCTTACCTAACGATGCCTGAGTGCCCTTGAAGAGTTATAATTCTCTGAAAATTATCTGCATCCCACTGTTTCACTGTGCCATCATGACCACATGAGAAAAACAAGTGTGTCTTGGAAATGAAACGACAGTCAGTAACACCACCTTGATGAGCATTCTTAAACAACCTGTAATTATTGAAACATAAGAATAAGTTCATCATTCAGCTATACCCGCAACTTCAGTTACTTTTTTCCAGGCATGCAACAGTATTTTGGAAAAGGGCCCATGAAGAAAAGAATCTTGATAATAAAATTTAGTTCCAATTTCACCTGATGCTCATATTGCTTTTCTCTGGGAGCTTGGTTTTATTGATATTTACCCGTAAAACTAAAAAATATCCAATTTTCTTTCCTTTCAATAGATTTAGACCTCTGGTAAAGTAATAAGACAATCGAGCAGTTAATAGCAAGAACTGATGACTTGGGCATGTCATTTTATTCCAGTCTCTGTGTTGTGTCATCTTCAGCTTGATGACAACCCTGAACTCCAGCTTTTAGAGATGTCTTCTGGATTTGTTGGTAATTACAGCACAGTTTGTTCAAGGGAATTGTTAGTGATAATGATCGGCATTCTCTTTGTGTTTTGTGTAAGGGACAGCACTATGTTGTGATTTAAATAACTGTTGTGAGCTGTGCAAAGGCCTCACTGTTTCTCTTATGGAAAAGTATTTCTATGGTTGCATAAAAAATAAATATTTCAAAGCAAAAGAGAATACTTGTTTTTAGTTTAGGAGAAAAAATCTAGATGACTAGGCTAGTTGATTATAGCAAGGATGACAATAACCACACAATCACCAAAATCCAATACAACACTTAACTAAAGTTTTGATAGTGATAAGCTTCAAAAACTCTCAACTTTTTTTAGCTTATTTTGCAAAACCACAGAAGGCCAGCGAATCTTCACTTAAAAGCAGTAATTCTGATCTAACCCTAACCTGACTTCTCAAGTCATGTCTAGAGGTAATAGTGTTTCATTTGGTAAGGGTTATGATGGTGAACAGCTTGTTACATATTAGAGATCCTCATAGTCTCAAATTATCTATTTACTTTAGACCCTTCTGATAAAAGCTTAAAGCTTTACCTTCCCGCAACCCTAGCTACTCTTTTAGACAACTAGAATGCTAGGCAGAAGACCATATTAGCTACTGAAAGTGATAGAAAATGCTGGCTTGCACAGTAGAAGCTTCTCAATCTTGACCTATGATTTACATTTATGCAACACTAATGCCAAATATGATTAATCAGATCAAATGAAAAAATTCTTTTCTTTAACAAAAGCATAGAAAACGTAAGTTTGGCTCATGATCTTCCTTTAACATACTTTTTGAAATACCATACATAAGGGTAGAATAAGAAATATAAATTTAATAAAAAAAAATTTCCATGTTAAGTTTCCTTTGAATATCATACAACGCATCAAAAGAATTAGATTTCAGTACAAAAGCTAAAATATCACTAAGCTGAAATACTTTTGTTTATTCAGAATAAGAATAGGATGATCTATACATAAAATCCAAAAAAGACAGCACTAACCAACACTGAGTTTAACTACCAACTTAACAGGAAGACATTACAAGAGTATTAGTTCCATTAGTATACAAGTTATTGATTTGATACATGAAAAAATATCCTGTACACAGGAAACAAAAGAATAAACTATATACAAATACAAATGAATGACTTTACCTTCTCTGATCACCATAATCTGTTCCATACAAACGGAGTCGAGCATCCTTGCTCCCTGTCACAAGCAGAGTACCGTCTGTTGAAAAATCCATGCACGTTGCAGGAAGGGACTTTCCGTACAATTCATGGCAGAGCTGGAGAATGGAAATATGTTATTTTCATTAGTAAAATAAATTTTTGAATATACTTACCCGATGATCATGTAGCTGTCAACTCCGTTGCCCGACAGAAATCTACGGTCGGGATACGCCAGCGATCGCTATCCAGGTGGGGGTGTACTCAACAGCGCCATCTGTGAGCAGGTACTCAAGTACTTCTTGTCAACAAGAACTCAATTTTCTCCTCGGTCCACTGGTTCTCTATGGGGAGGAAGGGCGGGTTCTTTAATTCATGATCATCGGGTAAGTATATTCAAAAATTTATTTTACTAATGAAAATAACATTTTTCAATATTAATCTTACCCGATGATCATGTAGCTGATTCACACCCAGGGTGGTGGGTGGAGACCAGCATACATGTTAACAAAGAAGCTAAGTATCCCGTATTTCATTTTATTAGTTATTCAAAATAACAAACATAAAATAAATAAGTACCTGGTAAGGAAGTCGACTTGAACCATTACTCTGCCTTTATTAAGTACGTCTTCCTTACTGAGCCTAGCGGTCCTCTTAGGATGCTGAACGACTCCTAGGTGCTGAAGTATAAAGGGCTGCAACCCATACTAAAGGACCTCATCACAACCTCTAACCTAGGCGCTTCTCAAGAAAGAATTGACCACCCCTCAAATCAACCAGGATGCGGAAGGCTTCTTAGCCGACCGTACAACCCAAAGAACAACAATAAAAAGTATTCAAGAGAAAGGTTAAAAAGGTTATGGGATTATGGGAATGTAGTGGCTGAGCCCTCACCTACTACTGCACTCGCTGCTACGAATGGTCCCAGGGTGTAGCAGTTCTCGTAAAGAGACTGGACATCTTTGAGATAGAATGATGCGAACACTGACTTGCTTCTCCAATAGGTTGCATCCATAACACTCTGCAGAGAACGGTTCTGTTTGAAGGCCACTGAAGTAGCCACAGCTCTCACTTCATGTGTCCTTACCTTCAGCAAAGCAAGGTCTTCTTCCTTCAGATGAGAATGTGCTTCTCTAATCAGAAGCCTGATGTAGTAAGAAACTGCGTTCTTAGACATTGGTAGAGAAGGCTTCTTGATAGCACACCATAAGGCTTCTGATTGTCCTCGTAATGGTTTTGACCTTCTTAGATAGTACCTAAGAGCTCTAACTGGGCAAAGTACTCTCTCCAGTTCGTTCCCCACCAAGTTGGACAGGCTTGGGATCTCGAACGACTTAGGCCAAGGACGGGAAGGAAGCTCGTTTTTAGCCAAAAAACCGAGCTGCAAGGAACATGTAGCCGTTTCAGATGTGAAACCTATGTTCCTGCTGAAGGCGTGGATCTCACTTACTCTTTTAGCTGTTGCTAAGCACACGAGGAAAAGAGTTTTTAATGTGAGGTCCTTAAAAGAGGCTGATTGGAGCGGTTCAAATCTTGATGACATAAGGAACCTTAGGACCACGTCTAGATTCCAGCCTGGAGTGGACAACCGACGTTCCTTTGAGGTCTCAAAAGACCTAAGGAGGTCCTGTAGATCTTTGTTGGTGGAAAGATCCAAGCCTCTGTGGCGGAAAACCGCTGCCAACATACTTCTGTAACCCTTGATCGTAGGAGCTGATAGGGATCTTACGTTCCTTAGATGTAACAGGAAGTCAGCAATCTGGGTTACAGTGGTACTGGTTGAGGAAACTGCATTGGCCTTGCACCAGCTTCGGAAGACTTCCCATTTAGACTGATAGACTCTGAGAGTGGATGTCCTCCTTGCTCTGGCAATCGCTCTGGCTGCCTCCTTCGAAAAGCCTCTAGCTCTTGAGAGTCTTTCGATAGTCTGAAGGCAGTCAGACGAAGAGCGTGGAGGTTTGGGTGTACCTTCTTTACGTGAGGTTGACGCAGAAGGTCCACTCTTAGAGGAAGAGTCCTGGGAACGTCGACCAGCCATTGCAGTACCTCTGTGAACCATTCTCTCACGGGCCAGAGGGGAGCAACCAACGTCAGCCGTGTCCCTTTGTGAGAGGCGAACTTCTGAAGTACCCTGTTGACAATCTTGAACGGCGGGAATGCATACAGGTCGAGATGGGACCAATCCAGCAGAAAGGCATCCACGTGAACTGCTGCTGGGTCTGGAATCGGAGAACAATACAACGGGAGCCTCTTGGTCATCGAGGTAGCGAACAGATCTATGGTTGGCTGACCCCACAGGGCCCAAAGTCTGCTGCAAACATTCTTGTGAAGGGTCCACTCTGTGGGGATGACCTGACCCTTCCGGCTGAGGCGATCTGCCATGACATTCATATCGCCCTGAATGAACCTCGTTACCAGCGTGAGCTTTCGATCTTTTGACCAAATGAGGAGGTCCCTTGCGATCTCGAACAACTTCCTCGAATGAGTCCCTCCCTGCTTGGAGATGTAAGCCAAGGCTGTGGTGTTGTCGGAGTTCACCTCCACCACCTTGTTTAGCTGGAGGGACTTGAAGTTTATCAAGGCCAGATGAACCGCCAACAACTCCTTGCAATTGATGTGAAGTGTCCTTTGCTCCTGATTCCATGTTCCCGAGCATTCCTGTCCGTCCAGTGTCGCACCCCAGCCCGTGTCTGATGCGTCCGAGAAGAGACGGTGGTCGGGGGTCTGAACAGCCAATGGTAGACCTTCCTTGAGAAGAATGCTGTTCTTCCACCACGTTAGAGTAGACCTCATCTCTTCGGAAACAGGAACTGAGACCGTTTCTAGCGTCATGTCCCTTTTCCAGTGAGCAGCTAGATGATACTGAAGGGGGCGGAGGTGGAGTCTCCCTAACTCGATGAACAGGGCCAGCGATGAAAGTGTCCCTGTTAGACTCATCCACTGCCTGACTGAGCATCGGTTCCTTCTCAGCATGCTCTGGATGCATTCTAGGGCTTGGTTGATCCTTGGGGCCGACGGAAAAGCCCGAAAAGCTCGACTCTGAATCTCCATACCCAGGTAGACAATGGTCTGGGATGGGACGAGCTGGGACTTCTCTAAATTGACCAGGAGGCCCAGTTCCTTGGTCAGATCCATAGTCCATCTGAGATTCTCCAGACAGCAACGACTTGTGGGAGCTCTTAAAAGCCAGTCGTCTAAATAGAGGGAGGCTCTGATGTCTGCCAAGTGAAGGAATTTCGCAATATTCCTCATCAGTCTGGTAAACACAAGAGGTGCCGTGCTTAGGCCAAAGCACAGGGCTTGGAACTGGTACACAACCTTTCCAAAGACGAATCTTAGGAAAGGTTGGGAGTCTGGATGGATGGGGACGTGAAAGTATGCGTCTTTCAGGTCTAACGAGACCATCCAGTCCTCCTGCCTGACCGCTGCTAGGACCGACTTCGTCGTCTCCATCGTGAACGTCTGCTTGGTGACAAAAGCATTGAGAGCACTGACGTCCAGCACCGGTCTCCAACCTCCTGTCTTCTTGGCTACCAGGAAGAGACGGTTGTAAAAGCCCGGGGATTGATGATCCCGGACTATGACCACCGCTTCCTTCTGTAGCAAGAGCGACACCTCTTGTTGCAACGCTAGCCTCTTGTCCTTCTCCTTGTAGTTGGGAGAGAGGTTGATGGGAGATGTAGCTAGAGGGGGATTGCGGCAGAACGGAATTCTGTATCCCTCCCTTAGCCACTTCACAGACTGAGTGTCTGCACCTCTGCTCTCCCAAGCTTGCCAGAAGGTCTTGAGTCTGGCTCCTACTGCTGTCTGGAGAGGAAGGCAGTCAAAACTTGCCTTTTGCGGACTTGGAACCCTTCTTGGACTTGCCACGGTGACTGTCTGCACGGGTACCTCCTCTGCTGGAGGTTCTGCCACGAAAGGGCGGGATGAACCTAGAAGCAGGTGTGTCAACTGCTGCAGGGCGGAAGGGTCTAGGCACGGAAGGTAAGGTTTTAGCCTTACGTGCAGAAGAAGCCATCAGATCATGAGTATCCTTCTGGATAAGTGAGGCAGCCATCCCCTTAACCAACTCCTCCGGAAACAGACACTTGGAGAGAGGAGCAAACAACAACTCTGACTTCTGGCAAGGAGTGATACCAGCAGATAAGAAGGAGCAAAGATGTTCTCTCTTCTTAAGGACTCCTGAAACATATGAAGCCGCAAGTTCACCAGACCCATCCCGAATTGCCTTGTCCATGCTAGACATGATCAGCATGGCCGAGTCCTTATCTGAAGGGGAAGTCTTCCTGCTTAAGGCTCCCAAACACCAATCGAGGAAGTTGAATATCTCGAAGGCATGAAAGACTCCCTTCAACAGATGATCTAAATCGGAAAAGGACCAGCAGATCTTCGAACGTCTCATAGCCAACCTGCGGGGAGAGTCAACCAGACTTGAGAAGTCGGCCTGGTCAGAGGCAGGAACCCCCAAGCCGGGTTCCTCTCCCGTGGCATACCAGACGCTCGACTTAGAAGCAAGCTTGGGAGGAGGAAAGACAAAAGAGGTCCTTCCCAGTTGCTTCTTGGAATGCAACCAGTCCCCCATAACCCTCAAAGCTCTCCTAGATGATCTGGCGAGAACAAGCTTGGTGAAGGCAGGCGCAGCAGACTGCATGCCCAGAGCAAACTCGGAGGGAGGAGAACGAGGGGTTGCAGACACAAAATGCTCAGGATACAAGTCCCTGAACAAGGCAAGGACTTTGCGAAAGTCTAAGGAGGGTGGCGAAGACTTGTGTCCTTCAACATCAGAGTGAGGTTCATCCAGATGTGCAGCTTCATCATCCGATACATCATCATCCGAAAGTTGAGTTGTGAGTGGCAAAGGCAGAGCAGCAAGCTGAACGGCTGAATCCGGCAGAACGGGTGCATGCGTACCTGCGGATCCAACATCATGCCTCTGCTGGTCGGTCTGCGAGCTGGCAACAACAAAAGCAGAGGGCTGGTGTGTGGGAGGGGCTGCGGTGGGCTGAGGAGCATGCGGTATGGTATGCAGAGCATGCTGTAAGGTATGCGGCTCATGCTGCATGGTATGCGGAGCATGCTGTAAGGTATGCAGAGCATGCTGCATGGGCTGAGGAGAATGCCGCATAGTGCTGGAACCCGGCAACTCCTGATGCGGCAGCTCACGCATGTTAGCAGATGGTGCAGCAAGAACATGCGTCTGGCAGGGAGGACTGCGCATCGGTGGAGGAGCTCTCACAGGTGGAGTGTGGGAGCAGGCAGCCGCAGTATCTGCTGAGCGCACAACCTCTGCGGGTTGTAGGTTAACAGGAGAGGTGTTAACTTTCTCGGCATGATACTCCTGCATGAATGCCGCAAGCTGAGACTGCATAGTCTGCAGCATGGACCACTTAGGGTCTACTGTGGTTGGAGCAACAACAGACGGAGCAGTAGCCTGTTGAGGGACCACTCTACCTCTCTTGGGAGGTGTGCAGTCATCAGATGACTGCGGCGAGTCCAAACTGACCCAGTGGCTACACCTGGGCCGTTGGACTAGCTCGGAAGGGACCTTACGTTTGAGCGGTCGTGAGACCTTGGTCCACCGTTTCCTCCTGGAAACTTCTTCCACAGACGAGGAATGTAAGGGCTCATTCGTCTGTATGTGGATGGGACGATCCTTAACAGATACGTCCGCAACCACTGAGGATACATCCGTGCGCCGATCAAGGCCTGCCGAACCCTTTGGTCCTTCGACATTGCTTCTCCCCTGGGCTTGGGAGCTTGCAAGAGGTCCCGGACTGGGAGGACGACTGGCACGCACAGATGTACCCTCATGCGCAACACTGACACTGACACTATGCACATCACTAGCACTAACACTTCCCACTGCACTCTTCGCTTTCAGCTCTCTGACATCTGCCAAGAGCTGATTACGGTCACTAACCAACGACTCCACCTTCTCACCGAGAGCCTGAATGGCACGCAACATATCAGCCATTGCAGGCTGAGCACTCGTAGCAGGTTCGGGAGTCACCACCACAGGGGAAGGAAAAGGTTGAGGGGCATGGGGAGAGGAAAAATCCACAGAGCGAGAAGAACTCCTCCTATCTCTCTCCTTCTCTAACCTACGTGCATATCTAAGGAATTCATTAAAATCGAATTCCGAAAGCCCAGCACATTCCCCACATCGATCTTCCAATTGACAGGATTTACCCCTACAATTGGAACATACGGTGTGAGGATCTATAGAGGCCTTCGGAAGACGCCTAGTACAAGTCCTAACACTACACTGCCTGTATTTAGGAACTTGGGACTGGTCAGACATCTTGAATTTAGAAGTAGTCAAGGGGGAATTCCAAAATTAAGCAAAGTTCGTTAACCAATAAATCAAATTAATTCCAAAAGCTTGCTAAGCTAAGGATAAAGCTTCCTGAACAGCGAAGGCTAAACTTTAGAGCAAATACATCACCAAATCGTGAACAATAACTCCAAAATCAACAGCGTATCCAAGTAGGTCTTGCCGGCGGCACGACAGAGGAAAAATTGAGTTCTTGTTGACAAGAAGTACTTGAGTACATGCTCACAGATGGCGCTGTTGAGTACACCCCCACCTGGATAGCGATCGCTGGCGTATCCCGACCGTAGATTTCTGTCGGGCAACGGAGTTGACAGCTACATGATCATCGGGTAAGATTAATATTGAAAAAGTTCAAATAAGAATCTGTAACACTACCTGAACCAAAGCTTGTTAATCTATCTAACCTTAAACTTTTGAAATCTGAAAACTATAAAAAAAAGGTTCTGATAAAACTATCGCAATTTCAAATGGAAATAAAACTGTTGTTTTGCAGTATCATTCATCATGCACCTGATTTACAGCAATTCATTTACTTCCTTAAAATGTTATTTTTATTAATAAAATAAATTTTTGAATATACTTACCCGATAATCATGTAGCTGTCAACTCCGTTGCCCGACAGAATTCTATGGAGGGATACGCCAGCTATCACAATACTAGAAGGGGGTGTATTTACCAGCGCCACCTGTGGCCAGGTACTCAAGTACTTCTTGTTGACACCTCCTCAATTATTCCTCGGTCCACTGGTTCTCTATGGGGAGGAAGGGAGGGTCGATTAAATCATGATTATCGGGTAAGTATATTCAAAAATTTATTTTATTAATAAAAATAACATTTTTCAATATTAAACTTACCCGATAATCATGTAGCTGATTCACACCCAGGGGGGTGGGTGAAAACCAGTGTACAAGATTAAAGGATAGCTAAGTATCCCATATTTCATATAATCAGTTATCCACAATAACAATGAAATAATAAGTACCTGGTAAGGAAGTCGACTTGAACCGTTACTCTGCCTTTAATAAGATCGTCTTCCTTACTGAGCGCAGCGTTCCTCTTGGGAGGCTGAATCAACTCAAAGGTGCTAAAGTATACAGGGCTGCAACCCATACTAAAGGACCTCATCACAACCTTTAACCTTGGCGCTTCTCAAGAAAGAATTGACCACCCGCCAAATCAACAAGGATGTGGAAGGCTTCTTAGCCGACCGTACAACCCATAAAAAGTATTCAAGAGAAAGGTTAAAAAGTTATGGGATTATGGGAATGTAGTGGCTGAGCCCTCGCCTACTACTGCATTCGTTGCTACGAATGGACCCAGGGTGTAGCAGTACTCGTAAAGAGACTGGACATCTTTGAGATAGAATGATGCGAACACTGACTTGTTTCTCCAATAGGTTGCATCCATAACACTCTGCAGAGAACGGTTCTGTTTGAAGGCCACTGAAGTAGCCACAGCTCTCACTTCATGTGTCCTTACCTTCAGCAAAGCAAGGTCTTCTTCCTTCAGATGAGAATTTGCTTCTCTAATCAGAAGCCTGATGTAGTAAGAAACTGAGTTCTTAGACATTGGTAGAGAAGGCTTCTTGATAGCACACCATAAGGCTTCTGATTGTCCTCGTAATGGTTTTGACCTTCTTAGATAGTACTTAAGAGCTCTAACTGGGCAAAGTACTCTCTCCAGTTCGTTCCCCACCATGTTGGACAGGCTTGGGATCTCGAACGACTTAGGCCAAGGACGGGAAGGAAGCTCGTTTTTAGCCAAAAAACCGAGCTGCAAGGAACATGTAGCCGTTTCAGATGTGAAACCTATGTTCCTGCTGAAGGCGTGGATCTCACTTACTCTTTTACCTGTTGCTAAGCACACGAGGAAAAGAGTTTTTAATGTGAGGTCCTTAAAAGAGGCTGATTGGAGCGGTTCAAATCCTGATGACATTAGGAACCTTAGGACCACGTCTAGATTCCAGCCTGGAGTGGACAACCGACGTTCCTTTGAGGTCTCAAAAGACCTAAGGAGGTCCTGTAGATCTTTGTTGGAGGAAAGATCCAAGCCTCTGTGGCGGAAAACCGCTGCCAACAAACTTCTGTAACCCTTGATCGTAGGAGCTGATAGGGATCTTACGTTCCTTAGATGTAACAGGAAGTCAGCAATCTGGGTTACATTGGTACTGGTTGAGGAAAACTGCATTGGCCTTGCACCAGCTTCGGAAGACTTCCCATTAAGACTGATAGACTCTGAGAGTGGATGTCGTCCTTGCTCTGGCAATCGCTCTGGCTGCCTCCTTCGAAAAGCCTCTAGCTCTTGAGAGTCTTTCGATAGTCTGAAGGCAGTCAGACGAAGAGCGTGGAGGTTGGGTGTACCTTCTTTACGTGAGGTTGACGCAGAAGGTCCACTCTAGGAGGAAGAGTCCTGGGAACGTCGACCAGCCATTGCAGTACCTCAGTGAACCATTCTCTCGCGGGCCAGAGGGGAGCAACCAACGTCAGCCGTGTCCCTTTGTGAGAGGCGAACTTCTGAAGTACCCTGTTGACAATCTTGAACGGCGGGAATGCATACAGGTTGAGATGGGACCAATCCAGCAGAAAGGCATCCACGCGAACTGCTGCTGGGTCTGGAATCGGAGAACAATACAAGAGGAGCCTCTTGGTCATCGAGGTAGCGAATAGATCTATGGTTGGCTGACCCCACAGGGCCCAAAGTCTGCTGCAAACATTCTTGTGAAGGGTCCACTCTGTGGGGAAGACCTGACCCTTCCGGCTGAGGCGATCTGCCATGACATTCATATCGCCCTGAATGAGCCTCGTTACCAGCGTGAGCTTTCGATCTTTTGACCAAATGAGGAGGTCCCTTGCGATCTCGAACAACTTCCTCGAATGAGTCCCTCCCTGCTTGGAGATGTAAGCCAAGGCTGTGGTGTAGTCGGAGTTCACCTCCACCACCTTGTTAAGCTGGAGGGACTTGAAGTTTATCAAGGCCAAATGAACTGCCAACAACTCCTTGCAATAGATGTGAAGTGTCCTTTGCTCCTGATTCCATGTTCCCGAGCATTCCTGTCCGTCCAGTGTCGCACCCCAGCCCGTGTCCGATGCGTCCGAGAAGAGACGGTGGTCGGAGGTCTGAACAGCCAAAGGTAGACCTTCCTTGAGAAGAATGCTGTTCTTCCACCACGTTAGAGTAGACCTCATCTCTTCGGAAACAGGAACTGAGCCCGTCTCTAGCGTCATGTCCTTTATCCAGTGAGCAGCTAGATGATACTGAAGGGGGCGGAGGTGGAGTCTCCCTAACTCGATGAACAGGGCCAGCGATGAAAGTGTCCCTGTTAGACTCATCCACTGCCTGACTAAGCATCGGTTCCTTCTCAGCATGCTCTGGATGCATTCTAGGGCTTGGAAGATCCTTGGGGCCGACGGACAAGTCCGAAAAGCTTGACTCTGAAGATCCATACCCAAGGAGACAATGGTCTGGGATGGAACGAGCTGAGACTCCTCAAAATTGACCAGGAGGCCCAGTTCCTTGGTCAGATCCATAGTCCATTTGAAAATCTCCAGACAGCGACGACTTGAGAGAGCTCTTAAAAGCCAGTCGTCTGACGGAGCCGGACACAAGATCATGATACTGCTGCACAGTCTGTAAACTGTCAATCATGGGCAAGCGAGGAAGTACAGTGACAACCCGAATCTGTCTAGACTGTCTGGGTCGTACAGACAACTCCTTAACGGGTTGCTGAGGTTGCCGCACTGCGTCACAACAAGTCCCTTCTGTTGGTTGTTGAACGTCTTCCCCGTGACACATTGACTCCGTAAACAAAAAATCCTCTAACAAGGACTAAGCTTGGACTGCATGTCATGCAACACAGCTCAAGGTCTATGGGAGCAGGTGTGGTAACAGACGGGATTAGCGGCTGAAGTGTAACCATTACCTTCCCTGTAAGCATGTTATGCTTAAATAAAAGTCCATAAGAGGTTATGCAGCTAAAGGCTCCCTCCAAATGACAGAGTCCTCAAGGGAATATCAGAAGGAGGGAGAAAAGAACTTTCTCATCCACAGGGACCTTATCCTAGAAAAGCTAAGTTCTCTGAGTGAGAGTTCACTGGTGCAAAGCAGCAGACTAGAAGGCAACGTTATGAAACTGCTTGACAGTCTAGTGAGTTGGCAACAACCCAAGATGTGTTGAGAAGCATGCGGTAAGGTATGCAGAGCATGATGTATGCAGAGTATGCTGAATGCAGAGCATGCTGTATGTAGAGCATGTTGTATGCAGAGCATGCTGAATGCAGAGCATGCTGTATGCAGAGCATGTTGTATGCAGAGCATGCTGAATGCAGAGCATGCTGAATGCTGAGCATGTAGTAAGCAGAGCCTGCTGTAAGCAGAGCCTGCTGAAAGGAAAGCAGAGCGTGTGCATGGCGTTTAACATTTCTCAGAAATTCCATGACCAGTGCTAGAGTGCTTTATGCATGCTTGCATGGGGTTTAAACCATGGTATGCTGAACAGCAGAGTCAGAACGAGCTGGAACAACAATAGTGTGGTTTCCTCTTCAAGACTCCGATGAGGGAACACCTGAGGCTCAGTCTGCAAAGGCTGAATAAAAGACAAGCAGAAGGAAGGCGCATGGGTGGAGGAGGCTGACTCCTAGCATGAGTGGTTGAACCCAAGGGTTGCGCTTGCTGAGCGGTTGGCGGAAGCGGAGTAGCAAGTTCCAGTTCCTGTGGTGTGAGCGGAGCGCGATGAGGAAGAGGCTGCGCAGAACAAGGTAAATGTCTCGCAAGCTGAGGCTCCTGAGGCGCAAGGCTAAGGTGTTGTGGTGCTTGCCTTATGGAGGGTTGAGCTCGCTGCAGCAAGAGCTGAGGAAACTGACTCATGGACGGGAGAGGTTGTTGTACCTCAACCGAGTGTTGCATCACTGGTGGAGCAGCAAGTGGAGGCGGAGGAAGAGAGGTATAATCCTCCTGATCCCAATGTAAAGGTTGCCTTAAGAAAGGCGGAGGCTGAACACCACAGGGAACAGCAAACTCAGCACGTGTCTCAACATCGTACGCCTGGCAGGTGGAACTGCTGGCAGGTGGTACTGCGATCAGGCGGAGCGAGTGTAGGTGGAGGGAGTGTAGGCGGAGGCGGAGGAGCAACACTCTCAGCCCGACACTCACGCATCAAGTCCGAAAGCTGTGCTTGCATGGACTGTAGTAGAGTCCACAACATCATACGCCTGGCAGATGGTACTGTGATCAGGCGGAGCGAGTGTAGGAGGAGGGAGTGTAGGCGGAGGCGGAGGAGCAACACTCTCAGCCCGACACTCACTCATCAAGTCCGAAAGCTGTGCTTGCATGGACTGTAGTAGAGTCCACAACATCGTACGCCTGGCAGATGGTACTGTGATCAGGCGGAGCGAGTGTAGGAGGAGGGAGTGTAGGCGGAGGCGGAGGAGCAACACTCTCAGCCCGACACTCACTCATCAAGTCCGAAAGCTGTGCTTGCATGGACTGTAGTAGAGTTCACAACATCGTACGCCTGGCAGATGGTGCTGCGACCAGGCGGAGCAGGTGCAGGCTGGGCGAGCACAGGCGGAGCAGGTGCAGGCTGGGCGAGCACAGGCGGAGCAGGTGCAGGCTGGGCGAGCACAGGCGGAGCAGGTGCAGGCTGGGCGAGCACAGGCGGAGCGAGAACAGGTGGAGGGAGTGTAGGCGGAGGAGGAGGTGCAACACTCTCAGCCCGACACTCACGCATCAAGACCGAAAGTTGTGACTGTATGGATGCACTCGGATTGTGAACTTTAACTTCGTACGTCTGGCATAGGTCTGGACTTAACGTTTAAGAAGTCTTGAGACCTGAGACCAGCGTTACTCTGCCTTTATTTTCTCCCCTAATCTCTTCTGCAGACGAGCAAAATAAGGGCTCAATCGTCTGCGGGTGGGAGTGACGGTCTCGGTAAGACACGCCCACAACCACCGAGAATACTTCTGTGCGTCGATCAAGGCCTGCTGAACCCTTATGCCCTTCGACATTGCTTCTCCCCTGGGCTTGGGAGCTTGCAAGAGGTCCCGGACTGGGAGGACGACTGGCGCGCACAAAAGTACCCTCACGCACTAATCACTTATCACTTTGATTTCTGTTTGCACTTATTTCACTGAACTCGAAACTTTAAGTGGTTTGTACCTGAAATACGCAATTCTATCCTTTCTCAAAGTTAGTAATTGCGAAAACAGAATTACAATGTAACAGAAAAATCTAATGAAAGATAATTCAGTGGTTGGAAAGAGACTAAACACTAGATCACTCTAGAAACGTTTAGTTTCTTCCCCTAAAGAGACTAGGGAGAAGAGCAAAAAACGATAACGACGTTACTCGTACGCCTGGCAGGCTTGAATGAAACGTTTATCCTCTTTCTCCCTCCGTCTCTATCTCTCTCTCTCTCTCTCTCTCTCTCTCTTGCTTAGAACCTGAGAGAAGAGCCCAATCATATATATCGTTAAAACATATTATTGTTAAAGGAAAAAAACTGAAAAGTTCCTTTATTAGGATCAAAACCATTAAGTTAAGAAAGAATGAACAAAACGCTAGACACGGTTACTCTTACTGCAACGTGAAACCGTGAACATTCTTTCTCTATCGTAACGATAGAGTGCAAGTTGAACGTTCTGAACGTCAACAACTGCAGAGACAAAACAAAACGTTAGTTCAACTTTGAAAACAGTACGAGACTATCAAAGAAATTCTTTCAAAAACATTAAAATAGCATAATATGTTAACAGGTAAAACCGAAATGACGGGCTCAAAGTTAATTAACTTCGGTAAAAGACCGCCTACTATTAGGAAGGTCGAATATAAACAAATATAAAAATTAATTTTAATGAGTTTATAATAAAAGGAAGTTAATCGAAGAGGCCTATAAGAGGCGGAGAGATATAAAATAAATCTATAACTTTTGTTAAGCAAAATTAAGAAAGAGAGTCTATACTCTCTTAGACACCAACACTTCCGTCTAAGGGAAGGGTCGGCCATTTAAAGGTGAAAGAGAGTTCATACTCTCTTCGTCACCAAAAATAATCAAATTAATTCCAAAAGCTAACTAAGCTAATATAGAAGTTTCCAGTAAAGCGACAGCCGAAATCAAAGAGAAATACTTCACCAAAGTCGTGAAAATACTCCAAGAACATAAGCGTATCCCAGAACGTCTTGCCGGAAGCACGACAGAGGAATAATTGAGGAGGTGTCAACAAGAAGTACTTGAGTACCTGGCCACAGGTGGCGCTGGTAAATACACCCCCTTCTAGTATTGTGATAGCTGGCGTATCCCTCCATAGAATTCTGTCGGGCAACGGAGTTGACAGCTACATGATTATCGGGTAAGTTTAATATTGAAAAATTACAGTTTGTAGAAAAATTTTAATATTCAAACAGCATACTGTATGACCATTTATATAAATACCATTAACCACTAACTTTCAATTATCATAATTATAAATAAATAATTAGGCAAACTGAATTTGATAAACTTAAATCTCATTAAATATATAAAAGACCTTTTAAAAATCTAATAACTGGATAAACTACATTGAAGATTTAGACAAAGTTTCTTAAATAGATTTGTTACCAAGACTTAATATTCATTGCTGTTCAAAAAGTTAAGATAATAGACTAAAATCTTTTTAATTTCTTTCAGCACTCTGCATTCTGGGATCGAGTCATGCAGATGCATTAAACAAACACCTGCAACCTATTAAAAGATGGGACTGAATTACATCAATATTGAACATTTATCTGTTATGAAAAACAAAAGAATTCAAATACCAAGTAACAGATTTAATCTTTTATCATTACTCAATTGATTACAAAACAAAGCTTGCCATTTATTGAAGATAAACTGAATTTTGAATACATTTACATATCGTAAAAGCATCACTTACAGAAGTAGTTATTCCCATTATGGCCAAGTGCTATAGCTGCACCCTACCATTTCAATAAAATCTATTATTTATACTTTGCTTCAAAGAGTAAATCTTCCTCTCACAAGAAATAAAGGAAATAGATTGTCAGAACTGTCTTCTATTAGAGCAACAAGACCTGGGTCTAGATTGAGATCTTCTGGAGCTATGTAAATTAGAAAAAGGGCAAGACCAATAATTAGAAGAACTACAATTAGCTGCCAAAAAACCTGAAGAAGAAGTTGAGGGATGATATAAAACTGACCTCATGGCACATAAATGTGTCCTGTTAGATATTAGCTCTACAACCTTTCAATCTTACTAGCATCTAAATATACTGTAGGGCCTAATACAAGTTATCAAAAGAATATTTTTGAGTATCTAAGACTGGATTAATAAAAGAAGAAACTAAATTCTCTCTTCACTACAGCACAAAATTAGTAAACACCTCCAAAGCAGCTGCAAGATTCCATGACATTCAAGCGCATGATTTGAAAGTAAGATTTATGGAAATAATTGCCCGATTACAAAAGAAAAAGGTGCTTGCACAAGCACGGGAAGAGGCTACTTATTGAAGCAGGCAACAATTGTGGTACAATTAATTAATAAAGGACAGAAAAGTTTTTAGACAGTAACCAGACTTATTAGAAATATGATATTTTGATTAAAAAATGTTATTTTTATTAATAAAATAAATTTTTGAATATACTTACCCGGTGATTATATAAGCTGCAACTCTGTTGCTCGACAGAAAACTCTACGTTCAAAATACGCCAGCGATCGCTATGCAGGTAGGGGGTGTACATCAACAGCGCCATCTGTCGAGCAGGTACTCAGTACTCAATGTAAACACAGAACCAATTTTCTCCTCGGTCCACTGGGTCTCTATTGGGGAGGAAGGGAGGGTCCTTTAATATATAATCACCGGGTAAGTATATTCAAAAATTTATTTTAATAATAAAAATAACATTTTTCAATATTAAATTTAGCCGGTGATTATATAAGCTGATTCACACCCAGGGGGGTGGGTAGAGACCAGCATTACTTGTTTACATTATTATGAGCTAAGTATTTTGTATTTCATTTTAGCAGTTATTCAAAATAACAAACATAAAATAAATAAGTACCTGGTAAGGAAGTCGACTTGAACAATTACTCTGCCTTTTTAAGTACGTCTTCCTTACGGAGCCTCGCGATCCTCTTAGGATGCTGAGCGACCCCTAGGATCTGAAGTATCAAGGGTTGCAACCCATACAACAGGACCTCATCAAAACCTCTAATCTAGGCGCTTCTCAAGAAATGACTTTGACCACCCGCCAAATCAAGTAGGATGCGAAAGGCTTCTTAGCCTTCCGGACAACCCAAAAAACAATAATAAAACATTTCAAGAGAAAGATTAAAAAGGTTATGGAATTAGGGAATTGTAGTGGTGAGCCCTCACCCACTACTGCACTCGTTGCTACGAATGGTCCCAGAGTGTAGCAGTTCTCGTAAAGAGACTGGACATTCTTAAGATAAAAAGACGCGAATACTGACTTGCTTTTCCAATAGGTTGCGTCGATTATACTTTGCAGAGATCTATTTTGTTTAAAGGCCACGGAAGTTGCGACAGCTCTAACTTCGTGTGTCCTTACCTTCAGCAAAGCTTGGTCTTCCTCATTCAGATGGGAATGAGCTTCTCGTATTAACAGTCTGATAAAATAGGATAAAGCATTCTTTGACATAGGCAAAGATGGTTTATTAACTGAACACCATAAAGCTTCAGACGGGCCTCGTAAAGGTTTAGTTCGTTTTAAATAGAACTTAAGAGCTCTTACAGGACATGAAGACTCTTTCTAGTTCATTTCCAACCATACGATAAGTTTGGAATATCGAACGATATTGGCCAAGGCCGAGAAGGCAGCTTGTTTTTGGCTAGAAAACCAAGTTGTAGAACATGTAGCCGTTTCGGATGAGAATCCGATGTTCTTGCTGAAGGCATGAATCTCACTGACTCTTTTAGCTGTGGCTAAGCATACCAGGAAAAGAGTCTTTAAGGTGAGATCTTTCAGGGAGGCTGATTGTAGCGGTTCGAACCTGTCTGACATAAGGAATCTTAGTACCACGTCTAAATTCCAACCAGGTGTAACCAAACGATGCTCCTTCGTGGTCTCAAAAGACTTAAGGAGGTCCTGTAGATCTTTATTGTTGGAAAGATCTAAGCCTCTGTGACGGAAGACTGATGCCAACATGCTTCTGTAACCCTTGATAGTGGGAGCTGAAAGAGATCGTTCTTTCCTCAGATATAAGAGGAAGTCAGCTATTTGAGTTACAGAGGTACTGGTCGAGGATACGGATACTGACTTGCACCAGTTTCGGAAGATTTCCCACTTCGATTGGTAGACTCTACGGGTGGATGTTCTCCTTGCTCTAGCCATCGCTCTGGCTGCCTCCTTCGAAAAGCCTCTAGCTCTCGAGTCTTTCGATAGTCTGAAGGCAGTCAGACGAAGAGCGTGGAGGCCTTGGTGTACCTTCTTTACGCGTGGCTGACGTAGAAGGTCCACCCTTAGGGGAAGCGTTCTGGGAACGTCTACTAGCCATCGAAGTACCTCGGTGAACCATACTCTCGCGGGCCAGAGGGAAGCAACTAGCGTCAACCTTGTCCCTTCGTGAGAGGCGAACTTCTGCAGTACCTTGTTGACAATCTTGAACGGAGGGAATGCATATAGATCTAGATGTGACCAATCTAGCAGAAAGGCATCTATATGAACTGCTGCTGGGTCCGGGATTGGTGAGCAAAATATTGGGAGCCTCTTGGTCATCGAGGTTGCGAAGAGATCTATGGTTGGCTGGCCCCAGGTGGCCCAAAGTCTCTTGCATACATCCTTGTGGAGGGTCCATTCTGTTGGAATTATTTGTCCCTTCCGACTGAGACAATCTGCCATGACATTCAAGTTGCCTTGGATGAACCTCGTTACTAGTGATATGTCTAGACCTTTTGACCAGGTGAGGAGGTCCCTTGCGATCTCGTACAACGTCAGAGAGTAGGTCCCTCCTTGCTTGGAGATGTACGCCAAAGCCGTGGTGTTGTCCGAGTTCACCTCCACCACTTTGCCTTGAAGGAGAGACCTGAAGCTTTTCCAGGTCAGACGTACTGCCAGTAGCTCCTTGCAGTTGAAATGCATTGTCCTTTGACTCGAGTTCCATAATCCCGAGCATTCCCGACCGTCTAATGTCGCACCCCAGCCTACATCCGATGCGTCCGAGAAGAGAACGTGGTTGGGAGTCTGAACAGTCAGGGGAAGACCCTCTCTAAGGTTGATATAGTCCTTTCACCAAGTCAGACAAGGCTTTATCTTTCCGGAAACCGGGATCGAGACCGCTTCTAGCGTCTTGTCCTTTTTCCAGTGAAAAGCTAGATGGTATAGAAGAGGACGGAGGTGTAGTCTTCCTAGTGACACAAATTGATCCACGGATGACAGTGTCCCTACCAGACTCATCCACAGCCTGACTGGGCAGCGTTCCTTCTTCAGCCTCTTCTGGATGGATAGCAGGGCTGGGGGCTGATCGTCTTGTTCAGCAACGTCCTCATCAGAGGGTTCCTCATCCGAAACTGATGAGGAAACGGCAACGGAGTGTGCAACGTCTGACTCGCTGAATCCGGTCGCACTGGTGGATGCGTGACGGAGCCGGACGCAATATCATGGAACTGCTGCACAGTCTGTGAACTGTCAACAACCATGGGTGCGCGAGGAAGTACAGCGTCAACCCGAAACTGTCTAGACTGTCTGGGTTGTGCAGTCAACACCCTACCGGGTTGCTGAGGTTGACGCACTGCGTCACAACAAGTCACCTCTGCTGGTTGTTGAACGTCCTGAACGTCAACAACCACCTCCGAGCGTCGCTTAACGTCAACGTGCGACTGGCAACCCACACTGGGTCGCATCGGTGGAGGAACCACCTCAACTGGCAGACGCGAGTAGGTAACCTCAGCGTCAACAGGGCGCACAACCGACCGGTTGGAAGGTTGTTGGCCAGAAGGAGGAACCACCTCAACTGGCAGACACGAGTAGGTTACCTCAGCGTCAACAGGGCGCACAACCAACCGGTTGGAAGGTTGTTGGCCAGAAGGAGGAACCACCTCAACTGGCAGACGCGAGTAGGTTACCTCAGCGTCAACAGGGCGCACAACCGACCGGTTGGAAGGTTGTTGGCCAGAAGGTTCTTCTCCGCATTTAAGTCCTCTATCAAGGACGCAAGCTTGGACTGCATGTCTTGCAGCAAAGCCCATTTAGGGTCTACGGGAGCAGGTGTGGCAACAGACGGGGTTAGCGACTGAGGCGGAACCATTTACCATCCCTGAAAGCCTTGTTATGTGTGACATAATAGTACAGCAAAACTTCAAAGGCTCGACAAAAGTTGAGAAGTTGACCTGTAAACAACTTGGAGCGTCTCCTGGCTAGGCGCCAGGGCGAGGCTACCAGAATTGAGAAGTCTATCTGGGCAGAGGCATGAACTCCCAAGCCGAGAACTTCTCTCGTGTCCTATCAGACTCTCGCTCTATAAGCCAGTTTAAAAGAAGGGAAATCAAAGGCTGTATCCCTAAAACTCCTCCTGGTGCAAAAACCAGTCGCCTAGCCAACGTAACGCTCTCTAGGAGAGCGAGAGAGCACTAGCTTAAAAACAACGGCTTCGAAGTAGCTAGGCCTAGTGTAAGTTCTGACGTTTAGGCGAACGAGGAGCAGCAGTTACAAGATCCGGACGAAGATCCTAAAAAAAAATCATCATGATTTAATTAAAGTCCATAGGAGGCTAAGCAGCTTAAGGCTCCTCTCCATCTGACAGAGTCCTCAAGGGAATATCAGTAGGAGGGAGAACAGCAACTTCCTCATCTACAGGAACCTTGTCTGATAAAAGCTAGGTTACCTCAGTGAGTCTCTAACTGGTGCATTAGTAGCAGACCAGAAGGCAACGTCATGTAACTGCTTGACAGTCTGTGAACTGTCAACAACTGAAATGTCAACCACAACAGGTGCGTGAGGACATACAGTGTCCACTCGAGACTGCTTTGACTGTCTAGACTGAGCAGTCAAAACAACTCTAGAATGCGGAGGTTGACGCATCGCGTCAAAACAAAACAACTTAGACTGTTGTTGTACCTCGCGAACGTCAACGGAAGGTTCCGTGCGTTACTGAACGTCAACATGCGGCTGGCAGGGTACACTGGAACGCATGGGTGGCGGGACTCTCTCAGCTGGAGTGCGGCAGAAGGTCGCCTCAGCGTCCACAGGACGCACAACCGTGGTTGGTTGTAGGCTAGAGGTTGGTGCAGTGTCAACCTTCTCCGCACGAAAGTCCCGCATCAATGACGTTAACTGAGACTGCATGGTCTGCAGCAAAGACCACTTAGGGTCTACAGGAGCAGGTGCGGCAACAGACGGTGTGACTGCCTGATGCGGTACCGCTTTGCCTCTCTTAGGAGGTGAGCAGTCGTCGGAAGACTGCAGCGAGTCCGAACTGACCCAGTGGCTACAACTGGGCCGTTGGACTTGCGCGGAAGGGACCGACTTGCGCTTAATAAGCCGCGAGACCTTGGTCCATGGTTTCTTACGAGAACCCTCTTCCGCAGACGAGAAATAAATGGGCTCTCTCGTCTTTGTGTGGGTGGGGCGATCTTGGGTAGATACGCCCGAAACCACGGAGGGAAAAACGTCTGTTCGTTGATCAAGGCCTCTCGAACCCATAAGTCGTTCGACATTACTTCTCCCCTGGGCTTGGGAGCTTGCAAGAGGTCCCGGACTAGGTGAACGACAGGCACGAACAGACGAACCCTCGGACGCAACACTGTAACACTTTGCGCATATCACTTTATCGATTTTCTGTTTTGCACTTATTTCACTGAAATCGAAACTTTTACCGATTTCTACCTGAAACACGCAATTCTACCCTTCATTAAAAGGTAGTAATTGCAAAATCAGTCGTATAATGCAGCTCATTAATACTAGCAAAAAACAGAAAACATATATAAAGATAAAAAATTCAGTGGCTGGGAAAGAGACTAAACACTAGTTCAAATAAACTACGTTTACAATCTCTCACCGCACATAGCCTGGGGACAAGAATAAAACCCTAGAAACGTTTTACCTTCCTCCCCGTACAGAGACTAGGGACGAGAGAAACACGAGAACAACGTTACCCGCTTGAACGGAACGTTTTCTCTCCTCCTCTCCCTCCGTCTCTATCTCTCTCTCTCTTTCTCTCTTGATTTCGCACCTAAGAGAAGAGCCCAATTATATATCGTCAAAAAAAAAACATGTTATTTGACTAAAGGAAAAAACTGAAAGGTTTTCCAAATAAAAAGTTCCTTTAATTTAGAATTTAAAACATTTAAGCTAAGAAAGAATGAACAAAACGTCAGAATCGATTTACTCTTACTGCAAAGTGAAACCGTGATACACTCTCTCTCTATCGTAACGATAGAGCGCATGTTGAACGTCCTGAACGTCAACAACTGCGTAGTCTAAAAAACTAAACGTTAGTTCATCTTTGAAAACAGTACGAAGACTATCAAAGAAATTCTTTCAAAAAACATTAAATTTAAAAAGTTTTAAATTCTTTAAAGGCTAAATATGATATAACGGGCTCAACGTTGATTAACTTCGGTTCCAAGTTAGGACCGCCTACTATCAGGAAAGGTCGCATATAAACAAAACATAAAAATTTATTTTTATATGTTTATAATAAATGGAAAGTTAATCGAAGAGGCCTAATAAAGGTGGAGAGATATAAAATATATAGATCTATAACGTGTTAAGCAAAATTACTAAAAACCTAAACACACTTCCGTCTAAGGGAAGGGTCGGCCATTTAAAAGTGAAAGAGAGTCCATACTCTCTTTGTCACCATAATTAAATCTATCCAAAACGAGTTCAAGTTTTGAGATGAAGATAAAACACCTGCATAGCGAAAGCTCAAAACTAGAATAGTGTACTTCACCAAATAGTTGTGAAAACAAATCCAGTTAGTAACAGCGAATTAGTAGGTCTTGCCGGTAGCCCGACAGAGAGAAAATTGATTCTGTGTTTACATTGAGTACTGAGTACCTGCTCGACAGATGGCGCTGTTGATGTACACCCCCTACCTGCATAGCGATCGCTGGCGTATTTTGAACGTAGAGTTTTCTGTCGAGCAACAGAGTTGCAGCTTATATAATCACCGGCTAAGTTTAATATTGAAAAATAAATTTTTGAATATACTTACCCGGTGAATATATAATAGCTGACGTCTCCGACGGCTCGACAGATTCCAAAAACTCGCGAGCGATCGCCGTGAAGGTTGCGGGTGTGCCCACCAGCGCCGACTATCGGCCAGATACCGCATATACTTGTAAACATCTCCAGTTCTTCTCAGTCCCCTAGGTCTCTATCGGGGAGGAAGGGAGGGCCTTTAATTTATATATTCACCGGGTAAGTATATTCAAAAATTTATTTTATAATCAAAATATCATTTTTAAATATTAAACTTAGCCGGTGAATATATAATAGCTGATTCACACCCATGGTGGTGGGTAGAGACCAGTATTAATACAATAAAGGCGTATAGGCTCAAGAGTTTTTGACAATTATTCAAAAAACAGACTTAAGTATAGGTACCTGGTAAGGAAGCAGACTCTGATTATTACTCTGCCTCATTAGTCCGCTATCCTCATGAAGCCCAGCGATCCTCTTAGGATGCCGAAAGACTCCCAGGATCTGCTATAACCAGGGTGAACACCCCTATAACAGGACCTCATCAATACCCTTAATCTGGGCGCTCTCAAGAAACAATATTTTGACCACCCGCCAAATCAAAAAGATTGCGAAAGACTTCTTAGTCTCCCGTACAACCCAAAATAAGATTAAAAATTTCAAGAGTAGATTAAAAGGATATTGGGATTAAGGGAATGTAGTGGTAGAGCCTTCACCCACTACTGCACTCGCTGCTACGAATGGTCCCAGTGTGTAGCAGTCCTCATAAAGAGTCTGGACATCTTTCAAGTAATATAAAGCGAAAACCGACTTGCCTCTCTAAAAGGTCGCGTCCATAATACTTTTAATGGGTCTATTTTGCTTAAACGCTACAGAAGTTGCTATCGCTTTAACTTCATGAGCCTTGACTTTAAGTAAATTATGATCCTTCTCACTTAATTGAGAGTGTGCCTCCCGAATCAAAAGTCTAATAAAATAAGACCACGCATTCTTAGACATAGGCAAAGAGGGCTTTTTAACGGAGCACCATAAAGCCTCTGAACAACCTCGTCGCGGTTTAGTTCTGGATAAACAAAAATTAAGAGCTCTAACGGGGCACAGCACTCTTTCAACTTCATTCCCCACAATCTCAGAAAGACTGGGGATTTCAAATGATTTAGGCCAAGGACGAGACGGAAGTTCATTCTTGGCCAAAAAAAACCAAGTTGAAGAGCGCATACTGCTTTATTAGCGGAGAAACCGATGGTCTTGCTAAAAGCATGTACAGTATCTCACTAACCCTTTTAGCCGAAGCCAAGCTCACCAAAAAAAAGTGTCTTGAGGGTAAGATCCTTCAGGGAGGCTGAATTTAATGGTTCAAACCTGTCTGACATAAGGAACTGTAGGACCACGTCCAAGTTCCAAGCAGGAGTCGAAATATGACGCTCCTTGGAAGTCTTGAAAGACTTAAGCAGGTCTTGGAGATCTTTGTTATTAGAAAGATCCAAACCCTTATGCCTGAAAACAGAAGCTAACATGCTTCTGTAGCCTTTAATGGTGGATGCAGAGAGGGAGCGACCGTTTCTCAGATAAGGCAGAAAATTCACAATCTGCGCTACAGAGGCACTTGGAAGAGGAAATAGACTTGCACCAGTCTCTAAATACCTCCCATTTCGACTGATAGATCCTGATGGTAGAGGATCTTCTAGCCCTCGCGATCGCTCTAGCTGCCTCCTTCGAAAACCCTCGAGCTCAAGAGAGTCTTTCGATAGTCTGAAGGCAGTTAGACGAAGCGTGGGGAGGCTTTGATAAAATCTCTTTACGTGAGGCTGTCGCAAGAGATCCATCCGTAACGGCAGACTTCTTGGAATGTCTACCAGCCATAGAAGTACCTCTGTGAACCACTCTCTCGCGGGCCAGAGTGGAGCAACCAATGTCAACCTGGTCCCTTCGTGAGAGGTGAACTTCTGCAGCACCTTGTTTAGGATCTTGAAAGGTGGAAAGGCATAAACGTCCAGGTGAGACCAGTCCAGCAGGAAAGCGTCTATGTGGGCTGCCTCTGGATCTGGAACTGGAAAGCAGTAAGTCGAGAGCCTCTTTGTCAGAGAAGTCGCAAAAAGATCTATGGTGGGTTGACCCCATGTCATCCATAGCTTCTCGCACACAGTCTTATGCAACGTCCACTCCACGGAGATGACTTGTCCTCTTCTGCTGAGGCAGTCCGCCAAGACATTCATTTTTCCGTGCACAAATCTCGCCAAAGGAGAGATGTTACTTGCCTTAAATGGAGTTCCTTCTGATCCGTGGATCAAAGACCCGAGCATTCCAGACTGTCCAGTGGAGCTCCCTAACCCAAAACCGTTGCATCTGAATACAACACATGGTTTGGGTTCTTGATCGCAAGAGAAAGACCTTCTCGAAGTCTGATGTTGCTGTCCCACCAAGTCAGACATGTCTAGACTGGGTTGGAGATTGGGAAAGAGATACTCTCTAAGCCCTTCTCCTTGTTCCAATGGTTTAGGTGAAATTGGAGAGGGCATAGGTTGAGTCTCCCCAGAGAGATAAACTACTCCAGCGATGAAAGAGTTCCCACGAGGCTAGTTCAAACTCTTACAGAGCAACTGTTTTTCTCTTGCAAGTGAAGGACTTTTAACAGAGCTTGTTCCATTCTTGTGGGAGACGAAAAGGCCCGAAAAATCAGACACTGTATCTCCATTCCCAAATAAAGAATAGTCTGGGATGGGGTACTGCAAGTTACGACTTCTCTACGTTCACTATGAGACCTAGCTCCTTGGTTAGGTCTAATGTCCATCAGAGGCTCTCCAGACAGTGATATAATGACGACGCCCTGATTAGCCAGTCGTCAAAATAAAGGGAGGCTCTGAATCCTCAAAAAATGTAGAAAGCTTGCTACATTTTGCAAGGGCCTTGTAAAAACAAGAGGAGCAGGAATGAGGCCGAAGTACAGTGCTCGACATTGGTACATTACTTTCCCGTCCACAAACCTCAGATGTTGTTGAAAGTTTGGATGAATCGGGATGTGGAAGTATGCATCCTGAAGGTCGAGAGAGACCATCCAGTCGCCTTCCCTTACTGCTGCCAAGACAGATTTGGTAGTCTTCATCGTGAAGTTTGTCTTGACAATGAACACATTGAGCGCACTTACATCTTAAGTACTCCTGCAGTGAACGTGGCTGCCAGATCATTGGAGCCATCCCTGATAGCCTTGTTCCTGCAGTGAACGTGGCTGTCAGATCATTGGAGCCATCCCTGATAGCCTTGTTCATGCATGACATAATTGTACAGCAATACATTGACAGCTGGAGAGACCTTCTTACTTAAGGCTCCCAGGGACCAACCAACAAATAAAAACTTCAAACGCTCGAAAAAAAACCTAACAGGAGATGGTCTAGCTCTGAAGCCGACCATAAAATCTTGGAGCGTCTCATGGCCAGGCGACGGGGAGAGTCTATGAGGCTTGAGAAGTCTCCCTGGGCAGAGGCAGGAACTCCCAAGCCGAGAACTTCTCCCGTGTCATACCAGACGCTCGCTCTAGAAGCCAGTTTAAAAGGAGGGAAAGCAAAGGCTGTCTCCCCCAAACTCCTCCTGGTGATCAACCAGTCGCCTAGCAAACGTAAAGCTCTCTTAGAAGAGCGAGAGAGCACTAGCTTAGAAAACGACGGCTTCGAAGCAGCTAGGCCTAGCGTAAACTCTGACGAAGGCGAACGAGGAGCAGCAGTTACAAAATGGACCGGAAAAAGATCCTTAAAAATCAGCATGATTTTTTTAAAGTCCATAGAGGTCTGAGCAGCTTTAGGCTCCTCTCCGTCTGACAAAGTCCCCAAAGGAATATCAGTAGGAGGAGGATCAGCACCTTCCTCATCTGAAGGAACCTCGTCCGACAATTGTCTAGTCTCATGAAAAGGAGAGACCTGCCGCGGCGGCAATGCTCGACAGGCAATGTCAACAAGCATAGGAGCAGCAGTAGCAGTAGAGGAAGCGACGTCACGTCGCTGCTGAAAGGACTGAAAACCTTGCGACTGTCCAACAACAACAACAGGAGTTGATGGACGCTCGACGTCACGTCGGAACTGCATTGACTGCCTAGACTGAGCAGTCAAAACAACCTTCGACTGCGGTGATTGACGCTCAACGTCAAGTCGAGGCAACTGAGCTGGTTGGCGAACGTCCTGAACGTCAACACGAGACTGCGGCAGCGGCTAGACTGCAGCGAGGGAGGATCCATGTCACGTGACTGACGTGAAAAACTACTGACATCACGTTTCAAAGTACAAGAAACGTCAGCACTAACGTCAAACGGACGAGTAAATGCTCGTTTGGGCGGCTGACGGCCAGAGTCTCGTTTAGCGTAACGGCGACTCGAAAGCGAAGGTTCATCGTGAACCTGCTCAACGTCATACTTCTCCATAAGGGAGGCAAGCTTAGTCTGCATGTCCTGCAGGACAACCCATTTAGGATCAACGGGAGTCGGAACGGGCCGAGACGACGGTAACGTCTGTGTTGGCAAAACATTGCCTTTACCGCGACCCTCGGACCCCGTGTTACGCTTGCATTTAATAGGCGAATAGTCTTCCGACGACTGCAAAGGGTCAGAGCTGTCCCCATGGCTACAGCCAGGACGCTGGACCTGTCCTGAAGGGACTGACTTTCGCTTAAAGGGTCTAGAAACCTTGCGCCAAGGTTTCTTTTGCGAAAAGTCTTCGGATGACGAGGAGAACACAGTCTCGCCCATCTTATGGTAAGGGCGATCTTGACGAGAAACGTCCGATACCAAAGAGGGAACGTCTGTACGTTGGTTAAAGCCTCTCGTCCCCTTAAGTCCTACGACATTACTTCTCCCTGGTGCAGGGGAGCCTGAAAGAGGTCTCGGACTAGGGGAGCGACAAGCACGAACAAACGAACCCTCCGCAACACAGAACGTTTTTTTTTTTTTTTTTTTTTTTTTGCACTTACTTCACTGATATCGTATTTTTCAATAATTTCACATTAGGCATGAATAAAACTGATATCTACCTGAAGCACGCAATTCTCCCTTACATCAAAAGGTTACAATTGCGAAATGAGTCGTATAATGTAAGCACATTAGTACAAAATGAAATACACATGCAAAAATCAAAAAACATATACATATATATCGAATAAAACGGAAATATATAAAGATAAAAAGGATCAGTGACTGGGGAGGAGACTAAACACTAGTTCACTAAAGACTACGTTTTCAATCTCTCACCGTACAGTGCCTTGGGACGAGAATAAAAACTAAAAACGTTTTATCCTCTCTCCCCGTACAGAGACTTGGGACGAGAGTAAAAAACTGAATCGAGAACAACGTTACTCGCTCCCAAACTCCTTACTTGGGACGAGAATAAAGATCGGATCATTCTCTCTTTCTCTCTCTCTCTCTCCGTCTCTCTCTCTCTCTCTTGTCACACACAAGAGAATTGCCCACTCACCCTTCGTCAATAAACAGGTTATTTGACCAAAGGAAAAAACTGAAAGGACTAAGAAATTGAAAATTAACAAGTTCCTTCCTTTAAATTAGTATCTAAAACACTTCAGTTTGAAAGAAGAATGAACAAAACGTCAAAATCGATTTACCCTTTCTGCAAAGTGAAACCGTGATTCTCTCTTTCTCTATCGTAACGATAGAGCGCAAACTGCGTAGCATAAATAAACCAAACGTTAGTTCATCTTAGAAAAAAAAAACAGCACGAAGACTATTCAAAGAATATATTTCTTAAAATATTTTCTAAAAAATATTCATTTCATAACTCTTACAGAGCAATTGATTTAAACTTAACAAAAATAAAAGTTGAATGGGCTCAACGTTGTTTAACTTCGGTTTCCAAGTTAGGACC
Source organism: Palaemon carinicauda (assembly GCF_036898095.1). NCBI lineage: Eukaryota > Metazoa > Arthropoda > Malacostraca > Decapoda > Palaemonidae > Palaemon > Palaemon carinicauda. Next base: position 142,356,803 of record NC_090733.1, read on the forward strand.
GCCTACATCTCGGACTAGGGGAGGAATAGGTAAAGGCCGCATATAAACAAAACATAAAATTTATCTTGATGTTTAGTATAAATGGAAAGCTAATCGAAGAGGCCTAATAAAGGCGGGTGAGATATAAAATATATAGAGGAAAATCTATAAATATCAACAATAATTTATAACGTGATAAAATAATTACTAAAAGCCTTAAACACACTTCCGTACACTGAGGGAAGGGTCGGCCATCTTTACTCTATGGAAAAACCAGAGATAAAAAAGCAAGGGCAAAACACTTTTCCTCTCCTTTCAAAAGCATTTCTTTTGAAGATAGTATTGAATAATCCAACACGGCGAAAGCAATAAAACCAAAACCAAGTACTTCACCAATTTGGTAGAAAACTCGAGGTCATAAAGCGAGTGGAACCAACTTGTCGACAAGACCGACAGAGAAGAACTGGAGATGTTTACAAGTATATGCGGTATCTGGCCGATAGTCGGCGCTGGTGGGCACACCCGCAACCTTCACGGCGATCGCTCGCGAGCTTTTGGAATCTGTCGAGCCGTCGGAGACGTCAGCTATTATATATTCACCGGCTAAGTTTAATATTTAAAAACTATGATTATCATATGATGAAACCTTTTATATTAAGAGGTAAAAAAAAATAATGGAATGCATATGCTACAGAAATATAGAACTATGTGGTTAGAGAATTCCACAAAGCATTCTAAATAAAATCTATATTCAATATCAAACATAGCCATCTTAAATGTTCCTGTTATGGGGTTACAGGTGAAACAAGTCTCCATTCCCTTCTATCTTCAACTCTCATCAGGTTTTTACCATCTACAGTATACAGTAATCTTTTTCCACTCAGGTCTTCGTCCGGTCACTTCCATATGAACTGGTTTTTTTACCAACTGCTTCTCATCCTTCTTATCACATATCTGAATCACATTTCCTAACAAAAATACTGTATTATATAAAATCTAACTGACCTAGATACCACCTATCCACATAACCAACATATATTGGTATATAAATTCCCATACTGACCTTAAGAGTATCCATAAAGTAGAGAGTTTCCTTAAGGTCTAACGTTGCAACCGCTACAAATTTACCATCACTGGAACAGCGAACACAAGTGACTTGATCTGCTACCTGTAATTTAAAAGGCAATAACACCAAATTCATGAAAAAATATATGAAGCAGCACAAGAAAGTCTTACATTACAAATATCCACGGATAAGAAATATGGCAACAGTACAGTATGTACATATTTATACTGCAGTGCTTCACACTGATATAGAACATCGACTTACTTTGAGGGCTCTATCATCTTGCATGAAGCTCAATCTTTTCCCACGGCCTTCCAATTCATCTCGTACAAGTTCAAACTTCCAAAACTTGACCATTTTATCGCTGCCTCCAGAGACAAATCCACGCTAGAAACAAATAAAAATGAGACGATATTAAAATTTGTATTCAGAAGCAAAACATTCCTCTTTATCATTAATATCAATTACTGAAAATGTCATTAAAACAAAAAATTTAAAAACAATGATTAAAGAAAATTAATTCAAGAAAATCTATCTAACATATACTATATGTTACATGAAAGAAAGTTGATGAAATGGAAGCCTTATAAGCTTTTTCAATATTCAATGGCTATATAAACATATTCTTGAGCATCATTCCTTTTAAAAATAATCATGTCATTTTATGGTCTCATAGATCTCTGGCTCATGAGACTCACTCAAAAAGACACTACATGATAGATCAGGGATTCCTGCAAAACTTTCTTCCTCTCTACCATCTCCTGCAAGAGACCTCTCGGAAGGTAAGACGTGGCCATCAGCACGGATGAGAACAGGGAATCCGAACCACTCCTGAACCAACTAGTTTTGAGAGTAGGCAAACCAAAGCATCCCTAATCTTCAAAACCTAGTTAACTCACTGGAGTTTTGACAGGTGTGTCAAGCAAAGTCACTGCCTTCCCTCAGACAGCACTAGAATCTTATACTTCTTTCTAGAGTCGGGGTTGAAACCCATTGTCCTTACAAAGTATGTCCCATGCCTGACCACTCTCAAATCAGGAGAGACCCTATAGGATGGCCAGGGCAGAAGATTCATGGCCACCAACTTGAGCCAGGAAGGACATGTCTTCTGATTTGAGTCTCTACAAGGGAAGACTCTCTGCCAGTGAGCACAGACAGGTCACTGATAAGGTGATGATGAGGCCTTCTCTGGCACACAGAATCTTCACTACCTAAGTGTGTGGAGCAAGATCCTATTTGCTAATCATAAGAGAGGGAGAACCCAGAATCATATATCTGAGCATCAATTAAATCCAGCACTAACTGGCAATCAATCAATGACCAGGGCCAAAATGAAGGGTGGTGCTAAGGTTGCCTCACCCAATTCTTTGTACTTAAAAAGAGTGCAATAATGTCCAAAAAGGAGTTGTCAATTAGTGAGAGTTTGGAAGGGTGTGTGAAAGAAGGAACTTGTGAGTTAATGTGGGCAAGAGTAAGGCTATGAAGTGTACAAGAAGGGAGGGTGGTGCTAGATTGATTGTCATGTTGAATGTAGAGTTACTTGAGGTAGTGGATCACTTTAAGTACTTGGGTTCTGTTACTTGCAACAAATGGTGAAGCAGAAGCATTTGTACGCCAGAGAGTGAAGGAAGGGCGTAAAGTGTTGGGGAAGTGAAGGGAGAGGTAAAGAATAGAAGGTTAGGGATGGAAATAAAGTGCTGTATGAGAAAGTGATTGTACCAACTGTGTATGAAAGAGAGAGAGAGAGAGAGAGAGAGAGAGAGAGAGAGAGAGAGAGAGAGAGAGAGAGAGAGAGAGAGCGAGCTACTTGCTCGCACATTCCGCCTGTCATTAACTTCCTTGTTAACAAAATCACAGCCTTTCAGAGAGAGAGAGAGAGCTACTTGCTCGCACACTCCGGCTGTCATTAACTTCCTTGTTAACAAAATCACAGCCTTTGAGAGAGAGAGAGAGAGAGAGAGAGAGAGAGAGAGAGAGAGAGAGAGAGAGAGAGAGAGAGAGAGAGAGAGAGAGAGAGAGAGAGAGAGAGCTACTTGCTCGCACACTCAGGCTGTCATTAACTTCCTTGTTAACAAAATCACAGCCTTTCTAGGTCTGCTGAAGAGATTCCCTATTTTTAAGGACGAAAGTTTTGTATAGGTGTATGAACAAATGTAATTCAACAGTTATCAAATTAATTGAAATTATACAAATTCAATAAAAATCAATTGGAACATATCTATTTCTGAAACACTAACATAATGTAAAAACGGAGATGGAAATTATTTCAACTTAATCCATGAACTGCATATTACATTAAACGAAAGAAACTTACTCCATCGTGAGTCAAAGCTATTGACCACACTCCAGTATCAGTTTCAGTTTCATCCGACTCATGAGCCAAAATATCTTCAAGCATTGCTGATGATACAATGTCAAACAGCTGTATACGGCCAGATCGGGTTCCTATAACAGCATGACGATCTCCAGGGGCAATGACCAGGGAAAGAGCATAATCACATGCAATAGTTGCTATGGCTTGTGTGTCTGCCCTGCAAAACAAAAATTATACATAATATAATACTTGGATTTTTCTTTTTTTATAAATACTCCACCTTGAGTACTGTATAACATGACAAGAGCAAAACATTAATTCTTATTAATAATGTGAGTAATTTTAACTTAGAGTAAAAAATTCTAAAAGTAATTTTTATTTTCACTAAATATTGTGTATAAACCAAGTCATTTTCAATAAGGAACTTCTTGAGAGGAGCTGGGAAGGTCAATGAATATGTTAATAAGGTAGTTAACGACAGATAGGTAGCGCAGGTGAGCAACTCCACATATTTGTCACTCTTTCTTTTAGACATTCAGCTCAGGATTGAGAAAGGTTGTTGAGGTGGGAGTTTAACTTTAAAGGAAACCTTACGTTCTTCAAAACAGACTAAATTATTTGAGGGATGATGTCCCCTTAGAACTAATCAGGTTCGTTCTTTTCCTTCTCTGGAATATGCCGGTTTCCCTGGTTCCGTACAGGATTGAGGGAGATGACTCAAGTAACCTCCTGTCAACGCATCATAGAGTTGAGTGGGGCAAAGGAAAGAAGAAACAGAGAAGCCATTCCTTCTACCTTCCATCCAGAATTTAATTTACAAGCTACCATAGACAAGATACTTTCTGTCCCATGTGAGAGAAAGGCTAGCTACACAACTACTTGAGCAGCCACTAGCAGGCCAAGAATATGTGTCAAAGGACTTGTGGGTATACTCCCTTAAACAGAAGGCAATAATGGTTGTTTGGTGCATCCAACCTCCTGTTTTTATCAGTTGGCCGACTGCTTGATTTTTACAAAAGGCCAATGTGGGACTAATACAGTACCCTTGGCAATGCGACCTCTCATTTGAGCTAGTGCATCAACCCGCTCAGTGGTCAAGGTGTATACTCTTTCTATCCTCAGAAAGAGACAGTGTATTTCAACATCTCATCCGTGATTCTGCCAATAATAATGAAGAGATGTTGACATTTGGGCCTGAGATGTCAAATCCTCTTCAGATAGCACAGCAGAGTCCTCATGGGTCAGAAAAGCATCTAACCTCCATTGCCATCTGACATTTCATGTAGGGAGGGATAGCAAAGTCTTAAACCTGGGGTGTTATTCCAATTGTTTCTGGGTTTACGCCATGAAATTGGACACAAAACTAAAGGAGACTCCCATCCAACCCCAAGCATGGGTTATTACATAAAAGAGTCTGTGCACCTCAACTACTCACTTCACAAATGCTAATGCTTTTCAAAACAATTTTGAGATTCTCAACTTTCATCTGACAACATTTTCAAAGGCTCAGACAGGGTACTCTTAAGAGACTTGAGAACACGGGTCACATAAAACTCTAGGAAGCATAGAAAACTCCCACAAGTAGGAGAGGTCTATGGCCTTAGTCAGATGATTGAGGACAGTGGCAAGTTCTCCAACATCTTGGTAGTGCCACATGAAAAGCATTTCACTTAGAGGAAAAATTGGGTAGTCTCCAACAGTAAAAAGCAGGTGACTTTACGGATTGATGATAGTTCTGAAGGTGCACCTGATAATAGAAGAGAGTTGCATAGGGGTTATTTCTCTTGGGACCTCAAATAAGTGCTAACAGACTGAGATACCACTAGGCTGGTGGCATCAGAGAGCTACCACAATCATCCTGAGACCTGGCATGATGAACACTTGGATGACCAGCCTACAACATCGACTTCCAGATAATACCATAGGTGTTGGAAAGCATTTTTGAAAGCTGCTCACATATTTGGAACAGGAGGTTGGAACACCAGGAGTTTCCTGTTTAACTATGTTGGGAACAGGTTGATAAGAGGTAAGCCTAGGACAATAACCTTCGATGTCAGGATGCCAGAGAACTTCAAATCATTTATTCTTTCCACTAAACAAAGATGTAGGAAATACAATCCTACAACATGCCCCCGAGACTCAGCTTGTCTGGTAGTACATTCATCTTACCCAGTATGTATCTGGCTGACAGCTCAATGCCATTGCTCACTACCAAGATGTGGACCTGCGTTGTCAACTTGCAGTGAAATAGAGAAACTGCCTCCTTACTCCTAGACTTTAGCAAAAAAAAAGGGATTTTGATGAAGGAAAAATCTATTTCTGGGCGAGAGACCTGTGCCACCCAGTGAAATAGTGCCAGAGAATAAGGACCCAAACTTGACAAAGAGTCCATCGCTTAAAATTTCAAGGTCGCTTGTTCAGCGTGCCAAAGGAAGGCTCAGACAAGCAAAGAGTAATCCTAGACCTGTCCCGTCTGAACTCCTTCATTCGTTGCGACAAGTTCCACATGCTAACCGTCTCTCAGGTGCGGACCTTACTTCCCCGTGGGGTCATCACCACCTCTATAGATCTTACCGATGCCTACTATCACATTCCAATAGCAAGGCACTTTCGTCCTTTCCTAGGCTTCAAACTAGACAAACAGGCCTATGCGTTCAAAGTGATGCCATTCGGACTCAACATAGCGCCCAGGATCTTCACCAAACTAGCAGAGACGGTAATTCAAGAACTTCGAATCCAAGGGATTCAAATAGTGGCTTATCTGGACGACTGGCTCGTCTCGGCAGACAACGTCAGGAACTGCCTCACACCAACGGACAAGGTTCTCACCTTCCTTCGACAGTTAGGGTTTCAGGTCAACCTAGACAAATCCCGCCTGGTCCCGGAGACTAAGTTTCAATGGCTGGGATTACAATGGGACCTACGCTCCCATATGTTATGCCTCCCCAAAGCCAAGAGGACGGAAATAGCAAAGAACACGAAACGGTTTCTCAGGGACAAGTTGTCGTCCAGGAGGTATCAGGAAAGCATTCCAGGCTCCTTACAGTTCGCCTCCGTAACAGACATTGTCCTAAAGGCCAAACTAAAGGACATAAACAGAGTATGGCGCTCCAGGGCAAACAAGAGGCGTCGAGACAAAAGAGCTCGACTTCCCCCAATCCTGAGAGAAAGTCTTCAGCCATGGACGAAAGTCAAAAACCTATCGAAGTCAGTCCCCTTGCAATATCCAGCCCCAGGACTCGTCATTCACACAGACGCCTCCTTAACAGGGTGGGGAGGATACTCCCAGCACAAGAAAGTTCAGGGACTATTGTCGACGATATTCCGACAATTTCACATCAATGTCCTAGAGGCCATGGCAGTATTCCTCACTCTAAAATGCCTGAAACCAACCAGGAACCTTCATATCCGGCTGGTTCTAGACAGCGCAGTCATAGTCCACTGCATAAACAGAGGAGGCTCCAAGTCAGCCCACATAAACCACGTCATGTTAGCAATATTCTCCTTGGCAACATCAAACAAGTGGCCTCTGTCAGCAGTCCACCTTGCGGGAGTGCGGAATGTAGTGGCGGGCGCACTTTCGAGGACAACTCCGCTGGAGTCGGAATGGTCTCTAGACAAACAGTCATTCAAATGGATCTTATCTCAGGTCCCGGGTCTCCAGGTGGACTTGTTTGCGACGGAATCCAACCACAAACTACAATGTTACGTGGCCCCCAACATGGACCCTCGGGCTCATGCCACAGACGCAATGTCGTTAGATTGGAACGTTTGGAAGAGGATTTATCTGTTCCCTCCGATAAATCTCCTGTTGAAATTATTGGACAAACTCAGGTCTTTCAGAGGCCGAGTAGCTCTGGTAGCCCCCAACTGGCCCAAGAGCAGTTGGTTTCCTCTGTTACTGGAACTGGGCCTCTGCCCTCGGCAGATTCCCAACCCTATACTAACACAAGTAGTACAAACTCGCAATGTGTTAGCTTCCTCAAGAATTCTGAGTGCCTTAACTTTATGGACTTCATGAAGTTTGCAGCTCAAAAGGGTGCAAATATTGACCCTCTAAATACCCTATTCTTGGAATCGGACAAAAGGGAATCCACCCTCCGTCAATATGACTCAGCTGTTAAAAAACTTGCAAAGTTTTTATAGGACTCAAAGGTTGAAAAGATGACGATGAATCTAACTGTGACCTTCTTCAGAACTCTCCTTGAATCAGGCCTAGCAGCCAACACCATCATTACGATCAAATCAGCTTTGAAAAAGATCTTTCATATTGGTTTTGATATTGACCTTACGGATTCATACTTCTCGTCCATCCCAAGAGCTTGTGCCAGATTAAAACCATCAACTCGCCCTAGTGCGGTTTCCTGGTTTTTGAATGATGTCCTGAAGCTGGCCTCTGACACTCTTAATGAATCCTGCAATTACATGGCACTGTTAAGGAAGACATTGTTCCTACCGAGCCTCGCTTCTGGCTCCAGAATTTCAGAACTTTCTGCCTTGTCTAGAGACTCAAGGTCATATTGAATTCCTCTCTTCAGGAGAAGTCCTTCTCTCCCCTAACAAAGTTTTCCTCGCTAAAAATGAGGACCCTCAGAACAGATGGTCTCCCTGGAAGATTGTTCCACTTCCTCGGGATCCATCCTTGTGTCCAGTTACCACCCTGAAAGCCTACTTAAATAGAACTTCCATTACAAACACAGGGCCCTTATTTGTTAGAGAAAATGGAAGAACCATTACCCTTAAAGGAATCAGGCAACAAATCCTTTATTTCATTAAACAGGCTAATCCTGAATCATTCCCCCATGTCCATGATATTCGAGCTGTTGCTACTTCAATTAATTTCTTCCACCACATGAAATTTGATGAACTCACAAAATATACAGGCTGGAAGTCCCCTAAAGTTTTTAAACGCCACTACCTAAAACCTTTGGAAGCTCTAAAATTTGCTACAGTAGCAGCTGGGAATGTGGTTCCTCCTGAAGGTACTGAGTCTTAATCACAACGTCTTGCTCTATCCTCTTGCCCTCCTACCTGCCTTACTTATTGTTACTACCTAGTTTTGGTTTTGTTTTCTTGACTACACCCTTATGGTGTATTATTTGATAACTCGTTAGGATCTCAATTACTACGAATTGTTTTTATTTTATACCTGTATTTAGTCTTACTCTCCACGAGCTGGTTTTGTTATTTATCATGATGTTATTTATTAGATCTGCATTATCTGCCTGTCTTTTTGCCATCCCTAGTATGGGATTTTTTGCCATTATTATATTTAACTATTCACTATTAATATTGAGAGTACTTACCCTCGGGATACCCTGTATATCCTTTTCTGATATTAAAATCACGTTTGGTATTATTTTGTATTTATTACTTCCCTCAGGTATTGTGTCAAGTTTGGGTCCTTATTCTCTGGCACTATTTCACTGGGCAGCACAGGTCTGAGCCCAGAAAGGTGGTGTTATAGCTCATCAAAAATACAAAATGCCATGTTATCCCTCCAGGCCTCAGTAGGAACAAGCCAGAAGTCATCCACCCATCTCAAAAAAGAGAGGAAATATCATTAAGGGCCCTACGGAACTTCTTATGATCAGCTTTCCTGGACTCCTCCTCGAGAGAGAAAGAGTCAGAATTGGAAGAGCTGGAAACAGAGAAAGAGCATACTCACTTCTTCCTCATACCAACTTTCTTTCAAGGCTCACCAAACAGAGCAACTATTGAGACAGGGAGTAACTACTGTACAGTGGTTGCTCCGACACAATCTATAACAAGTCACAAGTCTTATCTGTTACAAGTGTCAAAAAATGAGATTATATATGATATACAACATAAATTCATACATAAATACATGTATTTTTATGTTTCATTAAGCTTCTTGGTAAAGAAGGGGTAAACCAACTACCTTGATAACGATTCAATGGTCATTCTAATGCTGCCAAAGAAATATACCTATTCTCAGAGATAAAAGTTTAGTATATGCATAGTAACAATTATATAGCTGTCTATCATTATTGTCAACTATAAAATTAATGTAGTCTCACCTGTGCCAAACCTTGAGAGAATCCCCACTTGCGCTAATAATCTGGTCACTCAAAGAACTGAAAGCAACTGCACTCACTAACGTCCTGTGACCAGGCTGATCCAATAATATTGTCTGGAATAAATAAAATTGAATTATAAAAACAGAAAGCAAACTAGAACATGGTTTTCATTCACTGAGTTTAAATACAGATTATGAGGATTTACGACCTGTTACATGCCTGGGAATAGAGGAAGGATTGAGTTGTCAATAATAGCCTACATGACTCATTGAAAAATATAGCCTCTTTCAGTGTATTAATGTGGCAATGAAATTGCCACAGGTCTCCGGTTGTATTTTCAAACCTGTGCAAAGAAATTTAACACAAGAACGTACAGAAAGTTCAGTAAAGATGGGTACATACGATAAGGAATAACGATAGGGAATTTAGAAGAAACAAATTATCCAGGAACTTATTTTACAATAACAATTACAATCTATGATCAATACTCCATGGGTATTATTACTGTTCTATATTTTTATTTTTCTGTACAGTATTAAAAAGATAATCTATAAAACCACAAATTCAGAAGCAAAACAAATTTTATACATTTTCCTTCTCAATCTATAAAACCATGAATCTAACAAAAAAGGAATTTCATTTAGTAAACCCTTTTACCCCCAAAGGACGTACTGGTACGTTTCACAAAACCCATCCCTTTACCCCCGTGGACGTACCGGCACGTCCTTGCAAAAAAAATGCTTTAAAATTTTTTTTTTTTTTTTTTTTTTCATATTTTTGATAATATTTTGAGAAAATTCAGGCATTTTCCAAGAGAATGAGACCAAACCGACCTCTCTATAGCAAAAAATGATATTTTAATTATAAAATAAATTTTTGAATATACTTACCCGGTGAATATATAATAGCTGCAACTCTGTTGCTCAACAGACACATACATAAAAAACTCGCGAGCGATCGCTATGCAGGTTGCGGGTGTGCCCACCAGCGCCAACTGTCGGCCAGATACCACTCTCGTATGTAAACAAAACCTTCAATTTCTTCTCATCCCACTGCGTCTCTATTGGGGAGGAAGGGAGGGTCATTTAATTTATATATTCACCGGGTAAGTATATTCAAAAATTTATTTTATAATTAAAATATCATTTTTAAATATTTAACTTAGCCGGTGAATATATAATAGCTGATTCACACCCAAGGAGGTGGGTAGAGACCAGAGTTAATTATGTTTACAGCGTATAAGCTAAGAGTTTTTTCATTTTGGCAGTTATCGATATAACAAAACCAAAATAAATAGGTACCTGGTGAGGAAGTTGACTTAGACGATTACTCTGCCTTGTAAGTCTGTCTTCCTCACGGAGCCCAGCGATCCTCTTAGGATGCTGACAGACTCCCAGGAGCTGAAGTATCAAGGGCTGCAACCCATACAACAGGACCTCATCAAACCCCTAATCTGGGTGCTCTCAAGAAATGACTTTGACCACCCGCCAAATCAATCAGGATGCGAAAGGCTTCTTAGCCTTCCGAACAACCCATAAAACAATATTAAAAACATTTCAAGAGACAGATTAAAAGGATATTGGAATTAGGGAAGTGTAGTGGTAGAACCCTCACCCACTACTGCACTCGCTGCAACGAATGGACCCAGTGTGTAGCAGTACTCGTAAAGAGTCTGGACATCTTTTAAGTAAAATGACGCGAACACTGACTTGTTTCTCCAAGAAGTCGCGTCCATAATACTTTGCAGAGATTTATTTTGCTTGAAGGCCACGGAGGTTGCTATATCTCTAACTTCGTGCGTCTTAACCTTAAGCAAACATCGGTCTTTCTCATTCAAGTGAGAATGAGCTTCTCGGATTAAAAAAATCTGATAAAATATGACAAAGAATTCTTTGACATAGGCAATGAAGGTTTCTTAACTGAGCACCATAATGCCTCAGATTTCCCTCGTAATGACTTAGTACGAGCTAAATCAAACTTAAGAGCTCTAACAGGACATAATACTCTTTCCAGTTTGTTGCCTACGATCTCTGATAAGCAAGGAATATCAAAAGATTTAGGCCAAGGACGAGAAGGCAGTTCATTTTGGCCAGGAAACCAAGTTGAAGTGAACAAGTGGCTTTTTTCTGTAGAAAAGCCGATGTTCTTACTGAAGGCATGAAGTTCACTGACCCTTTTAGCCGAAGCCAAGCACACCAGGAAAAGTGTCTTGAGGGTGAGATCCTTCAGGGAGGCTGAAAGTAATGGCTCAAACCTGTCTGACATGAGGAACCTTAGGACCACGTCTAAGTTCCATCCAGGAGTTGCCAAACGACGTTCCTTAGAGGTCTCGAAAGACTTAAGGAGATCTTGGAGATCTTTATTGTTGGAAAGATCTAAGCCTCTATGTCGAAAGACCGAAGCCAACATGCTCCTGTAGCCCTTAATCGTGGGAGCTGAAAGGGAGCGAACCTTTCTCAGATGTAAAAGAAAATCTGCGATTTGGGCTACAGAGGTACTGGACGAGGACACAGATGCTGACTTGCACCAGTCTCGAAAGACTTCCCACTTCGACTGGTATACTCTAATGGTAGAAGCTCTCCCAGCTCTTGCAATCGCACTGACCGCCTCCTTCGAAAAACCTCTAGCTCTTGAGAGTCTTTCGATAGTGTGAAGGAAGTCAGACGAAGAGCGGGGAGGCTTTGATGGACATTCTTTACGTGGGGCTGACGTAACAGATCTACCCTTAGAGGAAGACTTCTTGGAAAGTCTACCAGCCATTGAAGTACCTCGGTGAACCACTCTCTCGCGGGCCAGAGGGTAGCAACCAACGTCAACCTTGTCCCTCCGTGAGAGGCGAACTTCTGCAGTACCTTGTTGACTATCTTGAATGGTGGGAATGCATATAAGTCCATAAAAGACCAATCCAGTAGAAACGCGTCTATGTAGATTGCTTCTGTATCTAGGACTGGAGAGCAAAAGATTGGTAACCTTTTGGTCAACGAGGAGGCAAAAAGGTCTATGGTTGGTTGACCCCAAGAAGCCCAAAGACTCTTGCCCACGTCCTTGTGGAGGGTCCATTCCGTGGGTATCACCTGACCCCTCCGACTGAGACAGTCTGCCACGACGTTCAAGTCCCCCTGGATGAATCTCGTCAACAGGGAGATGCCTCGAATTCTAGACCATAAGAGAAGGTCCCTTGCGATCTCGAGCAGCGTGAAGGAGTGTGTGCCTCCTTGCTTGGAGATGTACGCCAAAGTTGTGGTGTTGTCTGAGTTGACCTCTACCACTTAGTTTCGAAGACGCTTCCTAATATCATCAAGGCCAAGTGCACTGCTAATAGCTCGTTGCCGTTGATGTGCATGCTCTTCTGACTTGAGGTCCACAGACCAGCGCATTCCCGACCGTCCAGGGTCGCACCCAACTCAAACCCGACGCGTCTGAGGACAACACGTGGTTTGGGTTCTTGACTGCTAGGGATAGTCCCTCTCTCAGACTGATATTGCTGTCCCACCATTTCAGGCATGCCTTTATTGGTTCGGAGACTGGGAATGATACCGTCTCTAATGTCTTGTCCTAGTTCCAGTGAGAGGCTAGATGGAACCGGAGAGGCAGAAGGGGTAGTCTCCCTAGTGAGACAAACTGCTCCAGGGATGAGAGAGTCCCTACGAGACTGTTCCAACTCCTGACTGAATAAACGTTTTCTTTTCAGCATTAGTTGGACTTCGAGCAGGGCTTGACTGCGAATCTCCATCCCCAAAAATAGAATAATCTGGGATGGGATCAGTTGGGACTTTTAGGTTGACCACAAGTCCCAACTCCCTGGCCAGACTCAACGTCCAATGTAGATCCTGCAGACAGTGAAGGCTGGACGATGCTCTGAGAAGCCACTCGTCCAAGTACAGGGAGGCTCGGATCCCCGATAGCTCGAAACTGGTACCCCACATTCCTGTAAACAAACCTCAGAAACGGTTGGGAATCCGGGTGTATAGGAATGTGGAAGTATGCCTCCTGAAGGTCGAGAGAGACCATCCGGTCGCCTTCCATAAATGCTGTCAAGACAGCCTGGTAGACTTCATCGTGAAGTTTGTCTTGACAATGAACACATTGAGCGCACTTGCCTCTTACGTACTCCTGCAGTGAACATGGCTGCCAAATCATGGAGCCATCCCTGAGGGACTTGTTCCTGCAGAGAACGTGGCTGTCAGATCATTGGAGCCATCCCTGAAAGCCTTGTTTATGCATGACATAATTGTACAGCAAAACTTCAAAGGCTCGAAAACAGCTGTGAAGTTGACCTGTAAAATCTTGGAGCGTCTCATGGCCAGGCGCCAGGGAGAGTCTATGAGGTTTGAGAAGTCTATCTGGGCAGAGGCAAGAACTCCCAAGCCGAGAACTTCTCTCGTGTCATATCAGACTCTCGCTCTATAAGCCAGTTTAAAAGAAGGGAAAGCAAAGGCTGTATCCCCCAAACTCCTCCTGGTGATAAACCAGTCGCCTAGCAAACGTAAAGCTCTCTAGGAGAGCGAGAGAGCACTAGTTTATAACACAACGGCTTCGAAGTAGCTAGGCCTAGTGTAAGCTCTGACGTTTAGGCGAACGAGGAGCAGCAGTTACAAAAAGATCCGGACAAAGATCCTTAAAAATCAGCATGATTTATTTAAAGTCCATAGAGGGCTAAGCAGCTTTAGGCTCCTCTCCGTCTGACAGAGTCCTCAAGGGAATATCAGTAGGAGGGGGAACAGCAACTTCCTCATCTAAAGGAACCTTGTCCGATAATAGCAGAGTCTCAAGCAAGGGAGAGACCTACCGTGGTGGCAATGCTTTACAAGCAGAGTCCACACGCACTGGTGCATTAGTAGCGGACCAGGACGCAACGTCATGTAACTGCTTGACAGTCTGTGAACTGTCAACAACAACAGGTGCGAGAGACCAGGACGCAACGTCATGTAACTGCTTGACAGTCTGTGAACTGTCAACAACAACAGGTGCGTGAGGACGCACAGCGTCCACTCGAGACTGCTTTGACCGCCTAGACTGAGCAGTCAAAACAACTCTAGAATGCGGAGGTTGACGCTCAGCGTCAAAACAAGTCAACTCCGATTGTTAGCGAACGTCCTGAACGTCAACAGGAGCATCAGCAAGTGGCCTAACGTCCAAATGTGGCTGAAAATCCACACGAGACCGCATCGAGTGTGGTTCTAAACAACCTGACTGACGTGACTTAGCTACGCCAACGTCAACAGGAAGCACAAAGGAACGTTAGGGTGGCTGAAAGCCAGGATCTCGAGGAGATAAACGGCTAGGCTCAACAGACTTATCGGCAGAATAGTCTTCCATAAGGGAGGCAAGCTTATTTTGCATGTCTTGCCGTACAACCCAATTAGGATCAACGGAAATGGTTGTGGTAAGAGACGAGGGTAACGTCTGTGACCGCAAAACCTTGCCAACAAAAAGACTCACGGAGTCTGTGTTACGCTTTTGTTAGGCGGCGAGCAGTCTTCCGATGACTGCATAGGGTCAGAGCTGTCCTAATGGCTACAACCAGGACGCTGGACCTGTCCTGAAAGGACTGACTTTCGCTTAAGGGCCTCGAAACCTTGTTTCAGGTTTCTTATGCGAAAAGCCTTCGGATGACGAGGAGAAAATCGTCTCTCTCGCCTTATGGTAGGGGTGATCTTGGTAAGATACACCCGATACCATAGAGGGAACGTCTGTTCGCTGATCAAGGCCTCTCGAACCCATAAGTCGTACGACATTACTTCTCCCCTGGGCTTGGGAGCTTGCAAGAGGTCCCGGACTAGGCGAACGACAGGCACGAACAGACGAACCCTCGGTCGCAACACTGATAACACTTTGAGCAATATCACTTTATCACTATGATTTTCTGTTTTGCACTTATTTCACTGAAATCGAAACTTCTACTGATTTCTACCTGAAGCACGCAATTCTACCCTCATCAAAAGGTAGTAATTGCGAAATCAGTCGTATAATGCAAGCACATTAATACCAGCAAAAAACAGTAAACAATTTTAAGATAAAAAATTCAGTGGCAGGGGAAGAGACTAAACACTAGTTCATTCAAAACTACGTTTTCAATCTCTCACCGTACATTGCCTGGGGACGAGAATAAAAAACTAAAAACGTTTTATCCTTTCTCCCCGTACAGAGACTAGGGACGAGAGTAACTCGAGAACAACGTTACCCGCTTGAACGGAACGTTTTCTCTCCTCTCTCTCCCTCCGTCTCTATCTCTCTCTCTCTCTCTCTCTCTTGATTTCGCATCTAAGAGAAGAGCCCACTTACGTTTCGTCAAAAAAACATGTTATTTGACCAAAGGAAAAAAACTGAAAGGTTTTTCAATTAAAAAGCTCCTTTAAAATAGAATTTAAAACATTTAAGCTTTGAAAGAAGAATGAACAAAACGTCAGAATCGATTTACTCTTTCTGCAAAGTGAAACCGTGATACTCTCTCTCTCTATCGTAACGATAGAGCGCAAACTGCGTAGCATAAATAAGCTAAACGTTAGTTCATCTTTGAAACAGTACGAAGACTATTCAAAGAAAATCTTTCATAAAATATCTATTAAAAAATATTCATTTAAAAAGTTTGAAATCATTAGCTCTTTAAAAGTTATTTACGATTGAAAGGGCTCAACGTTGTTTAACTTCGGTTTCCAAGTTAGGACCGCCTACTCTCAGGAAAGGTCGCATATAAACAAATCATTAAAAATTTATTTTTATGTTTATTATAAATGGAAAGTTAATCGAAGAGGCCTAATAAAGGCGGTGAGATATAAAATATATAGAGGAAAATCTATAATTAATTTATAACGTGATAAGATAATTGCTAAAAGCCTAAACACACTTCCGTCTAAGGGAAGGGTCGGCCATTTAAAAGTCAAAGAAAGTCCATACTCTCTTTGTCATCAAAAATTAAATCTATCCAAAAACGTAGTTCAAGATTTAAGATAAAGATAAAACACCTGCACTGCGAAAGCTCAAACCAAAATGAAGTACTTCACCAAATATGTTGAGAAAACTCCAGGTTCTACAACGAGTAAAAGTACGTCTTGTCGACACGTCGACAGAGAAGAAATTGAAGGTTTTGTTTACATACGAGAGTGGTATCTGGCCGACAGTTGGCGCTGGTGGGCACACCCGCAACCTGCATAGCAATCGCTCGCGAGTTTTTTATGTATGTGTCTGTCGAGCAACAGAGTTGCAGCTATTATATATTCACCGGCTAAGTTAAATATTTAAAATTAAGTCTGTTAGAGCAATTTAATAAAAAATATACTGCAAAATGTGCTGGGAAAAAAATAACCCCTTGGGGGTTAAGGGTTGGAAATTTCCAAATAGCCTGGGGGTAAAAGGGTTAAGATATGACAGACCCGTCTCTTGAAAGCAAGCAGGTTCATTATGAACAAAAAATTTAAAAACAAATTCAAATAGACTTACTGGCTCTGATTTTCCTTTAAAACCTGTCTGTTCACTTGCATCATCCTTTGGGTCTAAACTTTTCTGATAAATAGCCAGACTATTATCAACATGAAGTGTAACTAATTTTACGATGCCCGTCTTGTCCAAAAAAGCATCAACTGCTAGCAGTTTATTGCACGCTCTAATAGGTGGCAATGTCTTTATTTCATCCACTAACTTTGGTGTGGCATCCTCTTCAAACTCTTCTCCTGTTTCTCTAAGGATGCAAAAAAATCAGTTATTAAATATATTAATAGAACCTTTCCTAACAACCTATATCACACCATGAAGGGTTTAAGTTGTTTCATTTGCTGTATACAACAGTATTTTTCTAAACTTTTTTTTTGGTTACATTATCAAGGGCCTATCATTAAGCTTTTTGTAATACTGTATAATTTTCATAAAATTCCATCGATCATAAAGATACCTTACATCCGATTACTGAATGTTCAAGTTGAATTGTGGATCAATCATAGTACATCTTAGTACTAAATATTTTTCAAGTTCAATCATTGATAAGGTATTGAAGATTAAATAGTTTTCTATGTGGAAATCATGTTTAAGCATAATAAAAAACAAAAAACCTGTATTCATTCTCATTACCTCTGCCAATGAAATGGGGAGGAGGTTATGGTTTTGCCCCTGTTTGTTTCTTTGTGAACAACTTCCTGGCCACAATTTTACTCATAGAGTAGCAAAACTTTCAGGGAATAATTGTTATGTTGAGACATGGAAGTGATTCAATTCTGAAAGTCTTAGGTCAAAGGTCACGGTCAAGCAAAAGGTGGACCGAATGAACTCTAATTTCAACCCAAAGTTTGCACATGGTTGTCACAAAGACTTCAAAAATGCTTATGGTCTAAATTGATTCAGGGAAAGGCAAGCTTGTTTCAAGAAATAAGCTGCCGTGGCGGAGGTATGCACTTTCAGAGTGCTTTTCTAGTTTATCCTATGTAATTGATTAACAATATCTAAAAATACTGCACTAATGTTCTTACATACAGCGTTATACAGGATGAATATTGGGTAGTAAAAGCACTGAAAACTCACCTTGCTCTCTTGCGTTGCTTTTTCAAGCGCTTGGCTATCTTAACTTCCACTTCTTCATCTGTCAGGACAGAAAACATATCGACTGAAGATTTAGTGCCATAGCAAGCCACCACGTGACCGTCAGTGAGCAAACCACAAACTTTGTCTCCTTGACTACGAAGAATACTACCCATTTTGACAATTTCTAATATACTCTGCAAAAAAAAAAAAAATATAAACAATGACATAATTCACTATCATATTCCATTGACATAGATATTTATAGAACATATTTATCATAAAAGCTTTAGAACAAATTTAACACTCACAAGCCTTTATCAAAATAATGAATGAAACTTATTATACATAATCTTCATCATAAGGTGCAAGACATTGACAAAAAATCTCTCAATTATCTTTAGTTTCTGTCTTGTCTATTCTCTATGTCCCTTTCTTTTTCCTGCTAATCTTCAATTCATCACATCCAGACCTGGTATTTTTCACTAATTATTCCTCTCTCCTTATCTCATATCCAAACCCTCTCAATTTCTAAGTTCTAATTCTATTTTCCAAAACTTGAACTCAACATTTCTCAACTTCGTCATTTGTAACATGAGCTTCTAATTTAACTTCAGATATTAATTGCAGCATTTTGTAGTCATATATCTTCAATTTTTTTTTTTTAAAATGACCAAGTCTCTAGTTTACAAAAATTACAGGACATGGAAGGTATAAAAAAAAACAATTGTTTTCTGTTTTCCAATAATCTTTCCACCTCACCCAGCTCATGCTATTTTATTTGTCTATATTCCCTTTCGATACCATTATCATAAACAATTAATTAAGTTAGTTCTTCCCTTTATAGGTTAAGACAAAAAATGAGCTGCCTTCCCCCTCTTCTGTTCTGTATTCTGCCTTCCTAAACCCATATCAGAACTGTCTCTATTCACCCTCTTTTGCTAGTATTCCTTTGGCTTCCTGAAAGTCCTTATCTTACCACTTCCATATTTACTGCTTTTTCTAACCCACTGTTCCTCAACTATATTCTTTACATGTCAAAACCATCTCAGCCTGTTTTCGAGCTAATGGAAACCCCACCTTTCCACCAATTCCTAACTCGCAATATGTACTCCAGCCATATACACTTATTCTTTGTTTACCGATAGACATCCCTAGCATTATAAAAATTATGACCTCTTAGATGAAAGATGGACATCTCCCACATAAAAAAATGTTTTTTATCCATCAAAAATAAAAGAATTAAGCCTTAACATAAAATATGCCTATGCTAGTATTAGAGCCTTAGTTGAAACTCACCACAAACGGTCCCAAAAAATGACAGAAAATTTTTTTTCTTAAATGATTACTGTTTTTGCACTAGGAAATTTTTCTACTTTGTGGTCATATCCGTTCGTAATTTACTTTAGATTTTCAGGATCAAATTGAAAAAATTAAAAACACTGTTACTATAAATGTCTCATTCCTATCCTTTATAGTTTTTCTTTTCTAATATTTATGTCAGCATAAGTAGTGTTCATTTCCACCATGTAACTCAAAATTTATCATATCTAGACAAGCTGTATTGCAATTCAAATTTTTCTGTTGTAATATTACCTTTTCGAGAAAAAAAAATAATGGTATATCAGTAACTTGAATAGTAAGGATGCTCTACAGCAGTTATAACTTTTTATTTTTTTGGCTAACAGCATGAAGTAAGAGCAAACATTATAAGGTCAAACCTAAGCAAAATTTCTTAAGTTTTTCTTGTCAATGAACACATTTCTGAATCACTGAGTAGTACAGGACCTATATGTACCCATATACCTCTTTGTTCTCTCTACCGATGGGATACTATTATTTACAGTATTTGTATTAAGGCAATATCTCTCCAATTCATCTATGCTGTAGCCACTCTCTTAACTATCTCTTTAAATTTTTTTTCACAGTCTTGTCTGTAAGGTAACAGAAATGTTCCACATCTTCTAAGACTTACCATCAACAAGGTTCTACAAACTTCCCTAATTTCCATTTTCAAAATCAATTTTACATTCTTCCTGACCTGGAGTTCTCAGCCTATTTTCTAGTTTAAGCAGAATAACACAACACTATACCACTCTCTTTTTAATGAGAGTATGCTCTGATTCATGTACATATTTCTAATTAGAGCACCATGCAAATACAGTGGTACCTCTACATACGAATTTAATTCGTTCCACAACCAACTTCGGATGTAGAAAATGTTCGGATGTAGAAACGAATTTTCCCATAAGAATACATGGTAATTCATTTAATTCGTTCCTCAGCCTAAAAACCCATAATAAATCCTTAATAAATGGCTACACATAATTACACATAACAATAACATAACTGCATAAGATGAAAGAAGCATGTAAAAAAGATAATTATAAAGAAATAATAAATAAAAAAATGTGTTTTATTGCCACTTTACCTTAGAGACAGGCCAACGCAGGTGTAGGATTTGCTATGCCAGGAAGAGACGGACGATCGGCGAGAAGGTAGACATGGTGTTAACATGTTCTTTAAATAAATACTCTCTCTCTCTCTCTCTCTCTCTCTCTCTCTCTCTCTCTCTCTCTCTTGTTCTTCTTCACTGTTAGTGTTAGAGACGTCTATTAATTTTTTCTGAGAGAGAGAGAGAGAGAGAGAGAGAGAGAGAGAGAGAGATTAAACAAAAATGTGTCGTGTAGCCTACATATGATTTTTAACAGCGTTAACGAGTTGAAAGACAGTTAAATGTAACTAAAAAAACAATATCAGCGAATCTGAATTCCTTTATTAACTAAAACAAATATTGATACAAACACACACGTGTGCGTATGCGCAAACACACACACACACGCATGAGGAGACACGATCGGCGAGGAGGTAGAGATGGTGACTGCGATAACATACCGTAACTTACACTACGGAAATTTTAATCTAACTTAGCTTATTTATTTTTTTTGTTAATTTTTATATTTCATATTTTTTTAATTTTTTTTCTTTTGATTTTTTATTTTCATCACTTTCAGTGACGAGTTACGGTATGTTATCGCAGTCATCATCTCTACCTCCTCCCCGACCGTCTCTCTTACTGCGTAGCAATTTTTGCACCTGTGTGTGTTTGTGCATACGCACACGAGTGTGTTTGTATCAATATTTGTTTTAGTTAATAAAGGAATTCAGATTAGCTGTTATTACTTTCTTAGTTACATTTAATTGTTTTTCAACTCGTTGACGCTGTTAAAAATCATATGTACTCTAAACACATTTTTATTTAATCTCTCTCTCTCTCTCTCTCTCTCTCTCTCTCTCTCTCTCTCTCTCTCTCTCTCTCTCTCTCTCTCTCGGAAAAAAATAATAAACGTATCTAACACTATAACAGCGAAGAAGAGAGAGAGAGAGAGAGAGAGAGAGAGAGAGAGAGAGAGAGAGAGAGAGATTTTATTTAAAGAACATGTTAATGCTATGTTTAGAGAGAAACAGAAAAAGAGAGAAGTCTTATTTAAAAGAGCTTGTTAATGCTATCATGGTTTTCTTTGCTTCACTTTTTTCTTTCTTTCTGTTCATCACGCTGGCCCTTCTCACAAATGATCGTTGCCAACAATCTCTTTGTCCTTTATCCCTATCAACAAAAGGCGTTCTATCTCTTCCAGGGTATTGCTAAGATGTCTTGTAATAATGGTGATCTCCTTCGATGGTTATTTGCTTTAATGGCTGCCTTCAGCTTGATGATCCTCGAGATCATAGGCCTATTCCGGCCATATTGTTTAGCCATACAGTATCACTCACATGCACACTGCTCTCATGTTTTTCTATAACTTCTTGCTTCAATTCTAATGAAAGAATTGCCTTCTTCCTGTACTGAAACTTAGCTTCTTAGGCGCCATGATTATAGGTAAAATAAAAAAGGAAATGTGAGAAAAGGAAGAAAATAAGCATTGTTAATAACAGACCAAACAGAGGACAACCACACGATACACACAAGAATAGAGAACTGAGCACTCGACGCTCAATGGCGTAATGTTTACTTCGTGTGTCGAAATAAAATTCGGGTGTAGAGTCAAAAATTTGCTCGAAATTTACTTCGGATGTTGGAAAATTCGGATGTAGATACGTTCGTGTGTAGAGGTCCCACTGTATGTCTGGCCACTGGCATGGAAATTTGATTCACTCATTGTTAATATGCTATTTCACTTTCTAAAGATGCAAGAAAGGGAAAACTTCTATTTAAAATATTTTCTGATGTTCATATCAAGGATATCCACCACTGGTTTACAAATTTTCTTTAAAAGTAAAAAAACAAGGGACTGACAAAATATGATGGCCAATGCCACAGAGACAATCTAATTTAAAATACACATCTACACGCTAAATAATGGATTTTTCAACGTTCGAAACATATCCTGAAAACTTGATCAATAATCGAAAGCACATCACCATACCGCATCATCCTTTATTTCGTTTTCCTCATCAACTGTTGGCATTGTGGCTCCCCCTTCTGCATCAAGATGAGGTAACTTGTCTGGTGGTTCATAAGATTCATCTTCCTGCTCTAACTTAATTTTCGCAACTGCATCACCTGAAATATCGAAAAAAAAAAAAATTTCTTAAGTACTAAATACAAAAACTTGGAAATTATACATACAGCACAAGTACTCCTCACTTAACATAGTTAAATTTCTACAGCCTCATTGTTGAGTGAATTTGTCCTTAATCAAACACCACCTCTTGGCTGACATTTTAGTATCATTTCCTCATCACAAAATGATACTTGTATCACTGATAATAAATAATAACTTGTTCAAAACATGTTATTTTCATTAGTAAAATAAATTTTTGAATATACTTACCCGATAATCATGTAGCTGTCAACTCTGTTGCCCGACAGAATTCTATGGAGGGATACGCCAGCTATCACAATACTAGAAGGGGGTGTACTTACCAGCGCCACCTGTGGCCAGGTACTCAAGTACTTCTTGTTGACACCTCCTCAATTATTCCTCGGTCCCACTGGTTCTCTATGGGGAGGAAGGGAGGGTCAATTAAATCATGATTATCGGGTAAGTATATTCAAAAATTTATTTTACTAATGAAAATAACATTTTTCAATATTAAACTTACCCGATAATCATGTAGCTGATTCACACCCAGGGGGGTGGGTGAAAACCAGTGTACAAGATTAAAGGATAGCTAAGTATCCCATATTTCATATAACAGTTATCTCAAATAACAATGAAATAATAAGTACCTGGTAAGGAAGTCGAATTGAACCGTTACTCTGTCTCTTTTTTAAGTTCGTCTTCCTTACTGAGCGCAGCGTTCCTCTTGGAGGCTGAATCAACCCAAAGGTGCTAAAGTATACAGGGCTGCAACCCATACTAAAGGACCTCATCACAACCTTTAACCTCGGCGCTTCTCAAGAAAGAATTGACCACCCGCCAAATCAACAAGGATGTGGAAGGCTTCTTAGCCGACCGAACAACCCATAAAAAGTATTCAAGAGAAAGGTTAAAAAGTTATGGAATTATGGGAATGTAGTGGCTGAGCCCTCGCCTACTACTGCATTCGTTGCTACGAATGGACCCAGGGTGTAGCAGTACTCGTAAAGAGACTGGACATCTTTGAGATAGAATGATGCGAACACTGACTTGCTTCTCCAATAAGTTGCATCCATAACACTCTGCAGAGAACGGTTCTGTTTGAAGGCCACTGAAGTAGCCACAGCTCTCACTTCATGTGTCCTTACCTTCAGCAAAGCAAGGTCTTCTTCCTTCAGATGAGAATTTGCTTCTCTAATCAGAAGCCTGATGTAGTAAGAAACTGAGTTCTTAGACATTGGTAGAGAAGGCTTCTTGATAGCACACCATAAGGCTTCTGATTGTCCTCGTAATGGTTTTGACCTTCTTAGATAGTACTTAAGAGCTCTAACAGGGCAAAGTACTCTCTCTAGTTCGTTCCCCACCATGTTGGACAGGCTTGGGATCTCGAACGACTTAGGGCAAGGACGGGAAGGAAGCTCGTTTTAGCCAAAAAAACCGAGCCGCAAGGAACATGTAGCCGTTTCAGATGTGAAACCTATGTTCCTGCTGAAGGCGTGGATCTCACTTACTCTTTTACCTGTTGCTAAGCACACGAGGAAAAGAGTTTCTAATGTGAGGTCCTTAAAAGAGGCTGATTGGAACGGTTCAAATCCTGATGACATTAGGAACCTTAGGACCACGTCTAGATTCCAGCCTGGAGTGGACAACCGACGTTCCTTTGAGGTCTCAAAAGACCTAAGGAGGTCCTGTAGATCTTTGTTGGAGGAAAGATCCAAGCCTCTGTGGCGGAAAACCGCTGCCAACATACTTCTGTAACCCTTGATCGTAGGAGCTGATAGGGATTTTACGTTCCTTAGATGTAACAGGAAGTCAGCAATCTGGGTTACAGTGGTACTGGTTGAGGAAAACTGCATTGGCCTTGCACCAGCTTCGGAAGACTTCCCATTAAGACTGATAGACTCTGAGAGTGGATGTCGTCCTTGCTCTGGCAATCGTTCTGGCTGCCTCCTTCGAAAAGCCTCTAGTTCTTGAGAGACTTTCGATAGTCTGAAGGCAGTCAGACGAAGAGCGTGGAGGTTTGGGTGTACCTTCTTTACGTGAGGTTGACGCAGAAGGTCCACTCTAGGAGGAAGAGTCCTGGGAACGTCGACCAGCCATTGCAGTACCTCGGTGAACCCTTCTCTCGCGGGTCAGAGGGGAGCAACCAACGTCAACCGTGTCCCTTTGTGAGAGGCGAACTTCTGAAGTACCCTGTTGACAATCTTGAACGGAGGGAATGCATACAGGTTGAGATGGGACCAATCCAGCAGAAAGGCATCCACGCGAACTGCTGCTGGGTCTGGAATCGGAGAACAATACAAGAGGAGCTTCTTGGTCATCGAGGTAGCGAATAGAACTATGGTTGGCTGACCCCACAGGGCCCAAAGTCTGCTGCAAACATTCTTGTGAAGGGTCCACTCTGTGGGGAAGACCTGACCCTTACGGCTGAGGCGATCTGCCATGACATTCATATCGCCCTGAATGAGCCTCGTTACCAGCGTGAGCTTTCGATCTTTGACCAAATGAGGAGGTCCCTTGCGATCTTGAACAACTTCCTCGAATGAGTCCCTCTCTGCTTGGAGATGTAAGCCAAGGCTGTGGTGTAGTCGGAGTTCACCTCCACCACCTTGTTAAGCTGGAGGGACTTGAAGTTTATCAAGGCCAGATGAACCGCCAACAACTCCTTGCAATAGATGTGAAGTGTCCTTTGCTCCTGATTCCATGTTCCCGAGCATTCCTGTCCGTCCAGTGTCGCACCCCAGCCCGTGTCCGATGCGTCCGAGAAGAGACGGTGGTCGGGGGTCTGAACAGCCAAAGGTAGACCTTCCTTGAGAAGAATGCTGTTCTTCCACCACGTTAGAGTAGACCTCATCTCTTCGGAAACAGGAACTGAGCCCGTCTCTAGCGTCATGTCCTTTATCCAGTGAGCAGCTAGATGATACTGAAGGGGGCGGAGGTGGAGTCTCCCTAACTCGATGAACAGGGCCAGCGATGAAAGTGTCCCTGTTAGACTCATCCCCTGCCTGACTAAGCATCGGTTCCTTCTCAGCATGCTCTGGATGCATTCTAGGGCTTGGAAGATCCTTGGGGCCGACGGACAAGTCCGAAAAGCTCGACTCTGAAGATCCATACCCAAGGAAACAATGGTCTGGGATGGAACGAGCTGAGACTCCTCAAAATTGACCAGGAGGCCCAGTTCCTTGGTCAGATCCATAGTCCATTTGAAAATCTCCAGACAGCGACGACTTGTGGGAGCTCTTAAAAGCCAGTCGTCTGACGGAGCCGGACACAAGATCATGATACTGCTGCACAGTCTGTAAACTGTCAATCATGGGCAAGCGAGGAAGTACAGTGACAACCCGAATCTGTCTAGACTATCTGGGTCGTACAGACAACTCCTTAACGGGTTGCTGAGGTTGCCGCACTGCGTCACAACAAGTCCCTTCTGTTGGTTGTTGAACGTCTTCCCCGTGACACATTGACTCCGTAAACAAAAAATCCTCTAACAAGGACTAAGCTTGGACTGCATGTCATGCAACACAGCTCAAGGTCTATGGGAGCAGGTGTGGTAACAGACGGGATTAGCGGCTGAAGTGGAACCATTACCTTCCCTGTAAGCATGTTATGCTTAAATAAAAGTCCATAAGAGGTTATGCAGCTAAAGGCTCCCTCCAAATGACAGAGTCCTCAAGGGAATATCAGAAGGAGGGAGAAAAGAACTTTCTCATCTACAGGGACCTTATCCTAGAAAAGCTAAGTTCTCTGAGTGAGGGTTCACTGGTGCAAAAGCAGCAGACTAGAAGGCAACGTTATGAAACTGCTTGACAGTCTAGTGAGTTGGCAACAACCCAAGATATGTTGAGAAGCATGCGGTAAGGTATGCAGAGCATGATGAATGCAGAGTATGCTGTATGCAGAGCATGCTGTATGTAGAGCATGTTGTATGCAGAGCATGCTGAATGCAGAGCATGCTGTATGCAGAGCATGTTGTATGCAGAGCATGCTGAATGCAGAGCATGCTGAATGCTGAGCATGTAGTAAGCAGAGCCTGCTGTAAGCAGAGCCTGCTGTAAGGAAAGCAGAGCGTGTGCATGGCGTTTAACATTTCTCAGAAATTCCATGACCAGTGCTAGAGTGCTTTATGCATGCTTGCATGGGGTTTAAAAATCAACATAATGTTTACCTTACATTCATAACTCATGATTCATATTTTTGCCATGGTTTGAAAATGGAGGTAAGGTATGCTGAACAGCAGAGTCAGAACGAGCTGGAACAACAACAGTGGAAGGTGCAGAAAGTTCCTGTTCCTGTGGTATGAGTGGAGCGTGAAGAGACCGAGGTTGCGCAGAACAAGGTAAAGTTCCCGCAAGCAGAGGTGTCTGAGGCGCAGGATCAGGGTGCACGGGTTGAGCTCGGTGCAGCAGCTGAGGAGACTGACTCACAGGTGGAAGAGGTTGTACCTCCACCGAGAGTTGCACCACCGGTGGAGCAGCCAGGGGAGGAGGAGGAAGAGTGGAGTAATCCTCCTGATCCCAAACCGAAGGTTGCCTTAAAGAAGGCTGAGGCTGAACAACACTGGGAACAGCGAACACAGAAAGAGGTTCAACATCGTACGCCTGGCAGATGGTGCTGCG
The DNA here is from genome assembly GCF_036898095.1 of Palaemon carinicauda. Lineage (NCBI taxonomy): Eukaryota > Metazoa > Arthropoda > Malacostraca > Decapoda > Palaemonidae > Palaemon > Palaemon carinicauda. The sequence continues at coordinate 142,383,910 of NC_090733.1, forward strand.
ACTGGGTGCAGCGAGTGCAGGCGGGTTGAGCACAGGCTGAACGGGTGCAGGTGGAGGTGCAACACTCTCAGCCCGACACTCACGCAACAGGTCCGAAAGCTGTGCTTGCATGGACTGTAGTAGAGTCCACAACATCGTACGCCTGGCAGATGGTGCTGCGACTGGGTGCAGCGAGTGCAGGCGGGTTGAGCACAGGCTGAAAGGGTGCAGGTGGAGGTGCAACACTCTCAGCCCGACACTCACGCAACAGGTCCGAAAGCTGTGCTTGCATGGACTGTAGTAGAGTCCACAACATCGTACGCCTGGCAGATGGTGCTGCGACTGGGTGCAGCGAGTGCAGGCGGGTGCAGCACAGGCTGAACGGGTGCAGCCGGTTGGTGCACCACCGGTGCAGGCGGGTGCAGCACAGGCTGAACGGGTGCAGGCGGTTGGTGCACCACCGGTGCAGGAGGAGGAGGAGGTGCAACACTCTCAGCACGACACTCACGCATCAGGTCCGAAAGCTGTGCTTGCATGGACTGTAGTAGAGTCCACAACATCGTACGCCTGGCAGGTGGTACTGTGATCAGGCGGAGCGAGCATAGGCGGGGGGAGTGTAGGCGCACTCTCAGCCCGACAAACTGATGACTGAGGAGAGTCAGAGCTAACCCAATGACTGCATCCGGGTTGTTGAACTTTACTTCGTACGTCTGGCATAGGTCTGGACTTTACGTTTAAGAGGTCTTGAGACCTGAGACCAGCGTTACTCTGCCTTTATTTTCTCCTCTAAATCTCTTCTGCAGACGAGCAAAATAAGGGCTCAATCGTCTGCGGGTGGGAGTGACGGTCTCGGTAAGACACGCCCACAACCACCGAGGATACTTCTGTGCGCCGATCAAGGCCTGCCGAACCCTTTGCCCTTCGACATTGCTTCTCCCCTGGGCTTGGGAGCTTGCAAGAGGTCCCGGACTGGGAGGACGACTGGCGCGCACAAAAGTACCCTCACGCATAACACTGACATACTTTGCGCTAATCACTTATCACTTTGATTTCTGTTTGCACTTATTTCACTGAACTCGAAACTTTAAGTGGTTTGTACCTGAAACACGCAATTCTATCCTTCTCAAAAGTTAGTAATTGCGAAAACAGAATTACAATGTAACAGAAAAATCTAATGAAAGAAAATTCAGTGGCTGGAAAGAGACTAAACACTAGATCACTCTAGAAACGTTTAGTTTCTTCCCCTAAAGAGACTAGGGATAAGAGCAAAACGATAACGACGTTACTCGTACGCCTGGCAGGCTTGAGGGAAACGTTTATCCTCTTTCTCCCTCCGTCTCTATCTCTCTCTCTCTCTCTCTCTCTTGACTTAGAACCTGAGAGAAGAGCCCAATCATATATATCGTTAAAACATATTATTGTTAAAGGAAAAAACTGAAATATTTCCCAAAAAGAAAAGTTCCTTATTAGGATCAAAACCATTAAGTTAAGAAAGAATGAACAAAACGCTAGACACGGTTACTCTTACTGCAATGTGAAACCGTGAACATTCTTTCTCTATCGTAACGATAGAGTGCAAGTTGAAACGTTCTGAACGTCAACAACTGCCGAGACAAACAAAACGTTAGTTCAACTTTGAAAAAGTACGAGACTATCAAAGAAATTCTTTCAAGACCTTAAAATAGCATAATATGTTAACAGGTAAAACCGAAATGACGGGCTCACGATAATTAACTTCGGTACCAAGAAAAGACCGCCTACTATTAGGAAGGTCGAATATAAACAAATATAAAAATTAATTTTAATAAGTTTATAATAAAAGGAAGTTAATCGAAGAGGCCTATAAGAGGCGGAGAGATATAAAATAAATCTATAACTTTTGTTAAGCAAAATTAAGAAAGAGAGTCTATACTCTCTTAGACACCAACACTTCCGTCTAAGGGAAGGGTCGGCCATTGAAAGGTGAACGAGAGTTCATACTCTCTTCGTCACCAAAATTAATCAAATTAATTCCAAAAGCTAACTAAGCTAAAATAGAAGTTTCCAGTAAAGCGACAGCCGAAATCAAAGAGAAATACTTCACCAAAGTCGTGAAAATACTCCAAGAACATAAGCGTATCCCAGAACGTCTTGTCAGAAGCACGACAGAGGAATAATTGAGGAGGTGTCAACAAGAAGTACTTGAGTACCTGGCCACAGGTGGCGCTGGTAAGTACACCCCCTTCTAGTATTGTGATAGCTGGCGTATCCCTCCATAGAATTCTGTCGGGCAACAGAGTTGACAGCTACATGATTATCGGGTAAGTTTAATATTGAAAAATACAAATTAAAACACTGCACATAGGCCTCTACGTTTTCTTGAAAAATGGATAGATGTACTAAAATTGAAAGATACAAATAATAACATAAGACATGCTAAAGAAAACTAAAGCCAAAGTAAGGTATTTTCCTCACATTGATTCCTCTTACCTAATTTCTTATCAAGATCTGAAAAACGGAGAGACCAAACGCGCAATTCTGCATCTAGACTGCCTGCCACAAGCTTTGTATCATTTTTCAGAAGAACAAAGTCTCTCACCTGAAAATAAAAAAGACCTGGAACTAATAACTGTTCACACAGCATAACTGAAATAATGTGAAACATCTATCCTTTTCATAATTGGAATAACATTAAATCACATGCACACACAAAATCAATTTTGAATAGATCACCTTGCTACAAAGAGTACATGTACAAGTTAGGTAATCAAATACAACAGACTAAAGGTGGTTATAACCAATTCAATATGGAGCAAAATTACCAGGAAATGTGTAAATTTTATAGCCCACCATCTTTTCCTGTACATTAAAAGCTTATGTTAATTATTACTATATGTAAATTGTAAAATTGTAACCTAAAGTTTTAGCTCTCTTGAATACACTAAAAACTATTTTACTGAAGATGCTCTGCTGAAATGGGGGTGCTTCCATTAGATATCAGCCAATAAGGTAACTTTAGTTTATTAACGACGATGTTGATTAACGTTCATATGGTAATACTGTACAAAAAAAATAGTGTCCGAAGTCACAGTATCACAGGGACATATGTCATACAACAATGAATTAGACTAAAGCCCAAGACAATTCTAGGGACTAATAGAGAGAATTCTGCAATAAAAGATTGTTTACTAGTCAGAGTCATGATTTATTGGGATTCCACTTATCAAATATATACTGTATTTTTACAAGCACAGTGCTCTATGTATAGCAGATTATTAAGAGACTATCATTTGTATTTTTTATAGCTATACAAACCTGAGTCCTTTGCATAGGAGTATTCATTAGCTTGAGGTAAAAAATGTCGTTGACGCTTGGTAACATTGTGAAGTAGTTAAATCTTGGTAGGTACAAGAGTAGTGCAATATCACCCACCCACATATCGTGAGTTATTCATATTTCCATTTGGTTCTCAGCTAAGGAGCAATACTGAAGCTGAGATAGAATCTTGTTTTATAATCTATGAATTTGGGCTAAATAGCCCAGAACTAGGTTATGTGAGGTCATTTAGTGCACTAGTTAAACTGTGTGAAACTCCTGCTTTTACAGAGAATAGACAGCAAAAGGAAGAAAGGAAGCAACAGAGGTAAAATAGAAGCTATAAAACAAATGCAGCTAAGTGCCAAAGGAAGACTAGAAAGACCATTAAATAATGCTTACAGTACATCACATGAGGAACACTTACTGCACTACCCACCCTTCGGGTGGATTATTATATAATATAAACCTTCCTTTATGGAGTAGATTCAATCATTTATGGTAGGTAGTCCCTCTAAACACAGAAGTATAAATATTTTGTGGACCAATTGGAAAGAAGAAAAGATCTTAGTTACAATTTCCAAACTATCATACATATGGGATGATGATACTGCTAGAGCTTAGGCCAGAACTGAATTAGTTTGAGAGAGAAGACTTCTACTATAACTAAAGTGAAAACGTCTCTCCCTTAAGGAAAGGGAGAGACTGTCGAAGACATTTATCTACTCAAAAAGGATGCTTGTTAAAAGACAAACAGATGTAACTGATGCTGCCCAGGAGGGAGGGTGGAAGAAGAAAAGAAAGTGCCAGTCATAACCACAGCTTCCCAAGCATTATGCAGCCTTTATTAGTTATATAAGAGACTTAACACTTGGGACTTTACAAATCGCATGAATAACCACCCACAGATTAGAAAAATATAAATCCAAGGAATTGTTTTACGTAATACGAGGAAAAAGTCTTCGTGTGTCGTTTTGTAAAATTATTTTTCATACACAGAAACTTTCGTATCTAGAGGTTTCACTACAAGGAAAAGGAAATATCATTATCATCATTATTACAAGATAGGCTATAACCATAGTTAGAAAAGCAAGATGCTATAAACCCAAGGGCTCCTACAAGGAAAAATGGCCCAGTGAGGAAAGGAAACAAGGAAATAAATAAACTACAAGAGAAGAATAAACAATCAAAATAAAATATTTCAAGAACAGTAACAACACTGAATTAGATTCTTTATATATACTGTATACTTTAAAAAACTAAAAAATAAACAAGAGGAAGAAAAATAAGATAGAACAGCATGCCCTAATGTATCTCCAAGCTCAACCAAGAAAACTCTAATTCAAGACAATGGAAGACCATGGTACAGAAGCTATGGAACTACCCAAGACTAGAGAACAATGGTTTGATTTTTGAGTGTGCTAGAAGAGCTGCTTACCATAGCTTAAGTCTGTCTTCTACCCTTACCAAGAGGAAATTAGCCACTGAACAATTACAATGCAGTAGTTAACCCCTTGAGCAAAGAATTGTTTGGTAACCTTGGTGTTGTCAGGTGTATGAGGACATAGGATAATGTGGTAAGAATAAGCCAGAGTATTCGGTGAATGTGTAAGCAAAGAAAAAATGAGCCCTAACCAAAGAGAGGAATCCAATGTAGTACAGTCTGGCCAGTCAAAAGACCCAATAACACTCTATACTAGTGGTAGTATTTCAATGGGTGTCTGGTGCCCTGGCCAACCTACTTCCTACAAATAGTTTCAATAATCAAAGGAATAATAGCTGGTAATGATGTAATCAGCTATAAAAGCTATTAAAATTGAAAGAAAATTTTGATGTATTCTTTGTACGACAGATATATTCACAAGAAACATGAGTTTTCTAAAAAAAAAAAAAGAAACTTTGTAGCCAAGATGTATTCACCTGACTTTGTAAAAACCTTCTACTTTTACTTTTTTTGATTGTGTGTACAAGGAACTGACTGAAGCATTAGGTATAAGCTAATGTTGATTCATGGGTTTGAAAAAAGAGAAAGATTAAATTGAATTTATAGAATAGGGCTACATAGCCCAGCACTTATGCCTGTGAGGCCATGCAGTGCTCATATTTCATTGAAAATAAAAGTATATAAATACTTTACCTCAGCCCTGTGCCCACTCAGAGTTCTGAAGCAATGATGTGTTTCTATATCCCAAAACTTTATGAATGAATCTATACACGATGATACAACAACGCTACGGTGCTGAAGGAAACGGAGACGCGTAATTCTACCTTTGTGACCTTTCAAACGGACTACTCCTCTCTCTGATACCTGAAAAATAGCATAAATGTCCTGTTTTATCTTCCTCACAGATAAGAATTAATAGTTTCTAAGAAAAGTTTACTTTACTCTAATTTGACTAATAAATCATTCAAAATCTAATTATAACATCTATTAACCCTTTTACCCCCAAAGGACGTACTGGTACAGTTTCACAAAACTCATCCCTTTACCTCCATGGACGTACCGGTACGTCCTTGCAAAAAAATGCTATAAATTTTTTTTTTTTCATATTTTTAATAATTTTTTGAGAGAAAATTCAGGCATTTTCCAAGAGAATGAGACCAACCTGACCTCTCTATGACAAAAATTAAGGCTGTTAGACCAATTTAAAAAATATATACTGCAAAATGTGCTGGGGAAAAAATAACCCCTTGGGGGTTAAGGGTTGGAAATTTCCAAAGAGCCTGGGCGTAAAAGGGTTAATTGATTAAAATAAAAACTGAAATGCAACAATAAATATGCAACATCTATGAACAAACACTTGGTAGTCTATAGAATATAAAAACCTACCACGTCCCAAACCACAATTTCACCATCATTACTTCCTGAAGCTACTCTCATTCCTTGTGGATCCCATGTCAATGATGATATTGCAGAATGATGACCTATCAACGATAAAAAAAAGAATACTTAATAATTTATTGAAGACATGATGTAACACAACACTTATGAATGCTTACGAACATAAAAAAAAAAGTAATAAAAATTAAATGAGCAAACCCTTATAAAAACTAGTTAGTAAAAATGGCGCTTTTGAAAACAAAATTCGTTTTTCATACATGTCCATTACAGTGACATCTCAGCGTATGAGTTTAATCAGTTCCAGGGGTGAACAAGCATCTTAAAATGTTTGTAAACCAAGAAATTTTCCCCCTAGGAAAGAGGAAATTCACTTGATGCATTCTACATGTCCATAAATGCACATAATGTACTGTATACTGTACAGGTACTTGTTTTTAAAGGTTTGCAATGTTATCTTACATAACAAATTATACACCTTAACATTAGAAATTAATAGACATTAATACACAATAAAAATTGAAATATATTAACAAATTAACTCACCCTTTACCTTTAAGGAGAGTCATGGCTGGCATGAGAGAGACGAGAAGAAAGGAGGAGGAGGAGGATACTGCTTGGAGTTAGAATCTCCATCAGAATCATATTTAGGAATGCATTCTAGCCACAGTCTCCTCCATGCAGAACTGAGGGTTCTCTTAGTGACCCCTTCCCAGGCTTATCAATCATTTTTATACCAGAGAAGAAGTTCTTCTTCTTCTTTGTCTACATCTTTTCCCACTTCTATATGAGGTCGATGTTTCTGGTCAGCTTTCTCCATCTACCTCTGTCCCACACCTTATCACCAGTTAATCCCTTTGATCGAAGGTCATCCTTGATACAGTCCATCCACTTTCGCTTTGGTCTCCCTCTCCTTCTCGTTCCCTGTACCTCCATTTCAGTCACTCTCCTCCTAATATACTCCCCGAGAAGTAGTTATCGATTATTAAACCAATTTAGTACTTAAACCAACAGTCCATACTGCGGAATAAAAATTTTCTTGGCAGGATCTATAACATGTACCAACACTGCCTTATGAAAAACTGTAATGGTATCATTATCAATTGGACATCGGGTACAAACTTATCATAGTAAGACATCAATCCTAAGAGACTTAACCCTTATGGGCTGTTGCTGGTTGATAATCTCTGGAATCCTTCAAAATCTTGAAGAAAGAATTCACTCCCAAAATATACAATGGACTGAATATGTAATTTTCATGAGAAAATCAATATTAATAATACTTACCTGGATAATTATCTAGCCCTGGAGGAGGCATCTCCTGTCTGTAACCCCTCCTCCTCTTGACCAGTTTAACTGGGATGATTCCCAATTTCTTCCAAATGAGATCAGGGTCAGCATGGAGGCCTTAGAGTAGAGTCTAGGTACTTCTGGTACCTGAAAGAACGCTCAGTAGGAGCAGGGGGACATGACACAGAAGGAGATAGAGCATGCCTCAAGGCACTACTCCTATGCCTAGGGTCCACAGATTGATCGGAACTCTCAGGAGATCCTGACAACATGAGGGCAATAGAGTTTGGACGAGAAGAGACCTCTGATGGTGGAGCTGGAACTGGTCCGCTAACCGCGAGCTTCATTTCCTTTATGAGCTTATGAAAACATGGTATATCCTTCGCGAACAAAGGAACAGCCGCAGGAAGTGCACCAATCGCAAGCAGTTGCTTCTCTTGGCGAGCGCAGCATGAGAAGCAAGCAGACCTTTGTCAATGGGAGGAGCTTGCCCGCCAATCTCGCAAGCACGTGGTTGGCAAGTGAGTGGCGACACGCAAGGGCCTGTTTGTCCTTGCGCCACAGCAGCTGGAATAGGCGCATGAACACTCATCAGAGAACCTGCATGAGGTTGACGAGTATCCTTGCGCACTCCCACAGGAAGGAAAGCGTGCTCATATGAAAACGAGCAAGGCTGAGGGTGCTTGTCTTCAAACGCTTGCTGCCATCGCTCACAAACGTCAGAACAGGCAGGGTCTTCCCCATAAGGGGCAGGAGCCCAAGGCAATGAACCAGAAGGGTCTGCCCTCACAAGAGACATGTGATTTGATATGCCCTAGGGACATGATGGCGAGAGGCTGAGACTACAGGTAATTGGCACTCGCCACACTCAGGGTGCTCCAAAGAGCTAGAGTGAGGCATAGAAGGATCTAATCCCCACATGTAAGGTACTTGAGGGGGAGATCACTCAAGTGAGGAAGTCCTTTCATGCTGGCAATAAAGACAACCTACCTCAGAGGATGGAGGAACAGACCGCTCAACAAATTCAGTCAGCAAGCTCAGGCATGCTCATGCTGAGGAAATAGCAAGTCTGGCCAGGACTTCGGAAACACCCTGCCAACAACTCAGGTAGGCAAGAAGTAGCAGAGGACGCTTCAGAATAGGCATGAGACCTTCTGGGGGGAAACGCCACTCCGGAGGTTCGAGGGATAAGGCCGTAGCCAACCCCTTTGAAGGCAGATGTGCGCTCCCACTGTACCCCAAGCTTCAGCTGCTCTAAGAGCCGTTCCTTAGAGTGGAAACCTGAAAGCCGAGTTGACGCATAGGATCAAAAGAGATCGACTCCTTTTCGGCTGTGGGCACCAGCGCTTCGCTAGGGGAAGCGATGGGGCCCTGCACAACTGAGGGTTGTCTGGGGGGGGCGCAAACTGTTATTGCTCTTACTTAAGAGTTGAGTATGGGTACTTCTGGTACCTGAAGGAACGCTCAATTGAAGTAGGAGGACATGACACAGGAGAAGGAGCATGCCTCAAGGCACTACTCCTATGCCTGGGGTCCACAGATGGATCTTACCTCCCAGGAGATCCTGAGCTGGAACTGGTCCACTAACTGCGTGCTTCATTTTCTTTACGAGCTCAAGAAAACATGACACATCCTTTGCGAACAAAGGAACAGCCGTAGAAAGCGCACCAATCGCAAGCAGTTGCTTCTCTTGGCGACCGCAGCATGAGAAGCAAGCAGACCTTTATCAACGGGAGGAGCTTTCCCGCCCACCTCGCCAGCGCGTGATTGGCGAGTGAGTGGCGACACACAAAGGGCAAAGGGATTGAGGATCCGTCTCCCTAGCTGACATAAAGGACCGCAAGAGCAACCTTCAATGCCAGACAAAACCTGCATATTGAAAGTTCTCAAAAGACCAGACACTTCTGAAAGGAGTAAGAAAGAAAGCAAAGTGAGTTTACAGACAGTTTGATTTTAAGGATTACAGGAGAGCAAGGTGGCACATATTCACTCCACCGAGCCTAAAACAAAAGTGACATAATACGCTGGGCGAGTTTGTGAGCAGGGTGTTTGATGTAGCCCTGGTAACTAGTGGAGGATTGTTATTCCTCGCATAAAAAGTTTATGGCTAGTTTCCAGCTACACCATAACAATATATACAGAGTAGAGTGAAGGGTTTGTATTTAAGAACAAATCTCTTTTAAATAACTATTTTTCCATCTTCAAAACATAAAATTTTCAGTATTTTAACACCATCTCATGTGCTATAAATTTAGTCACCACTACATGACTAAGCAGTGCTAACTGGTGATTGACAGTTGTATTAATAAGAGCAGTTACTTCTTAATGAATTCAAGAAAATTTGCTAAGCATTGCTGGTGAATTTGAATCATTCAAAATTATATAAAAAGTCTGCAATTGTGCATAGGTAGTGAAAATTTTTGTGGTGAAAGATTGTGAGCATGTCTTGAAGTCTTATACATGAGTGACTAAAACTGAGAGAGGATAGAAAACAGTGATATAAAAAAACATAACATCACAAGAATTAAAGTTACTAATATGGTCTGAAGTTGTTGCCTTGGATTTGTTTGGAGAGGAAAAGGAAAATTACTACTAACAATCCATGTAAAATATGATATTTTAATTATAAAATAAATTTTTGAATATACTTACCCGGTGAATATATAATAGCTGACGTCTCCGGCGGCTCGACAGAAAAACACAAAAACTCGCGAGCGATCGCTATGAAGGTTGCGGGTGTGCCCACCAGCGCCAACTATCGGCCAGATACCGCATATACATGTAAACAGCTCCAATTCTTCTCATCCCGCAGGGTCTCTATCGGGGAGGAAGGGGGGGCCTTTAATTTATATATTCACCGGGTAAGTATATTCAAAAATTTATTTTATAATTAAAATATCATTTTTAAATATTTAACTTAGCCGGTGAATATATAATAGCTGATTCACACCCATGGTGGTGGGTAGAGACCAGAAATAATAAAGTTTACAGCGTATATGCTTAGAGTTTTTGACAGTTATATCATAACAAAACCCAAATATATATAGGTACCTGGTAAGGAAGTTGACTTAGACGATTACTCTGCCTTGATAGTCTGTGTCTTTCTCACGAAGCCCAGCGATCCTCTTAGGATGCTGAAAGACTCCCAGGAGCTGAAGTATCAAGGGCTGCAACCCATACAACAGGACCTCATCAAACCCCTAATCTGGGTGCTCTCAAGAAATGACATTTGACCACCCGCCAAATCAACCAGGATGCGAAAGGCTTCTTAGCCTTCCGTACAACCCAAAAACAAGATTAAAAACATTTCAAGAGACAGATTAAAAGGATATTGGAATTAAGGGAATGTAGTGGTAGAACCCTCACCCACTACTGCACTCGCTGCAACGAATGGACCCAGTGTGTAGCAGTCCTCGTAAAGAGTCTGGACATCTTTTAAGTAAAATGACGCGAATACCGACTTGCTTCTCCAAAAGGTCGCGTCCATAATACTTTGCAGAGATCTATTTTGCTTAAAGGCCACGGAAGTTGCTATAGCTCTTACTTCGTGCGTCTTAACCTTAAGCAAGCATCGGTCTTTTTCATTCAAGAGAGAATGAGCCTCTCGTATCAAAAATCTGATAAAATATGACAAAGCATTCTTTGACATAGGCAATGATGGTTTCTTAACTGAGCACCATAAAGCCTCAGATCCACCTCGTAAGGACTTATTACGAGCTAAGTAGAACTTAAGAGCTCTAACTGGACACAGCACTCTTTCAAGTTCATTGCCTACGATCTCTGACAGGCAAGGTATATCAAATGACTTAGGCCAAGGACGAGAAGGCAGTTCATTTTTGGCCAGGAAACCAAGTTGAAGTGAACATGTGGCTTTTTCTGTAGAAAAGCCGATGTTCTTACTGAAGGCATGAATTTCACTGACCCTTTTAGCCGAAGCCAAGCACACTAGGAAAAGCGTCTTGAGGGTGAGATCCTTCAGGGAGGCTGAATGTAATGGCTCAAACCTGTCTGACATGAGGAACCTTAGGACCACGTCTAAGTTCCATCCAGGAGTTGTCAAACGACGTTCCTTAGAGGTCTCGAAAGACTTAAGGAGATCTTGGAGATCTTTATTGTTGGAAAGATCTAAGCCTCTATGACGAAAGACCGAAGCCAACATGCTCCTGTAGCCCTTAATCGTGGGAGCTGAGAGGGAGCGAACATTTCTCAGATGTAAAAGAAAATCTGCGATTTGGGCTACAGAGGTACTGGAAGAGGACACAGATGCTGACTTGCACCAGTCTCGAAAGACTTCCCACTTCGACTGGTATACTCTGATGGTAGAAGCTCTCCTAGCTCTCGCAATCGCACTGGCTGCCTCCTTCGAAAAGCCTCGAGCTCTTGAGAGTCTCTCGATAGTCTGAAGGCAGTCAGACGAAGAGCGGGGAGGCTTTGATGAACATTCTTTACGTGGGGCTGACGTAAGAGATCTACCCTTAGAGAAAGACTTCTTGGAATGTCTACCAGCCATTGAAGTACCTCGGTGAACCACTCTCTCGCGGGCCAGAGGGGAGCAACCAACGTCAACCTTGTCCCTTCGTGAGAGGCGAACTTCTGCAGTACCTTGTTGACTATCTTGAATGGTGGGAATGCATATAAGTCCAGATGAGACCAATCCAGTAGAAACGCGTCTATGTGGATCGCCTCTGGATCTGGGACTGGTGAGCAATAGATTGGTAACCTTTTGGTCAACGAGGTGGCAAAGAGGTCTATGGTGGGTTGACCCCAAGTCGCCCAAAGACTCTTGCACACGTCCTTGTGGAGGGTCCATTCCATGGGTATCACCTGACCCCTCCGACTGAGACAGTCTGCCAAGACGTTCAAGTCCCCCTGGATGAATCTCGTCAACAGGGAGATGCCTCGATTTCTTGACCATATGAGAAGGTCCCTTGCGATCTCGTACAGCGTGAGGGAGTGTGTGCCTCCTTGCTTGGAGATGTACGCCAAAGCTGTGGTGTTGTCTGAGTTGACCTCTACCACTTTGTTTCGAAGAAAGCTTTCGAATTTCATCAAGGCCAAGTGGACTGCTAATAGCTCCTTGCCGTTGATGTGCATGCTCTTCTGACTTGAGGTCCACAGACCCGAGCATTCCCGACCGTCCAGGGTCGCACCCCAACCCAAATCCGACGCGTCTGAGAACAACACGTGGTTTGGGTTCTTGACTGCTAGGGATAGTCCCTCTCTCAGACTGATATTGCTGTCCCACCATTTCAGGCATGCCTTTACTGGTTCGGAGACTGGGATTGATACCGTCTCTAACGTCTTGTCCTTGTTCCAGTGAGAGGCTAGATGGAACTGGAGAGGCCGAAGGTGTAGTCTCCCTAGCGAGACAAACTGCTCCAGGGATGAGAGAGTCCCTACGAGACTCATCCAACTCCTGACTGAACACCGTTCTCTTTTCAGCATTAGTTGGACTTTGAGCAGGGCTTGTTCTATTCGGGTGGCAGACGGAAAAGCCCGAAAAACTGGACTGCGAATCTCCATCCCCAAATATAGAATAGTCTGGGATGGGATCAGTTGGGACTTTTCTAGGTTGACCAAAAGTCCCAACTCCTTGGCCAGACCCAACGTCCAATGTAGATCCTGCAGACAGCGATGACTGGACGATGCTCTGAGAAGCCAGTCGTCCAAGTACAGGGAGGCTCGGATTCCCGATAGATGGAGGAATTTTGCCAAATTCCTCATGAGCCTCGTAAACACGATAGGAGCAGGACTGAGGCCAAAGCACAGGGCTCGAAACTGGTACACCACATTCCTGTAAACAAACCTCAGAAACGGTTGGGAATCCGGGTGTATAGGAATGTGGAAGTACGCATCTCGTAGGTTTAGAGAGACCATCCAGTTTCCCTCTCTGACCGCTGCTAAGACGGACTTCGGGGTCTCCATCGTGAATTTTGTTTTTGTAACAAAAACGTTGAGCGCACTGACGTCTAGCACCGGTCTCCAACCTCCTGTATGCTTTGGGACTAGGAAGAGACGGTTGTAAAACCCCGGTGATTGAAGGTCCGAGACTTTCACCACCGCTCCCTTCTCTAGCAACAGAGACACTTCTTGATTTAGGGCTTGTCTCTTTGACTCCTCTCGGTACCTGGGAGAGAGGTCTATGGGAGTTGTTACTAGAGGAGGTTTGCGTACAAACGGTATTTTGTACCCCTCTCTGAGCAACAGAACAGACTCTTGGTCTGCACTCGTCTTCTCCCAGGCCTGCCAGAAGCTCTTCAATCTGGCACCTACCGCTGTCTGAGGCTGTGGGCAGTCAGACTCTGCCACGGGAGGACTTGGCTGCTCTCTTCTTACCTCTCTTTCCCTCGGCACGAGAGCTTCCCCTGCTGGGAGCTCTGCCACGAAAGGGCGGGATAAATCTAGATGCAGGAGTCTCGATCCTGGGTCTCACAGCAAAGGATGAAGAAGGAGCCCCTTTGCGAGCAGAGGACGCCATCAGGTCATGGGTGTCCTCCTGCACAAGCGAAGCAGCTATATCCTTAACCAGCTGTTGCGGAAACAAGGCCGCTGATAAGGGAGCAAAGAGCAGTTCCGATCTCTGACAGGGAGTAACTCCTGCCGAAAGGAAAGAGCAAAGGGTTTCTCGCTTCTTTAAGACTCCCGACGTAAAGGTGGAGGCGAGCTCATTGGAGCCATCGCGGATGGCTTTATCCATACAGGACATGATAAGTAAGGAAACATCTTGGTCGGCAGACGAGATCTTCCTACTTAAAGCTCCTAATGACCAGTCAAGAAAGTTAAACACTTCAAAGGCCCTGTAAACGCCTTTAAGCAGATGGTCAAGATCCGAGGAGGACCAACAAATCTTCGAGCGTCTCATGGCCAGGCGACGGGGAGAGTCTACGAGGCTTGAGAAGTCACCCTGGGCAGAGGCAGGGACTCCCAAGCCGAGAACTTCTCCCGTGTCATACCAGACGCTCGATCTAGAAGCAAGCTTAGAAGGAGGGAAGGCAAAGGCCGTCTTCCCCAAACTCCTCCTGGTATCCAACCAGTCGCCTAGAAGACGTAAAGCCCTCTTGGAAGAGCGAGAAAGCACTAGCTTAGTAAAGGCTGGCTTGGTAGCAGGTAAGCCTAGAGCAAACTCAGACGGAGGCGAACGAGGAGCAACAGCAACAAAGTGATCTGGAAAAAGATCCTTGAAAATCAACATGATCTTCTTAAAGTCCATCGAAGGAGGAACCGCCTTAGGTTCATCTACATCTGAAGGATTATCATCAGGATGAGGATCAGCAACGTCCTCATCTGAAGGAGCTTCGTCCGATAACTGCTGAGTAACAAGCAAGGGCGAGACCTGCCTTGGTGGCAATGCTTGACAAGCAGAGTCCACTCGCACCGGAGCATCAGTAGCAGTCCAGGACGCTACGTCATGTAACTGCTTAACAGCCTGACTGTCAACAACAACAGGAGCGGGAGGACGCTCGACGTCAACTCGAGACTGCCTTGACTGCCTAGACTGAGCAGTCAAAACAACTCTTGACTGCGGTGCTTGACGCTCAACGTCAAAACAAGTCAACTTCGCTGGTTGGCGAACGTCCTGAACGTCAACAAGAGCATTCGGCAGCGGCTGAACGTCCACATGCGGCTGAAAGTCAACACGGGACTGCATCGAGTGAGGCTCTACAAAACGTGACTGACGTGACTTTGTAACGCCAACGTCAACAGGACGAGCAAAGGCTCGTTTGGGCGGCTGACGGCCAGGATCTCGATCAGCTAAGCGGCGAGGATCATCGTGAACCTTTTCAGCAGAATAGTCCTCCATAAGAGAGGCAAGCTTATTCGGCATGTCTTGCAGTACAACCCATTTAGGATTATTATTATTATTATTATTATTATTACTATCCAAGCTACAACCCTAGTTGGAAAAGCAAGATGCTATAAGCCCAGGGGTTCCAACAGGGAAAAATAGCCCAGTGAGGAAAGGAAATAAGGAAATAAATAAATGAAGAGAACAAATTAACAATAAATCATTCTAAAATAAGAAACAACGTCAAAACAGACATGTCATATAATAAACTATCAACAACATCAAAAACAAATATGTCATAAATAAACTATAAAAAGACTATGTCCGCCTGGTCAACAAAAAAGCATTTGCTCCAACTTTGAACTTTTGAAGTTCTACTGATTCAACCACCCGATTAGGAAGATCATTCCACAACTTGGAATGGGTGCGGTAAGAGACGAGGGTAACGTCTGTGACTGCAAAACATTGCCTACACTAAGACTCTCGGAGCCTGTGTTACGCTTCTGTTTAGGCGGCGAGCAGTCTTCCGATGACTGCACAGGGTCAGAGCTGTCCCAATGGCTACAACCAGGACGCTGGACCTGTCCTGAAGGGACTGACTTTTGCTTTAAGGGTCTCGAAACCTTGCTCCACGGTTTCTTACGCGAAAAGCCTTCGGATGACGAGGAGAAAACCGTCTCGCTCGTCTTATGGTAGGGGCGGTCTTGACGAGACACGCCTGAAACCATACAGGGAACGTCTGTTCGTTGGTTAAAGCCTCTCGACATTACTTCTCCCTGGGGCTTGGGAGCTTGCAAGAGGTCTTGGACTAGGCGAACGACAGGCACGAACAGACGAACCCTCGGTCGCAACACTGATAACACTTTGCGCACTAATCACTTTCCCACGATTTTCTAATGTGGCACTCTGACACTTTAACTCTTTTACGTCCGCCATGAGTTGATTACGGTCCGTAGCTAACGACTCAACTCTCTCGCCCAAAGCATGAATGGCACGTAACATATCCCGCATTGATGGTTCCTGAGTGCTAGTAGAGGGTTCAGGCACAACTACTACAGGGGAAGGATTAGGTTCAGGGGCATGGGAGGAGGAAAATTCTAACGATCTAGAGGAACTTCTACTCACCCTATCTCTCTCTAGCTTACGAGAATACTTGTCAAACTCAAGCCAATCGAATTCCGAAAGGCCCACGCACTCCTCACACCGATCTCCTAATTGACAGGTTTTACCCCGACAATTAGAACACACAGTATGTGGGTCGAGAGAGGCCTTTGGAAGACGTTTATTGCAATCCCTAGCATTACATTTACGAAATCTAGGAATTGGAGAAGGGTCAGCCATTTTGAAAAGTCAAAGAAAGTCCAAAAAACAATCCAAAGTCATCAACAATTAAATCTATCCAAAAAAAAGTTCAAGAGTTTAAGTTGAAGATAAAACACCTGCACTGCGAAAGCTCAAACCAAAAGGAAGTACTTCACCAAGACTGTTGAAAAAATCCAGGTTAACAGCGAGTAATGGAAATCCACCTTGTCGATCAGACCGACAGAGAAGAATTGGAGCTGTTTACATGTATATGCGGTATCTGGCCGATAGTTGGCGCTGGTGGGCACACCCGCAACCTTCATAGCGATCGCTCGCGAGTTTTTGTGTTTTTCTTTTGAGCCGCCGGAGACGTCAGCTATTATATATTCACCGGCTAAGTTAAATATTTAAAATTTACATTTTGACAGGAGTACTGTACTTACTTTGTGTCATTTCAAGCACCTCATAACACAGTAAGTAAATGACAAAAAATCCACTTTCAAAAGACAGATAAAATCTTAACATAACTCTTACAATCTTATATGAAATTACCCTACACAAAACTGCAAACTCCTTTACCTCAAGTTAACTACAGTAATAACTTTGAAAAAAGTCTTGTTCCTAAAATTTTCAAAATCATAATATTCAAATCCTTAAGTACTTACCTGCAAATTTCAGAGGTTGTCCAACAGTTAGGTCAAAAATCACAACACTTCCATCCGAGTATCCAACAGCAACATGCGTGTTATCCAAAGAACCCCGATGAGGTGGGCGAGGTTCAACAACAGTCACCACCCCTTGCACATCGGCATTTAACGTAAGAGCCTGATGAGCAGAAGAGTAAGGATGTCAAATGCCTACATTTTTTCTTGCTTTCATTCAAAATGGTCAAAACTAAACCCATTTGGAATTAGAATCATTTTCAATCTCTGAATTTCTAGAACTTTAAGGAAATTTTTAGAGGTTTAAAATGTAATCAGGTAGTGTTAAGGCAGCATAGCACTGAAGGTTTCTTAGCTTAAAAAGGATAAAACCCAAAGTCTCAGGCAGATGTATATTACCTTGCGTACAATATACTTGATGTTTAAAGATGACAAATTATAGTAAATATATGTGAGATTTATACCTTTTCAACCAATATTATAGTTGGCTTTGTAAATATTTTCCTCTAAAAGCACCAATCAAGTTATCATTAACCTGTTACCTTGCAATTTAGTTAAATACAAAAAAGGGCAGTACTCTCCAGGACATTTATCAAAATCTTGTTCATTTCATTCTTTAAATCAAAGCTTTAAATACAAGATTAAATCTGGAATAGAATATAGAAAAATAAATGAACCAAAATACACTAACCTTTGCTCCTCTTTTAGTATCCCAGATCAAAACCTGTTCACATGCTGGAACTGCAACATATTTTCCCTGTTGACTAAACCTCGTAACAAATCGAACGCATCCTGCTTTACCAATGACTCCAAACACAGACGAAGACACATATCGTAGATATTGTGTAGTCAAACCCATTTTCTTGCAGTTGACATACTCCACTCAGAGCACAGGCCGTATACTAAAATAATAAATTTACTTGATTAACAAAGGTGCAAATCATCAGCTGGTATTTCAACAAATTGTAAGATTTTATAACATAATTATTTTCATACAGACCACTTACAAGTAAATACATTTTATGGGGTAACAAATTCCTCCCTTGTTTAAAAGTTCAAAGGTTACTCGTGAGCTATGGAGGTAAGGGAGAGGTCCCTGTGCTGTAGCAAAATGTCTTCATCTAAATTTTTACCAAATAAAAAATCTTTCAAACAAACACATCAATCAAAAATACATATACAGTACCCAACATTAGTTGTATCTTAAGCTCCCAGATCTAATAGCCATTTGGCCCATCTAGACCTTATATTATCCATTGCCACCTTCACTTTTCATGTTTAAAGGTTCCTCATGAATGGCAGACATATAAGACAGGACAGTGTCCTACAGACTGACCATATATACATATGATCAGCACCCAAAGCCCCTCTCAATCAAGCTATGACCAGATAGAAAGCAAAGGCTGCTGATGACTCAGCAGGTAGACTTATAGTCTCTCCCAATCTCCCATCCCTAACTCATAAGGATGGTGAGGCTACAGACACAATTACAAACTACTGAGCTTGAGCATGTCTCAAACTCCCATCCAACAGATTGCCCAGCACGGTTGTTACCGATAGGTTACCACAACCCCAGAAATAAGATGACAAAAGTAATGGTTTTCAATATCTGTGACATTACATAAATCGTGAACAAGTGTCGTCATAATTAAGCTAACTTTGGTAGTTCTTCCCTGGATTTCAAGATTGTTACCTCCTTGTGCCTTCAGGTACTAACAAAGAAGTGTTGAGGCTTAGACCTACAATGTGAAGTCCTCTTCAGATAGTATTGCAAAGATTGCAAAGGACAAAAAAGCATTTTATCTGGTTCTTAGCCAATGATATCTCTGAAGAAGAGGTTTAAGAAGCTCTCTTTCACTGTCAGGATCTGTCCCAATCTAAGTCTTGACTAACAATCTTCTGTATCCCAGAGTTGGTTTAATAAGCCACGCAGCTCATTGTCATTCTTTGCTTAGGCTATAATAAAAACTATCAAAGAATAGACCAAGCTTGTCTCAAGTAAAAATTAGACTAAAAGTATGTAATCATTTGAACATTGGTTCCATAATGTGAAACACCAAGCAGAAGGAACTGGTTGATTCTCATTATGTCAGAGCGTTCACCTAACGGACCAAGACTGAGAAGTGCCAAAAAAGATGGGCTGAAGTCAAGAGCAGTGTTACCATATGATGTTGTCAGTAATATTTTAGAACCTGCAACAAAAATAGAGTGAGCATCTAGAGTTAATGGTGAAATGAGATGTTATTTTTGGATATGTTTTTTTTTTCATACAAGTACTGAAGATCAACCTCTGGTGCTCTGGTCTGAAGCACTGGGTTCTCTTGATGTAGCACCCTAGCACCCTCACAAGATAGAGAAGTACAATAGGTCATTCCTTTCACTAATCGCATCTTTGAGAGAGGGGATGGAGGACTCAAATTTTTGGTCATGGACATCTTGGTCCCTGTCACAAAATCCAGAACAAAAAAAGACAGACTTGAGTGTCAGATGCTTATCTGACTCCTTACGGGTTCATACAGTGAATGCTTAAGGTTGCTCATGAACGGCAGAGGCAAGGGACAGTGACATTGCCCTATCAAGCAGGACAATGCCCTAGAGAGACAATATTACATATGATCAGCACCCAGGGCCCCCCCCTCCACCCAAGCTAGGACCAAGGAGGGCAGACAATGGCTGCTGATGACTCAGCAGATAGACCTATAGACTCCCCCAAACCCCCCTTCCTTATCTCACAAGGACAGTAAGGTTGCTGTGACCAAGAGAACTAATTAGTTTGAGCGGGACCCAAACTCCAGTCAGGCAATTACCAGGCTACAACAAGGGAGCTGAGAACCAGCGTGGCATCCAAAGCATGGGGTTTGAGTTCTCTGCATGGACAAGATTACTTGAAGCTCCTCATAAGAATGAAAAGCAAAACATGTTCTGTCAGATGGCAAATAAGTTGATCGTTGGTGACCCCGCACTTGCAAGAAACCTTTTTGCCATGCAGAGATGTAGAGACCAACCTGCATCAACTACCTGCCCCTGGTAGCTGAGTCTCCTAGTACATTCCTCTTCCACAGGAAGTACCTTACTGTCAGCTCTACTGCGTTGATGAACGCCCAAGTGAGTGCCTACTTCGTCCATTTCCAAAGACACTGAGACCTGGTTCCTCCTTACGTTTTAACATAGACGACTACAGTCATGTTGTCACTCATCAATGTGACTGAGTGCCTTGGCAAATTCTGTTGGAAAAGTATTGCCAACATGTTCACATACATAACCTTTCATCTACGGACCATACTTCTGAAGTGATATGGTTCCTCAAGTGTTTGCCCCAGCCTTCTTTAGATGGGTCTGTCAACAGTAACATCTCTGGAGGTGGAAAGTCAATTGTGAATCCCCTGGTGAGGTTCTCGTTGTCCAATCGCTATCGTAGATTACCTCATTTCTTGTTCCACTGGAACTAAAAGTTGCGGGGAGTTGGTGGCTGCTGACCGGTGTCGCTTTAGACAGTTGAAGCAATGCTGATGGAGATGCCAATGGGGCATGAGCTTCTCCAGCAATGAGAGATATCCTAGGGGAAGTTGTCACAGCCAGGCCTGCAGTTGTTGAGCAATCTGGTACGGTTGCATCACCTCTAGAATCTGCTGATGCGACCGTCTGATGGAAATACTTTCATTGCTGCTGTCTTTCAATATTCCCAGGTACTCCATCTGTCTCTTAGGCATGATGCTTAACTTCTGCCAATTGATCAAAATCCCTTTCCTCACTGGGCTATTTTCCCTATAGGAGTCCTTGGGCTTATAGCATCTTACTTTTCCAACTAGGGTTGTAGCTTAGCTTGTAATAATAACAATAATAATAATAATATCCGAAATAGTATCTGTAGGAAAGGAGAAGCTAAGTGGTGGGTGGTCTAGTTTTGTCTTTGGCTTTTTAAGTCACATTTTACTAATACCATACCAGTAGGCATATGGTCAGAAAAGATGCTCTGCTTTATTTTCTGCATTTAGAATTTTTGCTTCTAGAGGTATGTACATGTTTGCAACTACAGTATACTGTACAGTATTAGTAAAATGTTATTTTTATTAGTAAAATAAATTTTTGAATATACTTACCCGATAATCATGTAGCTGTCAACTCCGTTGCCCGACAGAATTCTATGGAGGGATACGCCAGCTATCACAATACTAGAAGGGGGTGTACTTACCAGCGCCACCTGTGGCCAGGTACTCAAGTACTTCTTGTTGACACCTCCTCAATTATTCCTCGGTCCACTGGTTCTCTATGGGGAGGAAGGGAGGGTCGATTAAATCATGATTATCGGGTAAGTATATTCAAAAATTTATTTTACTAATAAAAATAACATTTTTCAATATTAAACTTACCCGATAATCATGTAGCTGATTCACACCCAGGGGGGTGGGTGAAAACCAGTGTACAAGATTAAAGGATAGCTAAGTATCCCGTATTTCATATAATCAGTTATCCACAATAACAATGAAATAATAAGTACCTGGTAAGGAAGTCGACTTGAACCGTTACTCTGCCTTTAATAAGATCGTCTTCCTTACTGAGCGCAGCGTTCCTCTTGGGAGGCTGAATCAACTCAAAGGTGCTAAAGTATACAGGGCTGCAACCCATACTAAAGGACCTCATCACAACCTTTAACCTCGGCGCTTCTCAAGAAAGAATTGACCACCCGCCAAATCAACAAGGATGTGGAAGGCTTCTTAGCCGACCGTACAACCCATAAAAAGTATTCAAGAGAAAGGTTAAAAGGTTATGGGATTATGGGAATGTAGTGGCTGAGCCCTCGCCTACTACTGCATTCGTTGCTACGAATGGTCCCAGGGTGTAGCAGTACTCGTAAAGAGACTGGACATCTTTGAGATAGAATGATGCGAACACTGACTTGCTTCTCCAATAGATTGCATCCATAACACTCTGCAGAGAATGGCTCTGTTTGAAGGCCACTGAAGTAGCCACAGCTCCCACTTCATGTGTCCTTACCTTCAGCAAAGCAAGGTCTTCTTCCTTCAGATGAGAATGTGTTTCTCTAATCAGAAGCCTGAATAGTAAGAAACTGAGTTCTTAGAACTTGGAAAAGAAGGTTTCTTGATAGCACACTATAAGGCTTCTGATTGTCCTTGTAAAGGTTAAGACCTTTTTAGATAGTACCTAAGAGCTCTAACTGGGCAAAGTACTCTCTTCAGACCATTCCCCACCAAGTTGGACAGGCTTGGGATCTCGAACGACTTAGGCCAAGGACGTGAAGGAAGCTCGTTTAGCAAAAACCGAGCTGCAAGGAACATGTAGCCGTTTCAGATGTGAAAACAATGATCCTGCTGAAGGCGTGGATCTCACTTACTCTTTTAGCTGTTGTCAAGCACACGAGGAAAAGAGTTTTTAATGTGAGGTCCTAAAAAGAGGCTGATTGGAGAGGTTCAAATCTTGATGACATAAGGAACCTTAGGACCACGTCTAGATTCCAGCCTGGAGTGGACAACCGACGTTCCTTTGAGGTCTCAAAAGACCTAGGGAGGTCCTGTAGATCTTTGTTGGTGGAAAGATCCAAGCCTCTGTGGCGGAAAACCGCTGCCAACATACTTCTGTAACCCTTGATCGTAGGAGCTGAAAGGGATCTTACTTTCCTTAGATATAACAGGAAGTCAGCAATCTGGGTTACAGTGGTACTGGTTGAGGAAACTGCATTGGTCTTGTACCAGCTACGGAAGACTTCCCCTATAGACTGATAGATACTGAGAGTGGATGTTCTCCTTGCTTTGGCAATCGCTCTGGCTGCTTCCTTCGAAAAGCCCCTAGCTCTTGAGAGTCTTTCGAAAGTCTGAAGGCAGTCAGACGAAGAGCGTGGAGGATTGGTGTACCTTCTTTACGTGAGGTAGACTAGAAGGTTCACTCCTAGAGGAAGAGTCCTGGGAATGTCGACCAGCCATTGCAGTACCTCTAAGAACCATTCTCTCGCGGGCCAGAGCGGAGCCAACCAACGTCAGCCGTGTCCCTTTGTGAGAGGAGAACTTCTGAAGTACCCTGTTGACAATCTTGAACGGCGGGAATGCATACAGGTCGAGATGGAACCAATCCAGCAGAAAAGCATCCACGTGAACTGCTGCTGGGTCTGGAATCGGAGAACAATACAACAGGAGTCTCTAGGTTATCGAGGTAGTGAACAGATCTATGGTTGGCTGACCCCACAGGGCCCAAAGTCTGCTGCAAACATTCTTGAGAAGGGTCCACTCTGTGGGGATGACCTGACCCTTCCGTCTGAGGTGATCTGCCATGACATTCATACCGCCCTGAATGAACCTCGTTACCAGTTAGCTTTCGATCTTTAGACCAGATGAGTAGGTCCCTTGCGATCTAGAACAACTTCCACGAAAGAGTCCCTCCCTGCTTGAAGATATAAGCCAGGGCTGTGGTGTTGTCAGAGTCCACCTCCACCACTTTGTTAAGCTGGAGGGACTTGAAGTTTATCAAGGCCAGAATAACCGCCAACAACTCCTTGCAATTGATGTGAAGTGTCCTTTGCTCCTGATTCCAAGTTCCCGAGCATTCTTGTCCGTCCAAAGTCGCACCCCAGCCCGTGTCTGATGCGTCCGAGAGGAAACGGCGGTTGTGTTTCTGAACAGCCAAAGGTAGACTTCCTTGAGAAGAAAGCTGTTCTTACACCACGCGAGAGAAGACCTCCTCTCTTCGGAAACAGGACTGAGACCGTCTCTAGCGTCATGTCCTTTATCCAGTGAGCAGCTAGATGATACTGAAGGGGGGGGAGGTGGAGTCTCCCTAACACGATGAACAGGGCCAGCGATGAAAGTGTCCCTGTTAGACTCATCCACTACCTGACTGAGCATCGGTTCCTTCTCAGCATGCTCTGGATGCATTCTAGGGCTTGGAAGATCCTTGGGGCCGACGGAAAAGTCCGAAAAGCTCGACTCTGAAGATCCATACCCAAGGAGACAATGGTCTGGGATGGGACGAGCTGAGACTCCTCAAAATTGACCAGGAGGCCCAGTTCCTTGGTCAGATCCATAGTCCATTTGAAAATCTCCAGACAGCGACGACTTGTGGGAGCTCTTAAAAGTCAGTCGTCTGACGGAGCCGGACACAAGATCATGGTACTGCTGCACAGTCTGTGAACTGTCAATCATGGGCAAGCGAGGAAGTACAGTGACAACCCGAATCTGTCTAGACTGTCTGGGTCGTACAGACAAACTCCTTATCGGGTTGCTGAGGTTGCCGCACTGCGTCACAACAAGTCACTTCTGTTGGTTGTTGAACGTCTTCCCCGTGACACATTGACTCCGTAAACAAAAAATCCTCTAACAAGGACTAAGCTTGGACTGCATGTCTTGTAACACAGCTCAAGGTCTATGGGAGCAGGTGTGGTAACAGACGGGATTAGCGACTGAAGTGGAACCATTACCTTCCCTGGAAGCATGTTATGCTTAAATAAAAGTCCATAGGAGGCTATGCAGCTAAAGGCTCCCTCCAAATGACAGAGTCCTCAAGGGAATATCAGAAGGAGGGAGAAAAGAACTTTCTCATCTACAGGGACCATATCCTAGAAAAGCTAAGTTCTCTCAGTGAGGGTTCACTGGTGCAAAAGCAGCAGACTAGAAGGCAACGTTATGAAACTGCTTGACAGTCTAGTGAGTTGGCAACAACCAAAGATGTGTGACTGAGAAGCATGCGGTAAGGTATGCAGAGCATGTAGTATGCAGAGTATGCTGTATGCAGAGCATGCTGTATGTAGAGCATGTTGTATGCAGAGCATGCTGAATGCAGAACATGCTGTATGCAGAGCATGTTGTATGCAGAGCATGCTGAATGCAGAGCATGCTGTGTGCAGAGCATGTTGTATGCAGAGCATGCTGTATGTAGAGCATGTTGTATGCAGAGCATGCTGAATGCCGAGCATGCTGTATGCAGAGCATGTAGTATGCAGAGCATGCTGTGAGCAGAGCATGTAAGGTAAGCAGAGCGTGTGCATGGCGTTTAACATTTCTCAGAAATTCCATGACCAGTGCTAGAGTGCTTTATGCATGCTTGCATGGGGTTTTAATATCAACATAATATATACCTTACATTCATAACTCATGATTCATATTTTTGCCATTTTTGCGATATTGTTAAAAATATATTGCCAGGAATACAAATATATTTTTATAAGTAATACAAATAACCTCCATTATCATAGGTTTGAAAATGGAGGAGAGGTATGCTGAACAGCAGAGTCAGAACGAGCTGGAACAACAATAGTTGTGGTTTCCTCTTCAAGACTCTGTTGAGGGAACACCTGAGGCTCAGTCTGCAAAGGCTGATCAGCAGAAGGTAGGCTCATGGGTGGAGGAGGCTGACTCCTGGCATGAGTGGCTGAACTCAAGGGTTGCGCTTGCTGATTGGTTGGCGGATGCGCAGTAGCAAGTTCCTGAGGAACGAGTTGAGGTTCCTGCGGTGTGAGCTGAGAGCGAAAAGGTAGTGGCTGCGCAGAACGCAGTAAAAATCTCGCAAGTTGAGGCTCCTGAGGCGCAAGGCTAAGGTGTTGAGGTGCTTGCCTTGAGGAGGGTTGAGCTCGCTGCAGCGAGAGCTGAGGAGACTGACTCATGGACGGGAGAGGTTGTTGTACCTCAACCGAGTGTTGCATCACTGGTGGAGCAGCAAGTGGAGGCGGAGGAAGAGAGGTATAATCCTCCTGATCCCATTGTAAAAGTTGCCTTAAGGAAGGCGGAGGCTGAACACCACTGGGAACAGCAAACTCAGAACGTGGCTCAACATCGTACGCCTGGCAGGTGGAACTGCGATCAGGCGGAGCGAGCGCAGGCGGAGGGAGTGTAGGCGGAGGCGGAGGCGCAACACTCTCAGCCCGACACTCACGCATCAAGTCCGAAAGCAGTGCTTGCATGGACTGTAGTAGAGTCCACTTGGGGTCGGCAGAAACTACAGTAGGCTGAGGTAAAGCCTTAACAGTCGAGCTCTGTTGTGGCAGAACCTTACTCCTCTTAGGCGGAGTGCATTCAACTGATGACTGAGGAGAGTCAAAGCTAACCCAATGACTGCATCCGGGTTGTTGAACTCTAACTTCGTACGTCTGGCATAGGTATGGACTTTACGTTTAAGAGGTCTTGAGACCTGAGACCAGCGTTTTCTCCCCTAAATTTCTTCTGCAGACGAGCAAAATAAGGGCTCAATCGTCTGCGGGTGGGAGTGACGGTCTCGGTAAGACACGCCCACAACCACCGAGGATACTTCTGTGCGCCGATCAAGGCCTGCTGAACCCTTCTGCCCTTCGACATTGCTTCTCCCCTGGGCTTGGGAGCTTGCAAGAGGTCCCGGACTGGGAGGACGACTGGCGCGCACAGAAGTACCCTCACGCACAACACTGAACTTTGCGCTAATCACTTATCACTTTGATTTTCTGTTTGCACTTATTTCACTGAACTCGAAACTTTAAGTGGTTTGTACCTGAAACACGCAATTCTATCCTTTCTCAAAAGTTAGTAATTGCGAAAACAGAATTACAATGTAACAGAAAAATCTAATGAAAGATAAATAATTCAGTGGCTGGAAAGAGACTAAACACTAGATCACTCTAGAAACGTTTACCTTCTTCCCCTAAAGAGACTAGGGAGAAGAGTAAAAACGATAACAACGTTATTCGTACGCCTGGCAGGCTTGAATGAAACGTTTATTCTCCTCTTTCTCCCTCCGTCTCTATCTCTCTCTCTCTCTCTCTCTCTCTTGACTTAGAACCTGAGAGAAGAGCCCAATCATATATATCGTTAAAACATATTATTGTTAAAGGAAAAAACTGAAATATTTCCCAAAATGAAAAGTTCCTTTATTAGGATCAAAACCATTAAGTTAAGAAAGAATGAACAAAACGCTAGACACGGTTACTCTTACTGCAACGTGAAACCGTGAAAACTCTTTCTCTATCGTAACGATAGAGTGCAAGTTGAACGTTCTGAACGTCAACAACTGCAGAGACAAAACAAAACGTTAGTTCAACTTTGAAAACAGTACTAGACTATCAAAGAAATTCTTTCAAAGACATTAAAATAGCATAATATGTTAACAGGTAAAACCGAAATGACGGGCTCAATGTTAATTAACTTCGGTACCAAGAAAAGACCGCCTACTATTAGGAAGGTCGAATATAAACAAATATAAAAATTAATTTTAATAAGTTTATAATAAAAGGAAGTTAATCGAAGAGGCCTATAAGAGGCGGAGAGATATAAAACGGATTTTGAGCGAAGCGAAAAATCTATTTTTGGGTAAGATAGCCATGTCGTCCTGATGGAAGTTCCTTAAAGGCAGCTTCCTAGGGTATATTACAACTACGGCGATATTCCCAGAGAATTTACCTTCAGGTACCCAGAATTCTAACTCCTGGAGCGAGTATCCCTAAAAAAGACCTTAGGGATATCGTAAATATCAGTGGACGTATTCTTGACACGCCTCATAGCAATCTATACCCCGAATAGAGTTAACACTTCGTAGGGGTAAAATGGCAAGAAAACGAAAACGATAAGAAAGGGGGGAGCCGTTCATAAGGCATCCCTCCTCCCCGTTTCGAAAGCGTGCCCTGCGCCGCTCACGGCGCCATCTGTATTCCTTGTAGCGATACACGAGGTGCTACAGATACTGTATGTAGGGAGGGGTCCTACTATCCTTTTCACTCTTATTTATTTTTGAAAAGGAGCAGGGCGGGTCCATCAGGACGACATGGCTATCTTACCCAAACATAGATTTTTCGCTTCGCTCAAAATCCGTTTTTTGGGCTCAAGCCATGTCGTCCTGATGGAAGTATACCAGAGCATTACTGTATCTGTGGATTCTCAATACGTGCCGTACTCCTCAAGAATGTTTCTTAGTCAACTCGACTGACAGACCTAAGATGTTACCGTTATACATCTTTTCACTAATCATAAGCCATGAGAGTTCTTCCTGCCCCCTACAGGGAGGAGTCCTACTAGACTCTAGAAACGAACGAAGAGTACATATACCTATGTATGAATCACTCGCCAGCCAGTACCATATAGTGGTCTCACTCTATATGAAGCGAAGTCTTACGGGACTACAGTATCCAAAAGAAAAAGTCCCGACCAGCACCCTGGTCGAAGTAAAATTAGACAAAAGGTTATATCTGCGTAGGATTAAACTTGCTGCTACCACCATCCTCAGAAAGGGGTGGAGTCCTTATTGCTAAGGAAAGTATAAACCAGTATAATCCAGGCTTTGCATTAAGGAATAGGCTATTATAGATATCCCCGATTAATATACATAGGCTAAATGCTCAAAAAACAATATGAAATCAAAAATATAGGTGAAGGAGACGCAAGGTTCCCGAGAACAAGTTTATTGAGAAACAATAAA
Source organism: Palaemon carinicauda (assembly GCF_036898095.1). Classification (NCBI taxonomy): domain Eukaryota; kingdom Metazoa; phylum Arthropoda; class Malacostraca; order Decapoda; family Palaemonidae; genus Palaemon; species Palaemon carinicauda. The sequence continues at coordinate 142,412,444 of NC_090733.1, forward strand.
TAGACATGGTCACCATAAATATGTACATATGCTAGGTGGATGACCAACAATTTTCACAAGTACTGTAGTGCATGGATGAATGATTATCTGAAAGAAAACATATGTGTCACTTACACATACCCCGGTATCAAACTTAACGTCCATGTTACTACTTCGCTGACAATAGCGTTGGCAAACGCTTGGCACACCTGTCTGTACTTGTGTTACCATCACCATAACGTTGGAACAGTCACTGTGGGCTCTGAGAGCCTACACTACCAGTTATATCAACATATATAACTAACTATTCACCCAAGAATCCAAGTCCCAAATGATTCCGCTGTTCCTCGCAGAGTTAAACAGCAGGGTTAACGACGCAACCAACTGCTACCACAGACCTCTTTAGCTGCTCCACTTGCTTAGCATAGTGGCGAAAGAATACCCTGGAAGACTTCCAGCCAGTGTATGAACGAAGGTGTTCAAAATCCATAAAGTTAAAGAAGTTTAATGATGAAGCAACTTTCCTCGGATCATGACCTGCGGGTGAACTGTCAGGATCCGCTCTGCGAATAAAATATGTAATTTTCGCCCTAAGTTGATTTAAAGATAAATTCGAGCCCGATGTTTCTCCTCTGAATAGTTGGCCCCCATGGAAGTCTGAAGTTCTACGAAGATAGACCTTAAGGCATTCTACGGGACATAGAGATGCATCTTCTTTCAGAGGGCAGATTCTCCAGGGACCCCACCTGTTGGTGGGCAACTCGTTCTTAGCGAGAAACGTAGGGTCCGGAAACAGGTTCAGTTCTCCCCCATCCAGGAACTGAACTCGGCCCTCCTCTCTCGAGAGGGCCACAATCTCACTAACTCTGGCCCCAGAAGCAAGGGCAAAAAGGAAGATCACTTTTTGAGTCAGGTCCTTCAACGCACATTCCTCATTATCTAGTAATGAGGCAAAATGAAGGACTTTGTCTAATGACCATGAAATAGGCTTTGGAGGAGCTGATGGTCTAAGCCTAGCACAGGCCTTTGGGATCTTATTAAACATCTCGTTAGCGAGGTCTACCTGGAAGGCATATAGAATGGGTCTTGTTAGAGCTGACTTACATGTAGAAATTGTGTTCGCCGCCAGCCCCTGTCCGTGGAGGTGAATGAAGAAGGATAGGCAGAACTCCGTAGAGATCTCGTGCGGGTTCTTATCTTTGACAAAGGCTACCCATTTCTTCCATGCAGATTCGTACTGCCTCCTAGTAGACTTACACTTGTATTCTTCCAGGAAGTCGATACTATCTTTCGAGATTCCGAACCGTTTCTTCACCGCTAGGGAGAGAAAATCATGAGCTGCAGGGTTCGGGTTTTCTGTAATGAAGCGAAGACAGTCGACTTCTGGACTTGCTGGGACAGAACTGGGTCCGGGAGTGGTAGAAACCTCAGTCGTAGTTCCAGAGCCAGAGGGAACCATACACTGTTCGGCCACTTGTGGGCCACTATTGCTGCTACTCCCTTGAAGGATCTCAGTTTGTTGAGGACCCTCAACATCAGATTGTGAGGGGGAAACAGGTAGATCCTGGACCATCTGTTCCAATCGAGGGACATCGCATCTATTGCTTCTGCCGAGGGGTCCACATATGGGGACACATATTTCGGCAGCTTCTTGTTGTCCTTCGTCGCGAAGAGGTCTATCTGCAGTTCTGGGACTTGTCTCAAGATGAAAGAGAATGATCCTGCGTCTAGGGACCATTCTGTCTCTATCGGTGTTACCCTGGATAGAGCGTCCGCGGTCACATTCCGGACTCCTTGAAGGTGAACTGCTGACAGGTGCCACTTCTTCTTCTCCGCCAGTCGGAATATGGCTAACATTACCTGGTTGAGAGGTGGGGATCTCGATCCCCGCCGATTCAGACATTTCACAACCACCTCGCTGTCCAGTACCAACCTTACGTGGATCGAGTGACGTGGGGATACTTTCTTCAGGGTAAGAAGTACTGCCATAGCTTCTAGAAAGTTTATGTGAAAGGTCCCAAATAGCTTGGACCAGATTCCTTGCACTTTTTTCCGATGGGAGTGACCCCCCCACCCTACCTTTGAGGCGTCTGTGTGGATTGTCACTGACGGGGGGGGGTGGCTGAAGAGGTAGAGACCTCTTTAGACGACTGGCTTGAGACCACGGTCTGAGAAGAGAACGTAGTCGAAGTGGGACCGGTCTCTTCAAGTCCCTTCGCTCTTTCGATGCAAAGGTTCTCCATACTCCCGCTGCATCTTTTAGCTGTGCTCTTAGCACTGGGTCTGTTACTGATGCAAACTGAAGAGAGCCCAAAACCCTCTCTTGTTCGCGTCTTGATATCCTCTCGGAACCTAGAAGTCTCCTGACAGACCCTGCTATTTCCTTCCTCTTTGACATCGGGATGGAAAGACGGTGTGACACTAAATCCCAGTGAATTCCCAACCACTGGAACCTCTGAGCTGGAGAAAGACGAGACTTCTTTCTGTTGATCATGAAGCCTAGATATTCCAGGAACTGAATCACTTGTAGGGAAGCTTGCAAGCATTCTGCTCTGGATGCTGCCCACACCAACCAATCGTCCAGGTAGGCTACTACCTGGAACCCTTTTAGGCGTAACTGTTTGAGAGCTGCGCTCGCAAGCTTCGTAAAGATCCTTGGGGCTATGTTTAGTCCGAAGGGCATCGCCCTGAAAGCGTAAAGTTTTTGTTGTAGCTTGAATCCTAGGTAGGGGGAGAGACGACGACTTATTGGAACGTGCCAATATGCATCTGACAAGTCGATGGAGACGGTATATGCCCTCTTGGGCAGTAAGGCCCTTATGTGTTGTAACGTTAACATCTTGAACTTGTGGTTCACTATGAACTTGTTGAGTGGTGACAAGTCCAGAATGACTCTGAGTTTCCCCGAGTCTTTCTTGGGAACACAAAACAGCCTCCCTTGGAACTTGATGGACTTTACCCTCCTGATCACCTTTTTCTCCAACAGATCTTGGGTGTACTCCTCCAAAACGGGGGTGGAGTGTTGGAAAAATTGAGGGCACTGGGGCGGAGTACTGTACCAACTCCAACCCAGTCCATTTTTGAGAAGGCAGTGGGCCCAGGGATCGAAGGTCCAGCGATCCCGGAAATACTGAAGTCTCCCACCTACCGGCGACACTTCACTTTGACTGTCCTGCAGTCTTGCCTCCCTGGCCGCGACCACCTCTGAATCCTCGTCCCCTAGAGGGGCGTCTTGATGACCCTCTAGCTGCTCCTCTGGGCCTTGCACGAAACGTGGTCGACTGTCCCTCGAACACGGGATTGAATGCCGGGGAAGCTGATGACATGGCTTGGGGAACCCACTGGAAGGTGGTCGGGGTCTGGGCTACCAGTTGTGGAACCGGAGGCAAAGCTGGCTGTTGCTGCTGTTGTCTTTGCTGTTTGAAGGACTTGGCTGGACGGGAGGAAAACCTTGACTTCTTCGCCTTTCCTTTCGGCTGAGGGCCCTCATCCGGAGAAGACTTCCTCTTAAGGGACAGGCCCCACTTCAGGAGAAGATTGCGGTTCTCAGTGGCTGCCTTGTCCACGATCTCTTTGACCACGTCCTTGGGAAAGAGATCTTTACCCCAGATGTTGGATGAAATTAGCCTCTTGGGTTCGTGCCTCACTGTGGCCGAGGCGAACACAAACTCCCTACAGGCCCTCCTTGCTTTAACAAAGCAATAGAGGTCCTTGGTTACTGTGGCCAGATGGATTTTGGCCATAACCATGAACATCTCTGGCATCTTGGGATCGCTAGCCATCGTCTCCATGTTGGTCTGGAGAGACATCGAGGCTGCCAGGCGCTCCTTTGTGTCCAATTCCCTCCGTAGAAGGAATTCCGACAACTTGGGAAGGTTTTCGCCGAACTGCTGTCCTGCAATGTCGGCGTCCAACTTCCCAACCGAGAAAGTAAGGTGCACCTCCTTCCAGTCCTTATTATCCATTGGCAATGCCAGCGATAGAGGTTTACATTCCTCCAAAGACGGGCACGGCTTGCCAGCTTCAACCGCCTTGATGACGGCCGCAAACCCCTTTTGCATAAAGGGGAAGGCCCTAGCCGGGGAGGATACAAAGGAGGGGTGCTTCTTACTCAAGGCGGCAACCTTTGAGTTTGAGAACCCCCTCTCCTTTAAAGCAGCTGTCAAAGTGGCTTGAGCCTTGGAGTGATCCAGGATAATCACCTCCTTTGGTTCCGTCTCCTCCTTCGAAGCCGGCTCCTTCTTCAAACGGACATAGCAGTCCGGGTAGGCCCCTCTACTGGGCCAGAATTCCACCTCCTCAAGGGGAACTGAACCCAGTTTCTCCGACATGACGATCTTCCCAATCGTCATCGGCATGTGCTCGGCATATCTCCACGGGTTGGCATCCGAGCACAGAGGAAGGTCCTTAACGTTGAGCTTCTTTGGAGGTCCACGTGATGCTGTGATCTTCTGCATCTGGAGCTCCAAAGTAGCGGCCTTCTGATTATTCTCCCTCTGCATCTGTTGGATCATACCAACGATGGAAGAGAGAGCCTGTCCAAGCTCTGCTGGAAGAGCGGACGAGGTAGAGGGGATAGGTTCAGGGACCTGAGCCGGCACGTCTGATGATACGGGAACCTCTTCCTCCACGGCAATAGGATCTCGATCCTGCTCCTCGCCCTCTGCGAGGAGATCCTGCTCCGCACGATCGGACAAGTCGGACATCTTGTCGTCCAACTGGATGTCCTGCAAGGCGTCAGCGACATCCTCCTCCACTGGAATCTGGATCAGAGGGATCTCCGGCCGAGGCTGGGGAACAACAGCATCAGGGGAAGCCTTGGGAAAAAGGTATGCCCTCATCTTCTCGTTAGGAAGATAAGGTCCAGTGGTGTTTTTCTGAAAACCCCTTACCCATACGCGAAGCCTCTCCCTCGCTGCATCTCTTGACTCCGCCGACCTAGGGGATTCAAAAGCCTCTGATAGCAGGTTAGTACATACAGCACATACCTGCGGATCCCAGTAACGATGGTCATCATTGGAGGCTGCACAAGCCGCGTGCCTCCTACACGAGGCATGTCCGCAAAAGTTCTTACTGCGGACATTGCAGAAGACACTATCACACTTCGGATGCTCCTCCTGTAAAAGAAGAAAAATTTCCATGAATATCAAGTGAATTTTAATTCACATGTAACAAATGAGTATTCAACAAGAATAAGGGAAAGACACCTACTTGTGAAACCCACACAAACACCTGTGGAAGCCCACCAGCCAAGTCACATAGTTAGTCTTTACTAGAATAACCAGAGAACGTATTTCCAAAGGAAATTAGGTGTAGCTCACACCTAAGGTAAAATATTACCATTCTGGCCAGGAATAAAAGAATTATCTTTTATCCTTGTAAGGCGACACCAGGTGATTATACCAGTAACACAAGTAAGATAGAAAAGACAGTGTTGTAACCTACTACATCATGAACTCCCTTGGTTGAATATACCACCAAGAGAGGACTGATACAGTACCTGAGGGTGGTGTGCCAGCCGGCTATTGCCGCTCAGCACCCCCCCCCCTTGTTTTCGAAAGGTAGATCTCAAGTACACAACATCAGATCACCTTTATTGGGGAGAACTCCAGATCCCATGCCTGAACCGGCCGGCAGTGGTTGCCGGACCGTAGCCACCCGGTTTGCACTGCGTTGCCGGCCATCATTCTTAGTGGCCGGCTGACTGGGCAGTGTCGCGGGCCGGCCGGCAGCAGTAAACAAACCCTGCCGGCTGGCCCCCACACTAGGCAGCGCTCGGCTGCCGGCCCCACTTGTAGTGGCCGGCAGATGAGCAAGAGACCGGCCGGCAAAGGTATACACCCACCGCCGACCGACAGCAAGAGAACTGGAGAACACCCCTCCCCACCGACGGCCGGCCTGTAGGCCGGCAGACGGCAAGGACAACACATACTAAGACAATAGAATGAGTGCCGGGTTAAGAGACTATAAGTCTCTGGGCCCGGCACCCGAAAGAGTGCCGAAAGGAAGGGGAGACACTAAGTCAAGCTTCCTAACCGCTGCCTACTGAATCTTCAGACGGCAGCGATAGAGGGACCAAGAAAGGACCGGGCAGCACTCAAAGTAATGGTCTCTGCCGGTCGGCACACTTTGCCGGCCGACAGGAGACCATGTCAGTTCCTCATCCCAACCTAGGCTAGGCAAGGATGCAGACGACTGACACAAGGAACGGAAAAAGAGAAGGGAAGGACAGAGGGTCCTATCCAACCTTACCTTGGTTAAGGGTCATTCCCAACTAAGACAGTTCATCTCAGTTAGAGAAAGACCCGAGAGGGAGGCCGGCACTACTGGCTGCCTCCCACGAACCACGGCAAGGAAGGAATTGCCTTTCCAGAAAAGGGAACATATCCCGAGACCGGAACGGCAATAGGACAGTCTGATGAGTCACCGAGTAAAGGGATCACTACTGGAACCCAACAAGGTGGACTAAGGGGGTAACCCTTAATGCCCGAGTCAATCAGCAAGGGAGACTCTGCCCCATGCCAGACAAACCGGGCTCAGACTAAACACTGTTGTACTGTCCCCCTCTGAACCAATACAGTTGGAACGGGAAGGTACAGTACTACTCCAGCATAGATATATTTGAAGATTAATTCAAATAAACCACTAGAGTTAAGCCTAAGGCTTAAACAGAGGGAAAGGGTTTGCCCCTTCCCCGAAGAGAAGGGAGCAAACGGGGAACAGATAATATTATAATGACCTAAGACAACCTAGCCTAGGCACTAAGAGAATCGATTACCTAATTCACCGAAACTCACACCAATACTATCTTGGAAGGTACTCGAAAAGGACTTATATGTATAACGTTGCCTAACGCTTAAAGCAATAAATTCACATTTGGAAGACTAATTATCATGCAGGAAGTACATAGGCCAACAACTAGCCTACGAAGACTAGTGTTGGTAGCCTTGGCAAATTTCGCCAGGCACACTACTATCGCATCATAACAGAATTCCTAAATAAGCTAAGTAGCTAATATTTAAGCGCAAAGGGGGCTGGGAACGTCGCTCTTGCTAACAAATAAATCCTATTCTAGCGAGCGACAGCATCCATGATGCCTCCAGCAGGCAACAGCTCTTGTATCAAAGATAACTCTTTTAATTACTTTAATTTTAACCAAGAGCCTACATTTATACATAAAAGAAATAATACTCAACTTATCCGAGGCAGAAGAAGTTGGAGAAAGCATTATTAAACGAGAAAATTCCAAGATTGGGTAGTAAACAGGGAAAAACACACCGAGTCGTAGAGCTACGCAAAAAGGAATACAGATGGCGCCGTGAGCGGCGCAGGGCACGCTTTCGAAACGGGGAGGAGGGATGCCTTATGAACGGCTCCCCCCTTTCTTATCGTTTTCGTTTTCTTGCCATTTTACCCCTACGAAGTGTTAACTCTATTCGGGGTATAGATTGCTATGAGGCGTGTCAAGAATACGTCCACTGATATTTACGATATCCCTAAGGTCTTTTTTAGGGATACTCGCTCCAGGAGTTAGAATTCTGGGTACCTGAAGGTAAATTCTCTGGGAATATCGCCGTAGTTGTAATATACCCTAGGAAGCTGCCTTTAAGGAACTTCCATCAGGACGACATGGCTTGAGCCCAAAAAATAAATCTATAACTTTTGTTACAAAATTAAGAAAGAGAGTCTATACTCTCTTAGACACCAACACTTCCGTCTAAGGGAAGGGTCGGCCATTGAAAGGTGAAAGAGAGTTCATACTCTCTTCGACACCATAATTAATCAAATTAATTCCAAAAGCTAACTAAGCTAATATAGAAGTTTCCAGTAAAGCGACAGCCGAAATCAAAGAGAAATACTTCACCAAAGTCGTGAAAATACTCCAAGAACATAAGCGTATCCCAGAACGTCTTGCCGGAAGCACGACAGAGGAATAATTGAGGAGGTGTCAACAAGAAGTACTTGAGTACCTGGCCACAGGTGGCGCTGGTAAGTACACCCCCTTCTAGTATTGTGATAGCTGGCGTATCCCTCCATAGAATTCTGTCGGGCAACGGAGTTGACAGCTACATGATTATCGGGTAAGTTTAATATTGAAAAATACTTACTGTATCTTGAAGTGGTCTTACCATAGATTATGTTCTGTGTGAATGTATAACCAAGGATTTGGTAAATTACACTTCCTGCAACTTGTAATTATAGTACACTACTGTAAATATATTCAATTTACAACCTTACTTTAAAACTTTGCATTGGTAAATGAGAAAAATGGGCTATTCAATGATAGTCTAAGTGTTCCGGTCTTCTCTTTATTGCCATGGGCCACTCGGCAGCTGGCTCTGTTCATATTGCTAAATACTTAATGGTTTTGCTGAATAGTGTAAAGGACCACAAAGGGGCATAGAAAGCGTAACAGAACATATGTAGTTTTCCTATCAAGATTTTTCCAGACAGTACCTATATCGCTATTGTTGCTCATTTGAAAGTAAACTAGATATCCCAGAAATAATGATCCACAGGGTGTGCAAGCACAGCTCAACATGTCCAGCTTGGGAGAACATAAGAGCATTGATGTGATATTTTATTTTTGTGAACACAGGGAGCCACAGCGAAGAATAAACCATCTGAAGTTTAAAAAAAATCCTATTGCTGCTCATGTGAAAGTAAAAAAATATCTTGGACATAATGATCCACATGGTGTGCATGCGCAGCTCAACATGTACCGCTTGCCAGAACATAGGAGTAGTGATGTAATTTTTAATGAGAGCAGCGAGCCACAGCGGAGCAAAAGCCATTAGAAGTTTTAAAAAACTTGTCAACTCACATTATCTCCCACGCTGTAAATCGTCAATGTACATTGCAGGTGTACTACCCATCACTTTCTGATGAGTATTGACTAGTAATATCCTAATTTTATTTTCCTCTACATTCCTTTAAGCTTTACAGTCAAACGTAAGCTCAATGGCCATTTCAACTTTGTTGAATTCATACTTCTATTAAAGGTCAAAAGTTTATATTATGCAGAGGAACAAAGACATATCTTATTGTTAATCTATTATCTGAACTGCTAACACTGTAAGTGAATTTAAGCCAATACTGTACAGTGGTTCAATTATAGAATGGTGCAATATTAAGTTAGGACATTAAAACATGTTATTTTCATTAGTAAAATAAATTTTTGAATATACTTACCCGATAATCATGTAGCTGTCAACTCTGTTGCCCGACAGAATTCTATGGAGGGATACGCCAGCTATCACAATACTAGAAGGGGGTGTACTTACCAGCGCCACCTGTGGCCAGGTACTCAAGTACTTCTTGTTGACACCTCCTCAATTATTCCTCGGTCCCACTGGTTCTCTATGGGGAGGAAGGGAGGGTCAATTAAATCATGATTATCGGGTAAGTATATTCAAAAATTTATTTTACTAATGAAAATAACATTTTTCAATATTAAACTTACCCGATAATCATGTAGCTGATTCACACCCAGGGGGGTGGGTGAAAACCAGTGTACAAGATTAAAGGATAGCTAAGTATCCCACATTTCATATAACAGTTATCTCAAATAACAATGAAATAATAAGTACCTGGTAAGGAAGTCGAATTGAACCGTTACTCTGTCTCTTTTTTAAGTTCGTCTTCCTTACTGAGCGCAGCGTTCCTCTTGGAGGCTGAATCAACCCAAAGGTGCTAAAGTATACAGGGCTGCAACCCATACTAAAGGACCTCATCACAACCTTTAACCTCGGCGCTTCTCAAGAAAGAATTGACCACCCGCCAAATCAACAAGGATGTGGAAGGCTTCTTAGCCGACCGAACAACCCATAAAAAGTATTCAAGAGAAAGGTTAAAAAGTTATGGAATTATGGGAATGTAGTGGCTGAGCCCTCGCCTACTACTGCATTCGTTGCTACGAATGGACCCAGGGTGTAGCAGTACTCGTAAAGAGACTGGACATCTTTGAGATAGAATGATGCGAACACTGACTTGCTTCTCCAATAAGTTGCATCCATAACACTCTGCAGAGAACGGTTCTGTTTGAAGGCCACTGAAGTAGCCACAGCTCTCACTTCATGTGTCCTTACCTTCAGCAAAGCAAGGTCTTCTTCCTTCAGATGAGAATTTGCTTCTCTAATCAGAAGCCTGATGTAGTAAGAAACTGAGTTCTTAGACATTGGTAGAGAAGGCTTCTTGATAGCACACCATAAGGCTTCTGATTGTCCTCGTAATGGTTTTGACCTTCTTAGATAGTACTTAAGAGCTCTAACAGGGCAAAGTACTCTCTCTAGTTCGTTCCCCACCATGTTGGACAGGCTTGGGATCTCGAACGACTTAGGGCAAGGACGGGAAGGAAGCTCGTTTTAGCCAAAAAAACCGAGCCGCAAGGAACATGTAGCCGTTTCAGATGTGAAACCTATGTTCCTGCTGAAGGCGTGGATCTCACTTACTCTTTTACCTGTTGCTAAGCACACGAGGAAAAGAGTTTCTAATGTGAGGTCCTTAAAAGAGGCTGATTGGAACGGTTCAAATCCTGATGACATTAGGAACCTTAGGACCACGTCTAGATTCCAGCCTGGAGTGGACAACCGACGTTCCTTTGAGGTCTCAAAAGACCTAAGGAGGTCCTGTAGATCTTTGTTGGAGGAAAGATCCAAGCCTCTGTGGCGGAAAACCGCTGCCAACATACTTCTGTAACCCTTGATCGTAGGAGCTGATAGGGATTTTACGTTCCTTAGATGTAACAGGAAGTCAGCAATCTGGGTTACAGTGGTACTGGTTGAGGAAAACTGCATTGGCCTTGCACCAGCTTCGGAAGACTTCCCATTAAGACTGATAGACTCTGAGAGTGGATGTCGTCCTTGCTCTGGCAATCGTTCTGGCTGCCTCCTTCGAAAAGCCTCTAGTTCTTGAGAGACTTTCGATAGTCTGAAGGCAGTCAGACGAAGAGCGTGGAGGTTTGGGTGTACCTTCTTTACGTGAGGTTGACGCAGAAGGTCCACTCTAGGAGGAAGAGTCCTGGGAACGTCGACCAGCCATTGCAGTACCTCGGTGAACCCTTCTCTCGCGGGTCAGAGGGGAGCAACCAACGTCAACCGTGTCCCTTTGTGAGAGGCGAACTTCTGAAGTACCCTGTTGACAATCTTGAACGGAGGGAATGCATACAGGTTGAGATGGGACCAATCCAGCAGAAAGGCATCCACGCGAACTGCTGCTGGGTCTGGAATCGGAGAACAATACAAGAGGAGCTTCTTGGTCATCGAGGTAGCGAATAGAACTATGGTTGGCTGACCCCACAGGGCCCAAAGTCTGCTGCAAACATTCTTGTGAAGGGTCCACTCTGTGGGGAAGACCTGACCCTTACGGCTGAGGCGATCTGCCATGACATTCATATCGCCCTGAATGAGCCTCGTTACCAGCGTGAGCTTTCGATCTTTGACCAAATGAGGAGGTCCCTTGCGATCTTGAACAACTTCCTCGAATGAGTCCCTCTCTGCTTGGAGATGTAAGCCAAGGCTGTGGTGTAGTCGGAGTTCACCTCCACCACCTTGTTAAGCTGGAGGGACTTGAAGTTTATCAAGGCCAGATGAACTGCCAACAACTCCTTGCAATAGATGTGAAGTGTCCTTTGCTCCTGATTCCATGTTCCCGAGCATTCCTGTCCGTCCAGTGTCGCACCCCAGCCCGTGTCCGATGCGTCCGAGAAGAGACGGTGGTCGGGGGTCTGAACAGCCAAAGGTAGACCTTCCTTGAGAAGAATGCTGTTCTTCCACCACGTTAGAGTAGACCTCATCTCTTCGGAAACAGGAACTGAGCCCGTCTCTAGCGTCATGTCCTTTATCCAGTGAGCAGCTAGATGATACTGAAGGGGGCGGAGGTGGAGTCTCCCTAACTCGATGAACAGGGCCAGCGATGAAAGTGTCCCTGTTAGACTCATCCCCTGCCTGACTAAGCATCGGTTCCTTCTCAGCATGCTCTGGATGCATTCTAGGGCTTGGAAGATCCTTGGGGCCGACGGACAAGTCCGAAAAGCTCGACTCTGAAGATCCATACCCAAGGAAACAATGGTCTGGGATGGAACGAGCTGAGACTCCTCAAAATTGACCAGGAGGCCCAGTTCCTTGGTCAGATCCATAGTCCATTTGAAAATCTCCAGACAGCGACGACTTGTGGGAGCTCTTAAAAGCCAGTCGTCTGACGGAGCCGGACACAAGATCATGATACTGCTGCACAGTCTGTAAACTGTCAATCATGGGCAAGCGAGGAAGTACAGTGACAACCCGAATCTGTCTAGACTATCTGGGTCGTACAGACAACTCCTTAACGGGTTGCTGAGGTTGCCGCACTGCGTCACAACAAGTCCCTTCTGTTGGTTGTTGAACGTCTTCCCCGTGACACATTGACTCCGTAAACAAAAAATCCTCTAACAAGGACTAAGCTTGGACTGCATGTCATGCAACACAGCTCAAGGTCTATGGGAGCAGGTGTGGTAACAGACGGGATTAGCGGCTGAAGTGGAACCATTACCTTCCCTGTAAGCATGTTATGCTTAAATAAAAGTCCATAAGAGGTTATGCAGCTAAAGGCTCCCTCCAAATGACAGAGTCCTCAAGGGAATATCAGAAGGAGGGAGAAAAGAACTTTCTCATCTACAGGGACCTTATCCTAGAAAAGCTAAGTTCTCTGAGTGAGGGTTCACTGGTGCAAAAGCAGCAGACTAGAAGGCAACGTTATGAAACTGCTTGACAGTCTAGTGAGTTGGCAACAACCCAAGATATGTTGAGAAGCATGCGGTAAGGTATGCAGAGCATGATGAATGCAGAGTATGCTGTATGCAGAGCATGCTGTATGTAGAGCATGTTGTATGCAGAGCATGCTGAATGCAGAGCATGCTGTATGCAGAGCATGCTGAATGCAGAGCATGCTGAATGCTGAGCATGTAGTAAGCAGAGCCTGCTGTAAGCAGAGCCTGCTGTAAGGAAAGCAGAGCGTGTGCATGGCGTTTAACATTTCTCAGAAATTCCATGACCAGTGCTAGAGTGCTTTATGCATGCTTGCATGGGGTTTAAAAATCAACATAATGTTTACCTTACATTCATAACTCATGATTCATATTTTTGCCATGGTTTGAAAATGGAGGTAAGGTATGCTGAACAGCAGAGTCAGAACGAGCTGGAACAACAACAGTGGAAGGTGCAGAAAGTTCCTGTTCCTGTGGTATGAGTGGAGCGTGAAGAGACCGAGGTTGCGCAGAACAAGGTAAAGTTCCCGCAAGCAGAGGTGTCTGAGGCGCAGGATCAGGGTGCACGGGTTGAGCTCGGTGCAGCAGCTGAGGAGACTGACTCACAGGTGGAAGAGGTTGTACCTCCACCGAGAGTTGCACCACCGGTGGAGCAGCCAGGGGAGGAGGAGGAAGAGTGGAGTAATCCTCCTGATCCCAAACCGAAGGTTGCCTTAAAGAAGGCTGAGGCTGAACAACACTGGGAACAGCGAACACAGAAAGAGGTTCAACATCGTACGCCTGGCAGATGGTGCTGCGACTGGGTGCAGCGAGTGCAGGCGGGTTGAGCACAGGCTGAACGGGTGCAGGTGGAGGTGCAACACTCTCAGCCCGACACTCACGCAACAGGTCCGAAAGCTGTGCTTGCATGGACTGTAGTAGAGTCCACAACATCGTACGCCTGGCAGATGGTGCTGCGACTGGGTGCAGCGAGTGCAGGCGGGTTGAGCACAGGCTGAAAGGGTGCAGGTGGAGGTGCAACACTCTCAGCCCGACACTCACGCAACAGGTCCGAAAGCTGTGCTTGCATGGACTGTAGTAGAGTCCACAACATCGTACGCCTGGCAGATGGTGCTGCGACTGGGTGCCGCGAGTGCAGGCGGGTGCAGCACAGGCTGAACGGGTGCAGCCGGTTGGTGCACCACCGGTGCAGGCGGGTGCAGCACAGGCTGAACGGGTGCAGGCGGTTGGTGCACCACCGGTGCAGGAGGAGGAGGAGGTGCAACACTCTCAGCACGACACTCACGCATCAGGTCCGAAAGCTGTGCTTGCATGGACTGTAGTAGAGTCCACAACATCGTACGCCTGGCAGGTGGTACTGTGATCAGGCGGAGCGAGCATAGGCGGGGGGAGTGTAGGCGCACTCTCAGCCCGACAAACTGATGACTGAGGAGAGTCAGAGCTAACCCAATGACTGCATCCGGGTTGTTGAACTTTACTTCGTACGTCTGGCATAGGTCTGGACTTTACGTTTAAGAGGTCTTGAGACCTGAGACCAGCGTTACTCTGCCTTTATTTTCTCCTCTAAATCTCTTCTGCAGACGAGCAAAATAAGGGCTCAATCGTCTGCGGGTGGGAGTGACGGTCTCGGTAAGACACGCCCACAACCACCGAGGATACTTCTGTGCGCCGATCAAGGCCTGCCGAACCCTTTGCCCTTCGACATTGCTTCTCCCCTGGGCTTGGGAGCTTGCAAGAGGTCCCGGACTGGGAGGACGACTGGCGCGCACAAAAGTACCCTCACGCATAACACTGACATACTTTGCGCTAATCACTTATCACTTTGATTTCTGTTTGCACTTATTTCACTGAACTCGAAACTTTAAGTGGTTTGTACCTGAAACACGCAATTCTATCCTTCTCAAAAGTTAGTAATTGCGAAAACAGAATTACAATGTAACAGAAAAATCTAATGAAAGAAAATTCAGTGGCTGGAAAGAGACTAAACACTAGATCACTCTAGAAACGTTTAGTTTCTTCCCCTAAAGAGACTAGGGATAAGAGCAAAACGATAACGACGTTACTCGTACGCCTGGCAGGCTTGAGGGAAACGTTTATCCTCTTTCTCCCTCCGTCTCTATCTCTCTCTCTCTCTCTCTCTCTTGACTTAGAACCTGAGAGAAGAGCCCAATCATATATATCGTTAAAACATATTATTGTTAAAGGAAAAAACTGAAATATTTCCCAAAAAGAAAAGTTCCTTATTAGGATCAAAACCATTAAGTTAAGAAAGAATGAACAAAACGCTAGACACGGTTACTCTTACTGCAATGTGAAACCGTGAACATTCTTTCTCTATCGTAACGATAGAGTGCAAGTTGAAACGTTCTGAACGTCAACAACTGCCGAGACAAACAAAACGTTAGTTCAACTTTGAAAAAGTACGAGACTATCAAAGAAATTCTTTCAAGACCTTAAAATAGCATAATATGTTAACAGGTAAAACCGAAATGACGGGCTCACGATAATTAACTTCGGTACCAAGAAAAGACCGCCTACTATTAGGAAGGTCGAATATAAACAAATATAAAAATTAATTTTAATAAGTTTATAATAAAAGGAAGTTAATCGAAGAGGCCTATAAGAGGCGGAGAGATATAAAATAAATCTATAACTTTTGTTAAGCAAAATTAAGAAAGAGAGTCTATACTCTCTTAGACACCAACACTTCCGTCTAAGGGAAGGGTCGGCCATTGAAAGGTGAACGAGAGTTCATACTCTCTTCGTCACCAAAATTAATCAAATTAATTCCAAAAGCTAACTAAGCTAAAATAGAAGTTTCCAGTAAAGCGACAGCCGAAATCAAAGAGAAATACTTCACCAAAGTCGTGAAAATACTCCAAGAACATAAGCGTATCCCAGAACGTCTTGTCAGAAGCACGACAGAGGAATAATTGAGGAGGTGTCAACAAGAAGTACTTGAGTACCTGGCCACAGGTGGCGCTGGTAAGTACACCCCCTTCTAGTATTGTGATAGCTGGCGTATCCCTCCATAGAATTCTGTCGGGCAACAGAGTTGACAGCTACATGATTATCGGGTAAGTTTAATATTGAAAATTGAATAATTGACTAGATCTTTACAAATACACTATTTTTTTAATTCCAAATACCACTAGCAGAAACCTCTATTAACGAAATTACAGATTTTAATAAAAAATACTAGTTTTGCTCCTTTTCTCATCAGAACACATCATAGGAGCCTCCTTCTACCTCGTAGTTCAGAAAAGCACTGATAGGTGATTCTTCTGCCATAAGTTTCTTGTTTGAATAGACTAAAGGGCCCAAACTTTTATATTTTAAATCTCTTTGTTATTTATTTCCAATATTGGAATATGCAATATAATCATAGCTCTTATTTTATTGATCATGTTAATAATAAAAGATTAGGGTAGAAACACGTTTGACACATTTAGTCTGATCATTAGAAATGGAAGCTAAGTCCATGTTCGAACAGATGCGGGAGAGCTACAAAAGAATTGCCTGGGAAAATTAAAGACAAAAAAAGCGGCAGGACCAGATGGCCTAAAACCCGAACTATATAAGGCACTAGGAAAAAGCAAAATATGTCTTGAAACCTTACAGAAATGTTATCAAAATGAGTTGGACGAAAAAGAAAAACCAAATATGTGGAAGAAGTCAAGAACAAAGATGATTGAAAAGAAAAGAAGGCCAATGGCAAAAGACTTAAGACCCATAGCTCTATTAAATATTTCTTATAAAATATTCATGATGATGGTGAAAGAGGAAATAGAAAACCACATAAGAATGAATGAAGAAGACAATGAATGTCAAGCAGGATTTACAGGTGGAGGCAGGATAGAGGACAATATCTTTATATTACAGTATTGTGTGGAAGAGAGCTATAGTAACAAGAAACCTCTAATAGTAACTGCGATAGACTTTAGCAAAGCATTTGACTCTGTAAAAAGGGAGGTATTAATAGAAGTTTTAAAAGAATATAAAATTAACACCAAAATCATAAGTGCAATTGCAAATATTTATCAAGGAGATACTACGGGCATTGACTTAGGAGAAGGTATAGAACAAGAAATGGAAGTTACAAGTGGAATTAAACAAGGTTGCACAGGATCAACTTCACTTTTTAAACTGATTACGTATATTATCATGAAGAAAATAGAAGAGGAAGGAAACGGTTTCAGAAATCAGTTAATAAAGATAGAATCATTATTTTTTGCAGATGATGCCTTAATAATTGCACAGGATATACATAATGCTAAGCGTAACATTCAGATATTAGTAGAAACTAGTAAAAAATGTGGGCTGGAAATTAATAAAGAGAAGAGTAATATTATGATTTACAATATGAAAGAAAAGCCAGATAACATAGAGGGAATCAAAGTAGTAGAAAGTTTGACATACTTAGGAATAAAGCTAGACAATAGTAGGAATATATTTAAAACTCAGAAAAGGGTAATGATAGAAAAGGCACAAAAATTAGCTAATCTAACATATTCAGTTATAGAGAAAAGTTGCAATAAAGTGATGATAGGAAAAACGTTCTGGAAAAGTATTGCTTTACCATCTATTTTGTATGGAACAAATGTTATAAATCTAACAGAAACTGAAATAGAGAAACTACAAAGAATAGAGAATGGGGTATATAGGAAGATTTTAGGTGCCACTAAAAGCACAGCTAATACTGCTCTAAGAGGAGAGATAGGTGCATCTTCTATGAAAACAAGGGTGATGGATGGGAAGCTGCAGTACTTAAATCGTACCCTGAATGGAAAGAAGGAAATACTGAAAATAATTATCCAGGATATTCAAGAAAAAGAAGGAAGATGGTGGAAACAACCTGCAAAGTATTTGGAAGAATTAAGTTTAGGTATAAGACAAATAAGAAGAATGAACAAGGCAGAAATAAAAACGGAAACCAGAAAGTGGGATACTGAAAAGTGGAAAGAAGAAATAGAAAGTAAAGTGAGCCTAGAAATATATAGAACGTGGAAGAAAGAAATTAAGGAAGAGTTAATTTATGACAATACATTTGCTTCAGTGATATTTTTTAGAGCAAGAACTAATACGTAAAAACTAAATATTGTAAATAGACACAATGGAGGGAATGTAAACTGTAATTTTTGTGAAAATGAGGAGGAAGATTTGATACATTTTTTGTTATTTTGCCAGGAATATAGAAAAGAAAGGAATAAAGTAATTGAGCTACAACAACCATACGAGGAAGACCCAAAGAAAATAGTAGGATTATTTTTATTTAGTGAAACAAATATAGAAAAGAAAAAAGAAGTATTAAACATAATGTGGAAGAAAAGACAAAACAGTACAAGAAGATAAGCGTTAGAGGCGCCGTTGTAAAGGCTATGCCTCACCCCGGAACCTGAACCTGAACCTGAACAACTCGCCCCTTTGTTAAGTATGTATTCACCCTTGCCCCCCGTTAGGTATGTAGGTAAGGACACGGCTTGTAGGTTAGGTTAGGGGGAAAGTATAGGTTAGTTGATGTCCATTTCTAATGAGCCTGTGAGGAACTGGCTGCTGATATACAAAGGCTCCGATTCTTCTGTTATTTTACCTGTACAGTAATACTACAAACATACCTCATAAATATTTTTGGTTAAGGGACAAAACATTGCAGAAACCTACAATTTGTAAGATGGAGTGGTTAACTGACTCCATACAAAATCCAGAGGATATATGTATGATAGCGGCCACCTTATTTTCAACTTTATCGGAAACTTGAATGGAATAAAGACTGTTCAGAATGTTATAAATACCCTGGGTAAGTACTTACTATACCGATATACAAAGATTTTGAAGATATAAAACAGCATAAGATCAAAATTTTACGGTAAATGTCTAAAATGAACTTACCGAGTTTTCTCGCCTACACGAATAAATGTACACTTGAAGTTATCTGTAAGTTGTAGACACTTGAAGGCGACTTCAATTTATTTGGTGTTAAATCCCATTAAAATAACCACTTACACTAACAATTATATCAGAAAAGAATCTAAATTCACAGCAACTTCCAGAGAAACACATGGATTTGTTTAGCGAGTTTTTGACTGGTGGTGGCGGTAGTAGTAGTAATGAAACTTCCATGGTAAAGGCATATTTATACCGGCTCCCCACTTAGATAATAATAATAATAATAATAATAATAATAATAATAATAATAATAATAATAATAATAATAATAATAATAATAATAATAATAATTATTATTATTATTATTATTATTATTATTATTATTAAAAGCTAAGTTAGTTCCTTTGGTTGCTGCAATCTCACCATCCTTGTAAAATAAGGATGAGGGATTTAGGGGAACCTATAGATCTATCTGCTGAGTCATCAGCAGCCATTGTCTGGCACTCCTTGGTTCTAACTAGGGTGAAGAGGGGGCTTGGGCGCTGATCATATGAATATATGGTTGGCAATTGTGACATTGAGATAATAATTGTCCTAAAGTAAATCACTATTTTGACGCTGTTACTGTTTTTAGAATGATATATTGTTAATTTATTCTATTCATTTATTTATTTCCTTTCCTCACTGGGCTATTTTTCCCTGTTGGAGCCCCTGGGCTTATAGCATCTTGCTTTTCAAACTAGGGTGGTAGCTTGGCTAGTAATATTAATAATAATTCATGGAATTTGGGCCGCGGAGGCCATTCAACAACTAATTCTCTTTCTTCATTTCTAAACCAAATACTTTGAACCCAGGTATTGTTTATATGTCAAATAACAAATAGATAATGTAAGAGTAAGTGATACCCTACATACTATGTACAATGATCAAGTGACAGTAGAAATATTTAAATAGTTGTATTGCACATATAAATAGAGCCTATTGAAAATTATGTCATTAAAATTGCACTTTGATTAGAGCCAAATTAGTGCTTTAAATCAGATAGAGAACAAATGCAAATAGCCTTAAAGCTCGGAGTGTATATTCTTCATTGGTCTTTTTCATTACGTTTACTTTTTAATGACCCCCTTTTCAGCATTCATTACATTTTGTATGTTTAAATATTCATTGATTACTTGTTCTTCACAATTTTTTATTAGTCTTTCTACTTCCTGAGACAACTAATTGAACAGCTGGGGGAGGGGGGGGGGTAGCATATTCTGGGCTTTTTTCAACAACTGTGAATTTAACATTTGTTTGTCAGTGTTCTGTGTTTATTTGTGCTGTCAGTGATGTGTTTTTGTGGGCCTTTTGAACATGTAACCTTTTCATTACATAAAGATATTTCATACTTAGTTCATACTTTAGTAAGTGCGCATTTATTCATTATTGATTTGGAAGCTTTATTGGGATACTTTAGAGCAAAGGATATATTCCTCACCTCTTCCACAGATTAAACTTCAACCATGATAAATCTGATGAAGAATACATGATTGAAACTTCAGGGACTTGATGCATTATATTGGCTTATCAAAAATTTGTTAATTACTTTCGGGTAATCTTTAGGCATTTAGGAAACAATTTCTTCCAAAGAATTACTATGATGAACAAGAAAAGGACTAGGGGCTGGTGCATTGTGGATAACATTTATTACTTCCTTCTGATATACTGTCTTCATCCTGGCCAACTGAGTTGATTGGTAACGTCTCTGCCTGGTGTTTGCCAGTCGGGGGTTCGAGTCCCGCTCAGACTCGCTAGTCCCATTAGTGTCTGCAACCTTACCATCCTTGTGAGCTAAGGTTGGGGAGTTTGGGGGAGCCTATAGGTCTATCTACTGAGTCATTAGCAGCCACTGCCTGGCCCTCCCTGGTCCCAGCTTGGGTGGAGAGGAGGCTTGGGCGCTGATCATATAATATATGGTCAGTCTCTAGGGCATTGTCCTTCTTGCTATGGCAATGTCACTGTCCCTTGCCTCTGCCATTCATGAGCAACCTTTAAAAACCTTTAAAACCTTTAAATGACTTCTCAGCCTCTACAAATACATTGGTGGCCTGATTTATACCTTGTCACAAGGTAGAATAGGCCTACTTTCATTATAAATAATAAATTCACTTATTTCTCAAGAAATTAGCTGAAATTATATCGGATATTCTTCTACCCTTTTGCTCTAAATTCTCCAAAATTTCCTTTGCTCAAGTCTATTTATTAATATACAGTATACTTTAATACTTTTAGGTGTGGTGGATTAATATCTCTTGGTATATAAGTATCATACTTTTTTTTTTACTTTCTAGTCTATTTTTTTTCCCCTAGTTTCCCTATAGTGTCCTGGTGAAATAACAGTCAAAGTTTGTCAGCTGCTATCTGAAAAATTTATTACAGTACAGAACTTGTTAAGTCATATTTATTTATAGTTCTCTCCTTACCTTTTAAAATCCCACTCTCTGCTGACTCCTGCCTTGTTTCAACAACCTCTGCATTAATTTGTATTTCACTATTAGATCAAATATTCCTTTATAAGTATAAAACATAATTCACTGTGCAATAAAAATTAAAAGCACCTGTCTTTTTAGTATATTTTAGTCTTTTTTCAACAAATATTGCTTTAGAAGTAAAAACTATACTGAAGTTCCCCGTTCACTAAAAATTTTACAGCACGTTTTATCTAATCTTTCACTGAATTACCCTCTTCTAATTCTACTTTGCCAGTAGCTAATTTAACTTTGAGACCAATTACTGGTAGTGGTTATATATATATATATATATATATATATATATATATATATATATATATATATATATATATATATATATATATATATATATATATATATATATATATATATATATATATATATAATATATATATATATATATATATATATATAGTATATATATATATATAAATTTATATATATAATATATATATATATATATATATATATATATATCAAAAATTTTAAGTAATTTTTATTTTTCCTAACATACTTACCGAGAATTACTTCCTTAGGAGGGTCCTTGACCTCTCTCAATCTCGACCAAGATTTCCCGCGTTACCCCCCCATCTCGCTCCAGATAGTTTCTACCCCCGCCGCCAGGATAAGCCCTGCGGCCCGGATTAGGGCAGGTCACTGCTTTCCCGGGTCAGGATGCTCATTAAATTCGCCGTTTAGCCCGACCCGGCAATGGAAGAATGGCACTCGGGGACGGAAGGGAGGGCCATTACCCGGAAGTAATTCTCGGTAAGTATGTTAGGAAAAATAAAAATTACTTAAAATTTTTGATTTGTTCCAACACGAATACTTACCGAGAATTACTTCCTTAGGAGACTTATACTTTAGGAGGCGGGAGAGCCATTCTGCCACTTGGTCTGGCACATGGTGCCTGGAGGGCTACGGAATGCGGGGGTACAGAGAGCGGATAGGGGGTAACAGCGGAAACCTTACGCTTATATTTTAAGGCTTACCTCTTCACATCTTCTCTACTGAGTCTTCTCCTGAAGAAGTAGGGACGAGTCTATTCACTGTTGGGGATGTCTTCCAGCCTGCCGCTACACAGCTTGGAGGGCGGCGATGACTGTCCCAATGAAGAATCCATCCAAAGACTTTCTTGAGTAGTCTTTGAGATAGTGGGCCGTGAAGGTCGACTGGTGTGACCAAGTGCCGGCCTGTAGGATCTGCCCCACTGCCATGTTTCTCTCAAAGGCCAAGGAAGTGCTCAGGCCTCTGATGTCATGGGGGCGGGGAGTGCCTGGTACTGCCACCTTGTCTTCTTCATAAGACCTAGTGATGACTTGTCTCAGCCAGAAGGAAATAGTGTTCTTGGACACTTGCTTCTTATTAACGCCTGAAGAGACGAAGAGGTTCTTGGCACCTGGGCGGAGATGAGCCGTCCTTTCCAGGTATTTCCTGATCGTCCTGACTGGGCATAACTTCAGGTCTCCCGTATTGCCTGTCTTGGGGATGGCCGGAATTGAGAAACCTTCAAACCTCGGGTCCCAGACTGCTGGGTTCTGAGTCTTTGCTACAAAGGAGGGTACGAACTTGAAGGATACCTCCCTCCACCCTTTGGAGTGTGCCACGTCGTAGGAGAGACCGTGGATCTCACCTACTCTCTTAGCTGAAGCCAAGGCTAGCAAGAAGACTGTCTTGAGGGTGAGATCTTTGTCCCCGATATCTCTGAGTGGTTCAAAGGGAGGACGACACAACATTTTCAGGACCTTGGCCAGGTCCCATCTGGGCACTCTCCTGGCTTGAGGAGGACAGGATTGTTCGAAACTTCTAATCAGCATCCCTATGTGTCTCGAGGTCCCCAGGTCGATGCCTTTCAGGAGAAAGACTTGGCCTAAGGCTGCTCGTACTCCTTTAATAGCTGGGATTGACATCCCTATTTTATCCCTAAGGTACACGAGAAAGTCAGCTATGTCAGGGACCGAGGCTTTAAGAGGTCTTATGTGTTTTGCCGCGCACCACTTCGTAAAGGCGGCCCACTTCGCCTGGTAGACCACGGTAGAGGATTTTCTTAGGTATAGGGACATCCTCTTAGCTGTGGAGGAGGAGTACCCCTCCTTCTTCAGGAGTCGCTCGATAGTCTCCAGGCGTGAAGGCGAAGAGAGAGAGGGTTGTCGTGGAACTTGAGGAAGTGAGGTTGACTCAGTAGATCTGACCTGGGGGGCAGAGGCCATGGCGGGTGGCTTGCCAGGTCCTTCAGATCCGCGAACCACTCTCTCTCCGGCCACCAGGGCGCTACCAAAGTCATCTTTAGGTTTTGGGAGGTTCTTACTCTGTTGAGCACTTGCCTTAGCAGCGTGAAGGGGGGAAAGGCATATACGTCCAGGTTGTCCCACCTGTGCTGGAAGGCGTCTTCTAGGGCTGCTCCTTCGTCTGGTACCGGGGAGCAATAAACCGGTAACTTGGCGTTGAGCTTCGTTGCGAAGAGGTCCATCACCGGGGAGCCCCAGCGTTGAAGGATGAGTCTGGCCACTTCTGGGTGTAGGGACCATTCCGTCCCTACTATCTGACCTATCCTGCTGAGGCCGTCGGCTAGCACGTTCCTTTTCCCGGGGATGAACCTTGCTAGCAGTGTTACCTGGTGCTCGTCCGCCCAATGCAGGATGTTTACGGTGAGGTCGCACAGTTCCTTCGACTTCATGCCACCTTGTTTCTTGATGTAGGCTACCACCGTGGCGTTGTCGCACATTAGGGCCACGGTGTTTCCCTTCAACCGACTTGCAAAGTGCAGACATGCCTTTTGTACTGCTTTTAGCTCCAGGACGTTGATGTGGAGTTGCTTTTCGGTCTCCGACCAGGTCCCGCTTGCTGTTTCCTCCCGCAGGTGGGCTCCCCACCCTAGGCTGGAGGCGTCTGTGAACAGGAGAAACTCGGGGGGACAGGACCCGAGGGGCATCCCCTTGAGGGAGTTCGACTGGCATCGCCACCAATTTAAGGCTGCCTTCGTGTCCGGAAGGACCGGAATCGATGTTTTCTGAGAGCCTGTCTGGGACCATAGAGCCTTGAGGTTCCATTGTACGGGTCTGAGCCGTATCTTCCCTTGGGGAACCAGCTTCTCTAATGAGACCAGGTGACCTATCAGCCTCTGCCAGTCTTTCGCTTTCCTGGGAAGCCCCGACAGGAACGGCTGAATGATCTTGATGAGGTTCTGTATCCTGTCTTCCGAGGGGAAGGCCTTCCCCTGCACGGTGTCCAACGTCATCCCCAAGAACCCCATTCTGTTGGATGGAGTTAGGTTTGATTTCTCCAGGTTGATAATGATTCCCAGACTCCTGCAGAACCGGAGGAGGTCCTTTCCTTGCTCTTCCAAGAGGGCCTTTGAGCTGGAAAGGAGCAACCAGTCGTCCAGGTATCTGATGAGGCGGATACCTCGTTCGTGAGCCCATACTGAGACTGTCGCGAAGACCCTCGTGAACACTTGAGGGGCCGTCGACAGTCCGAAGCAGAGGGTCCTGAACTGCAGGATCTGGGAGCCCCATTTTACCCGGAGGAACTTCCGACTCGACGGGTGGACCGGAATCTGGAAGTAGGCGTCCTTGAGGTCGACCGTCATCATAAAATCTTTCTCCCTCAAGGACATCAGGACGGATTTTGGGGTGTCCATCTTGAAGTCCGTCTTCTTGACGAACTTGTTGAGGGCCGACAGGTCTATCACCGGTCTCCACCCCCCCGTTGCTTTCTCCACCAGGAACAGGCGGCTGTAGAAGCCTGGCCCTGGGAGGACTTCTTCCATGGCTCCCTTCTCCAACATGGAGGAAACTTCTTTTTGCAGGGTAGCCCTTTTCAACGGGTCCCTGGGAGCTAACCATTCTGTCTGGGTGGCTGGAATAAGAGGGGGTGGATCCGCTATGAAGGGGATCCTGTAGCCTTCTTTCAGGACGGACACCGTCCAAGCATCCTCCCCATGCGTTTTCCATGCTTGCCAATAAGGTCTGAGGCATCCCCCAACCCGAGGCCTGGGCGGGAGTAGGGGGCCTCTCCCTCTACCTTCTCCTAGAGGGGCGGCCTGATCTGCCTCTCTTCGAGGCGGAGTAACCTGACCTGAAGGAGCTGGCAGAAGCTGGAGCTCCCCTGCAGGAGGGCTGTGGAGTTGATGCCCAGGAGGAGGCGGGGGCGTCCCTCCTCGAAGAGCTGGGGATAGCCTGAGGGGTCACGGCACTATCCGAGACTGACCTCCTGTAAGGAGGCCTCCTGGAGGATGTTTGTTTGGGGACGTTGGCCTCTCTCCTCTTGGACACCTTCTCCATCAGCACTTCTAGTTCCTTCAACGGAAACAGGGACTCGCCTCCTAGGGGTAGGGTACGAATCACTCGAGCCTCTCTGTCCGGGATTTTTCTTGTCACTTTGGAAAGCACTGTGTCCCACTTTCGAAGGACCCAGTTGGCCGTCAAGGAGAGTGCCTGATAAGCCATAAACTTGAGGGCTTTCCCCCCGGAGGTGAGAAGGTCCGACAGGAGACCTTGTTGCTCAGGGTCGTCGGGGTCTGTGGAGGCCTGTACATTAACCAACGTGGAGGCCCACCAGTCCAGCCATGAGGAGACGTTAACCATATCTCTTGACATCTCCTCCATCATGCCGGCTTCAGAGGGCGAGAAGGACACAGGGGCTGAATAGGCCCTTTCGTCCGAGCCGCCCTGTCCTAGGATGTCCAAGGCTGGGTCCACCCTACAGGGGCCTGGGCGCCGTCCTTCCGGGATATAAACTTTGCCCTGTAGTTTGAGACCCTGGAGGAGTTTGGAGGCACTCTGGGACTTGGGGGCCTCCGCACTGCTGGCCACCAAGTTGTCGATGTATTCTTGTCCCAGTACTAGGTCTGGGGCGAGAGGCAGGGCCAGGGAGGACTTCGGAAGGACGTCACGGTGAGTATATCTCAAGAGGCTCAACCTCCAGGCATTCACCTTAGGCGCCGAGGGTTCCGGAATTCCATGGAACCTTCTGACGAGGCCTACCACCCTTCTGTAGGTGGAGTCCTCCGACGGGGAAGCCTCGCCTCCGTCGACCGAGGCCTCGGCTTGGCGTAGGGGCGCCGTGCTTGGGCGGTAAACTGGCCGTTCTCTTCTCGGTCCCAGGGAGGACGTCCCGCAACCGTAGGGCACCCCGTACGCGGTTGGGTCTCGCCGTAGGGCGGGGGCCACCGACTCCGGGAAGCCTTTCGACTGCCCCAAGGCTCTGGAAGCGGAGGACACGGTCCCGGTGGGAAGACCCGACCCCGGAAACCGGTCCTTCCTGCTCGACGACCGCCCCAGCTGGGCTGGTTCGGTCGGGCTGTCTTCTCGGAAGCGCGCTTCCCCCTGCTGGGCGGGGTGAACCGGAGGCCTCGAGGACTTGTGCCTAAGAGCGAGGTCCTTCCTGCGTGGCAGGTCGAGCGGTTCTAGGTTGTATGTAGGCAGTGACAACCTAGAGGCTCGTTCACTGGACCGAGAGTCTGGAGAGCGGTGCTTTCTGGACTCTCCTGAGGGGACGTAGACCCATTCGCCGCCGGGAGAGACCTCCCTCTTGTACTTACGGGAGTGAGAGCGTGGGCGCTTCCTGTTGTGCCGCGACCTCGACCTGGAGCGGGAACGATCACTATCGGTCCGCTCTCTCTTCCGGTGCCGTTTCTCCCTGCGTTCTCCCCCGGAGGATGAGTCTGCTTCCGAAGAGTCCGAGGGTGCCACGTTCCTCGCGTAATGACTGCCCGAGTGATGCGCGGGGGAGGCTCTTCGCCGTCGATCGTCCGAGACAGGGTGCTGGAGGAAGTCCTCGGGAACTGCTGTAGAGATCGAGGGCACCGAGTCTACTCTGTCCCTGCTAGGAGGCCAGGGACCCAGGGACACGTCCATCCTTAGCGGTGACCTCCCCGGAGTCTTCGGCAATTTCCACCCGAAGGCATCGCTACTCGGGCGACGAACTCTAGCGTGGTTGTCCTCTGGCGGGGGAGAACCCGACGCACCGGCCCACGAGGGCGGGGGGGAGTCTGAAATAGCCACACTGCCCCACACTGGGTCTTCTGAGGAAGCGTGATCCCCTGCCACGTGGCCCGATTCCCCCGAAGCACTAGCGGTCCTTCCGTTCTCTCCAGAGGGGCCAGCCCTTGGTTCCTCCCTCACACTGGGTTCACCGGGGAGAACACTATGGCTAACAATAACACTGGGGGCTTGTTGCCCACTCCTCTGCGAAGGAGACGGAGAGGCCGAGGCTTCGTCGGACCGATCACTGACCGACTGTAAAGAGGACACGCCACTCACTTTCTTGGGGGAACGCTTCGACGACTTCTTTTTCTTGGTACTATACCGTACCCACTGAATGCCGTCCCAACTCACGCACTCGGGACACGTGTCCGAGGAGGAACAAACTTTACCCCTGCACGTGGAACAAAGGGAATGAGGGTCCACTTCTGGCTTAGAGAGGAAAGCCCCACACGACTTTCCTGCTCTAGGACCAGGACAACGACGCACATGCTCCATCGTTCGCACACGAAGGGCCAACACTAACGAGTTACAGGAACACTGGATATACGCAAGGGGAACGTACTGAGAACACTTTGCGAAAACGCACTATCGCAGAAAAAACACAAGTCCCCACACTGGAAACACGTGGGATCACAACGCGCCAAAGGATCGAGAGTTAAGCGAGAGGGTGAGATGTTTCACATCTCACGACCAAGAACTTAATGGGCATCCTGACCCGGGAAAGCAGTGACCTGCCCTAATCCGGGCCGCAGGGCTTATCCTGGCGGCGGGGGTAGAAACTATCTGGAGCGAGATGGGGGGGTAACGCGGGAAATCTTGGTCGAGATTGAGAGGTCAAGGACCCTCCTAAGGAAGTAATTCTCGGTAAGTATTCGTGTTGGAACAAATATATATATATATATATATATATATATATATATATATATATATATATATATATACATATATATATATATATAAATGAGACAAATTAAAAGAAAGTGCAGTTAGTATACTGTATTCCTATGTTATCAGTCTAGATAGTTTGCTGGTCAATACTTTAATAATTTTCATCAAAACTTCACTATCCATTTGGCTATCATATTTGTTTCTATTCTTTTTTTATGAGCATATTTACTCGTAATTTTTGCTTATTAAAGGTCTGAATCACATTAAACATATTCCAGATAACTTTAAAATTTATTTACAAATATTTTGCTTTACGATTTACAGTTTTCTTTTAAAATATCTTAATATCTTTAGACATAAAAAGTTATCCATGTAAAATAAAGTCCATATTTTTAGAAATATCAAATATACTGTATACAATGAATTTTTAAATATACAAAATACATAGGCTATTTCATAAGCAAAAACTAACATATCTTTAATTCTACGGTTTACGCAAACCAAACTGTGCCTGACCAGCATTATAAGCAAAGAACTTTGTAGAGGTTTGATTTATTTTATAATAATAAAAATAATAATAAATGCAAATTAGAATGCTATTCCACATGTAGCCATCATCATGAAGCTTCAAAATCTGGTTCTGCAGCCTGGATACATTGTACAGTATTATCTTACATTATGATTGCTCCAAAAATAAATTTTTACTGTTTATAATTACAAAATCAACTTAAAATGTTTGCTGTTCATTTGTAGTTGAAACAAAGATAAAATAAAACAGAAAATGGAAGATAAAGCCAATTCACTGACTGTTCCAAAGTACAGTAGGCCTATACAGTGTTCCAAAGTACAGTAGGCCTATACAGTGTTCCAAAGTACAGTAGGCCTATACAGTGTTAGTTACATGGTATTGACAGTTCCAAAGTACAGTAGGACTATACAGTGTTCCAAAGTACAGTAGGCCTATACAGTGTTCCAAAGTTCAGTAGGCCTATACAGTGTTAGTTACATGGTATTGACAGTTCCTAAGTAAAGTAGGCCTATACAGTGTTCCAAAATACAGTAGGCCTATAATGTGTAAGTTACATGTATTGACAGTTCCAAAGTAGGACTACACAGTATTAGGCACATGTTACTGACAGTTCCAAAGTTGACCCCTCTCAGAAACTGAGGGCCATTTTCTCTGACACCTTAATCACCACCATCAATTTTTAGGTTTCCCTCATCTCCTTTTTCTAACACTTCCCAGCTGATCACTCATCAATGCATTATCCTCAGTTCCCTCAAAATGACCCCTCTCAAATTAAACATACCCATCCTTCTACCTACGGTACTCTTCATACTACTTTCACATTCTAAATATAAAATACATCTTTATTCCTTTCATTTCTACTCAACCTCTACACATCAATTTGATCAAGGAAACCTGGATCAATCATTCTTTCATGCATTTCCAGGTTGGTTACCAGACTCTCAAGTTTCCCTCCTACTTTTGCACACAACCTGCCACCTTAATTTCATCTATTCTTTGATTAATTTCTTCTCTAATTTTGAAATCATCCATTATATTTACATTTCATCAAACCAAGGCTAAAATCTCCTTAGACATTGCATCTTCTTATATGATATTCATTTGCATTTACTTCTTAGTAAGAAAACAGTCTAATTCTTCCTAAAATTCTTATCAACATCTGCCATCTTTTTATGACATTACATCAATTTCTCCCTCATCCTCTATCCCTTTACACAATATTAACTTTTACCTCTCAACTGTACATATAAAATTCTTCTTTCTATAAATTTCTTATTTCCATATTCAATTATTCGTTACCTCTTCCCGCTCTCTTAAAACCACATACACTTTCTATTGAATTTACAATTCCATCCTAGACTCATGCACTTTTCATATTCACCTTTGATTTCCTTGTTTTTCACCCACTTGCTACTTACACGCTTTTAACTTTTTCTTGTCAAGCTCACTTGCCTTCATTACTATCACAGCAACAATCCTCCTCTTCCTCCCCTGATTAAACTGTAGTTTACTTTTAAAATTTCCATTAGTTTAAATACAGTATTAGATTCTTATTAAGAGTGCACCTGGATCAAAATTCCACCAATCCAGTAGTTTTATTAATATTTTTTGGGGAAAATAAACACAACTTATGTTTAAAATGGCTAAAACGTGTGGCAGTACTCTTCTCAAACTGAATATCCATACAAATATGAATTTTGTCATCAAAACTGATTCAGCAATTTTAGAATGTTCTTCAGTTGATCTTTTGCAATTAGCTGTATCATGAGACTGGGAAATAGACAAACACTACAAGTATTTTGACTGTTTGACCATATGACAATAAAAACAGAGGAGTACAGTACTTTGTTAGGAGAATAGTAAATAATTAGACTAATTGAAAGATCTATTAAATCATGGAGAAAGGACAGAGATAAGTCTTGGAATGGATGGGAATTCAGGTAGAAAAATAACAGAAATGCAGAAAGAACTTGTTGCATGTCTAACCATGTAAATGGAAAATATGACAAAAACAAAGTACAATACTTATATTACGAATCACACTCAGATTATTTACTATTAATGGTTTATTTACTATTACTAGTATATTCAAATATACTTTTTGCTATTGAATATGCTAAATGCCTATTCCTTTCTATGCCTCAATTACTTCTTGAACTATTGCTTTCATTATCTAAGGGCATTCTACTCTATAAAAGAATGTAATTCAAATGAATAGCCTGTTTCACTTGTGTCATAAGAATGTATATTAACAATAAAAATGACATTCAATTTACTAGAAGAAAATTTTCTGCTGTCCTCTCTATTTGGTGAATCACCCTACCTCTTTCAGAGCAATGTTTGTTATCCCTTAAAAAGAAGAACATTAACACAAACTTTACAATACTGGAGCAAGCTTGTTTTGGACAGCCTCGTCTAGGTCTTCATCTTGATATAAAAGATACTGCATATCCTAGGGCAAGGTGGAAATCAACATATTTATATCAGTCTATTCATCAGTCATTCGATTAATCAAGTAAAGTGCTGCAAAAAGGTTGGCCATGGGTTGTTTTGGGAACATCAAAATCCCTTTAAATGTTTATGAGTTTTATATAAAAACCACATTATTCTATGTTGGATAACCAATTCAGATATATGGTAGAATCCAGTGTGGCAGTAACAGGTAATTGAAGTCAGAAACAGTTTAAGACCATACCTGGGACAGTTAAAATTATGACACAGATAACTACGAATCACATCAGAATTAAATGATTAAGCCCATACGATCTATACCATAGCTCTTATCAAGAATGCATGAATCCCAACAATGTTATCCTGAACTGCTCGGAAACTCACTCACTGCCAAAGAATGTTCAATTAATTTATAAACTAATGACTGAGTTTAACAACATAACCTACTTGGCTCTAATGAAGTTCAGGTACTGTAATGGGACTCTGAATAATCAGCAAAGCAGATAAGCAATTATATAATGTATTCTTACCATACCTGGTTATGAGTTCTTACATATAGAATTTCATGAACAAACTAATACAAAAGTGAATACTTCACTGTTGATTTAAAACAATTTACTACCTCTACCTTAAGTACTATCATAAACATAAAAAAAATACAGTAAAACAAACTGCTAATTTGAAGACAATATAGAGTGTACTTTTAAATAAGTTTGTAATGAAAATCAAACATTAAAAACCACAAATCAACTGCACTACTGTATGTACATTTTAATGAAACATCTAAGTTATACTTTAACAAACATTCCGTATCTCTTTAAAAGATGTTTAGGTTAAGAAAAATAGATTAAAAACAAGAAAGAATAACTTTCAAACTAATCTTCACACACTTTGTATAAGTGTACACCAAACACATTGTTTGGTTTTATAAAGTTACCCTAAAAATGGCACTTTTTGTTGATACAGTATACTGTAAGGCACTGTTAATTTGAGATAAATAAAACCTAGGAAGCATGTTTGGGTGGTACCAAAAGACTAAATGCCTCAATGCATTTAACAAACCATGAGATTGGAAGGGTTTTAATGTGTTCCATATTATACTTAATTTGTGGTTCAACAGAACCTTCTTGATACAATATGATATGTGAGCAACTACCTAATGCGTCATCAGGTTGAGTATGGTAAGGTACTGTTCTCATACCTACAGTGGACTCAGGGTTAGGTTCCCGGCCTAAAACCATTCCATTTCCTGCCTTGATCAAAGACTCGAGCACTTTCTTGTTACGAAATGGATAACTGAAGTTTCCCCATAGGAATATATGAATGCCGCTGAACAACCCTGGACGCTGGAAAATACACAATTAAGTAAATACTTTTTGAATACAGTAACACCTTGGTAGTCCAACATATAAAGGGGGAACAATTTATGAATTGACAAAATGATTAAATTACCCAAGGTAATTTACGTTAGGTTAGGTTGGGATAGCAAAGTTTATATGCAAAGGTACTGTACTTTGTTTAATGAAAATAAACTAAATTATTGTTATTAAAAATTACGCATGCAATATATGTGTAATGTAAAGGCATTTCATCCATACAAAGAAAGAACAATACCAAATATGTACAAAATATCTAAAACATCAAAATATCGATGATACGACAAGTACCAATTGGATTCAGAAATTACTACTGAAAAGATAGAAATGCAGTAAAGTCGTAATGCAACACATCATCCTCCTTTTAACACTTAATAATAACAGTATGAACACACTGAACTCATCACCAATTGCAAAATATCAGAAGTTTTGTAACAACATTTTACAGCACAAACAAATATGGTGATTGAAAACAAAGAAAAATGAGCCTGTGAAATTTTATAAAACACTCTTTAATCCTATGATTTTACAAGTAGAGCATACCCAACTGTTTTTGTTATTCAGTTTAACCAGTTCATTTCAGTATTATGGGTTTATTCAATTAAATGGGTTACTGAAATCAACAGCTTTTTATATAAACTGTATATTTTTAAATATTTAACTTAGCCGGTGAATATATAGCTGCAACTCTGTTGCTCGACAGACAAAAAACTGTACAAAAAAACTCGCTAGCGATCGCTATACAGGTTGCGGGTGTGCTCATAGCGCCAACTGTCGGCCAGATACCAAACTCTATGTAAACAAAGACTCAATTTTCTCTCTGTCGACGTGTCGACAAGACGTACTTTACTCGCTGTTGAAACCTGGAGTTTTTCCCATCATCTTTGGTGAAGTACTATATTCTGGTTTGAGCTTTCACAGTGCAGGTGTTTCATCTTCATCTTAAATCTTGAACTCGTTTTGGATAGATTTAATTTTTGGTGACAAAGAGAGTATGGACTTTCTTTGACTTTTAAATGGCCGACCCTTCCCTTAGACGGAAGTGTGTTTAGGCTTTTAGTAATTATCTTATCACGTTATAAATTAATTATAGATTTTCCTCTTCGATTAACTTTCCATTTTATAATAAACATAAAAAATAAATTTTAATGTTTTGTTTATATGCGACCTTCCTGAGAGTAGGCGGTCCTAACTTGGAAACCGAAGTTAATCAACGTTGAGCCCTTTAAATCATAAATAGCTTTTTAAGAGCTAAGGATTTAAAACTTTTTAAATGAAATATTTTATGAAAGATTTTCTTTGAATAGTCTTCGTACTGTTTTCAAAGATGAACTAACGTTTAGTTTATTTATACTTTGCAGTTTGCGCTCTATCGTTACGATAGAGAGAGAGAGTATCACGGTTTCACTTTGCAGAAAGAGTGAATCGATTCTGACGTTTTGTTCATTCTTCTTTCAAAGCTTAAATGTTTTAAATTCTATTTTAAAGGAACTTTTTAATTGAAAAACCTTTCAGTTTTTTCCTTTGGTCAAATAACATGTTTTTTTGACGAAATGTAATTGGGCTCTTCTCTTAGGTGCGAAATCAAGAGAGAAAGAGAGAGAGAGAGAGAGATAGAGACGGAGGGAGAGAGAGGAGAGAAAACGTTCCGTTCAAGCGGGTAACGTTGTTCTCGAGTTACTCTCGTCCCTAGTCTCTGTACGGGGAGAAAGGATAAAACGTTTTTAGTTTGTTATTCTCGTCCCCAGGCTATGTGCGGTGAGAGATTGAAAACGTAGTTTTGAATGAACTAGCGTTTAGTCTCTTCCCCAGCCACTGAATTTTTTTATCTTAAAATATGTTTTCTGTTTTTTGCTGGTATTAATGAGCTTGCATTATACGACTGATTTCGCAATTACTACCTTTTGATGAGGGTAGAATTGCGTGCTTCAGGTAGAAATCAGTAAAAGTTTCGATTTCAGTGAAATAAGTGCAAAACAGAAAATCGAAGTGATAAAGTGATATTGCGCAAAGTGTTACAGTGTTGCGTCCGAGGGTTCGTCTGTTCGTGCCTGTCGTTCACCTAGTCCGGAACCTCTTGCAAGCTCCCAAGCCCAGGGGAGAAGTAATGTCGAACGACTTATGGGTTCGAGAGGCCTTGATCAACGAACAGACGTTTCCCTCTATGGTATCGGGTGTATCTTACCAAGATCTCCCCTACCATAAGGCGAGAGAGACGTTTTTTCTCCTCGTCATCCGAAGGCTTTTCGCATAAGAAACCTGTAGCAAGGTTTCGAAGCCCTTAAGCGAAAGTCAGTCCTTTCAGGACAGGTCCAGCATCCTGGTTGCAACCATTAGGACAGCTCTGACCCTATGCAGTCATCGGAAAACTGCTCGCCGCCTAACAAAAGCGTAACACAGACTCCGAGAGTTTTTTTTTGTTGGCAAAGTGTTGCGGTCACAGACGTTACCCTCGTCTCTTACCACAACCATTTCCGTTGATCCTTATTGGGTTGTACGGCAAGACATGCAGAATATGCTTGCCTCCCTTATGGAAGACTATTCTGCCGATTAGTCCGTTGAGTCTAGCCGTTTATCTCATCGATATCCTGGCTTTCAGCCAACCTAACGTTCCTTTGTGCTTACTGTTGACGTTGGCGTAGCTAAGTCACGTCAGTCAGGTTGTTTAGAACCACACTCGATGCAGTCTCGTGTGGATTTTCAGCCACATTTGGACGTTAGGCCACTTGCTGATGCTCCTGTTGACGTTCAGGACGTTCGCTAACAATCGGAGTTGACTTGTTTTGACGCTGTGCGTCAACCTCCGCATTCTAGAGTTGTTTTGACTGCTCAGTCTAGGCAGTCAAAGCAGTCTCGAGTGGACGCTGTGCGTCCTCACGCACCTGTTGTTGTTGACAGTTCAGTTGTTGACAGTTCACAGACTGTCAAGCAGTTACATGACGTTGCGTCCTGGTCCGCTACTAATGCACCAGTGCGTGTGGACTCTGCTTGTAAAGCATTGCCACCACGGTAGGTCTCTCCCTTGCTTGAGACTCAGCTTTTATCGGACAAGGTTCCTGTAGATGAGGAAGTTGCTGTTCCCCCTCCTACTGATATTCCCTTGAGGACTCTGTCAGACGGAGAGGAGCCTAAAGCTGCTTAGCCCTCTATGGACTTTAATCAAATCATGAGGATTTTTTTAAGAATCTTTGTTCGGATCTTTTTGTAACTGCTGCTCCTCGTTCGCCTAAACGTCAGAGCTTACACTAGGCCTAGCTACTTCGAAGCCGTTGTTTATAAGCTAGTGCTCTCTCGCTCTCCTAGAGAGCTTTACGTTTGCTAGGCGACTGGTTTATCACCAGGAGGGGTTTGGGGAATACAGCCTTTGCTTTCCCTTCTTTTAAACTGGCTTATAGAGCGAGAGTCTGATATGACACGAGAGAAGTTCTCGGCTTGGGAGTTCAGGCCTCTGCCCAGATAGACTTCTCAAATCTCGTAGACTCTCCCTGGCGCCTGGCCAGGAGACGCTCCAAGTTTTTTACAGGTCAACTTCACAGCTGTTTTCGAGCCTTTGAAGTTTTGCTGTACTATTATGTCATGCATAAACAAGGCTTTCAGGGATGGAAAGCGGTACCGCCTCAGTCGCTAACCCCGTCTGTTGCCGCACCTGCTCCCGTAGACCCTAAATGGGCTTTGCTGCAAGACATGCAGTCCAAGCTTGCGTCCTTGATAGAGGACTTTAATGCGGAGAAGGTTGCTGCTGAACCTTCTGGCCAACAACCTTCCAACCGGTCGGTTGTGCGTCCTGTTGAAGCTGAGGTAACCTTCTCGCGTCTACCAGTTGAGGTGGTTCCTCCACCGATGCGGCCCAGTGTGGGTTGCCAGCCGCACGTTGACGTTAAGCGACGCTCGGAGGTGGTTGTTGACGTTCAGGACGTTCAACAACCAGCAGAGGTGACTTGTTTTGACGCGGTGCGTCAACCTCAGCAACCCGGTATGGTGTTGACTGCACAACCCAGACGGTCTAGACAGTCTCGGGTGGACGCTGTGCTTCCTCGCGCACCCATGGTTGTTGACAGTTCACAGACTGTGCAGCAATTCCATGACGTTGCGTCCGGCTCCGTCACGCATGCACCAGTGCGACCGGACTCAGCGAGCCAGACGTTACCCACTCCGTTGCCGTTTCCTCATCAGTTTTCGGATGAGGAACTATCTGATGAGGACGTTGCTGAACAACAAGACGATCAGCCCCCAGAATAGATCAAGCCCTGCTATCCATCCAGATGCTGAAGAAGGAACGCTGCTCAGTCAGGCTGTGGATGAGTCTGGTGGGGACGCTGTCATCCCTGGAACAGTTTGTATCACTAGGAAGACTACACCTCCGTCCTCTTCAATACCATCTGGCTTTTCACTGGAAAAAGGACAAGACGCTAGAAGCGGTCTCGATCCCGATTTCCGGAAAGATAAAGTCTTGTCTGACTTGGTGGAAGGACAATATCAACCTAAGAGAGGGTCTTTTCTGGCTGTTCAGACTCCCCACCACGTTCTCTTCTCGGACGCATCGGACTTGGGCTGGGGCGCGTCACTGGACGGTCGGGAATGCTCAGGTCTGTGGAACTCGAGTCAGAGGAGCATGCATATCTACTGCAAGGAGCTGTTGGCAGTTCATCTGGCCTTGAAAAGCTTCGAGTATCTCCTTCGAGGCAAAGTGGTGGAAGTAAACTCGGACAACACCACGGCCTTGGCGTACATCTCCAAACAAGGAGGTACCCACTCACTGACGTTGTACGAGATCGCAAGGGACCTGCTCATCTGGTCAAAAGGTCAAGACATCTCCCTAGTAACGAGGTTCATCCAAGGCGACTTGAACGTCATAGCAGATTGTCTCAGTCGGAAAGGGCAAGTAATTCCAACCGAATGGACCCTCCACAAGGATGTGTGCAAGAGACTTTGGGCCACTTGGGGTAAACCATCCATAGATCTCTTTGCAACCTCGCTGACCAAGAGGCTTCCAATCTATTACTCTCCAGTCCCGGACCCAGCAGCAATACATATAGATGCTTTCCTCCTAGATTGGTCACATCTGGATCTCTACGCATTCCCACCGTTCAAGATTGTCAACAAGGTACTGCAGAAGTTCGCCTCTCACGAAGGGACAAGGTTGACGTTAGTTGCTTCCCTCTGGCCCGCGAGAGAATGGTTCACCGAGATACTTCGATGGTTAGTAGACGTTCCCAGAAGTCTTCCTCTAAGGGTAGACCTTCTACGTCAGCCACACGTAAAGAAGGTACTCCAAAGCCTCCACGCTCTTCGTCTGACTGCCTTCAGACTATCGAAAGACTCTCGAGAGCTAGAGGCTTTTCGAAGGAGGCACCCAGTGCGATTGCTAGAGCAAGGAGAGCGTCTTCCATTAGAGTCTACCAATCGAAGTGGGAAGTCTTCCGAGACTGGTGCAAGTCAGTTTCTGTATCCTCGACCAGTACCTCTGTAGCTCAAATAGCTGATTTTCTCTTATACCTGAGAAAAGGACGATCCCTTTCAGCTCCCACTATCAAGGGCTACAGAAGCATGTTGGCATCGGTCTTCCGGCATAGAGGCTTAGATCTTTCCAACATAAAGATCTGCAAGACCTCCTTAAGTCTTTTGAGACCACCAAGGAGCGTCGTTTAGCTACCCCTGGATGGAATTTAGACGTGGTTCTAAGATTCCTCATGTCAGACAGGTTGGAGCCGTTACAATCAGCCTCCCTGAAAGATCTCACTCTTAAGACTCTTTTCCTGGTATGCTTAGCCTCGGCTAAAAGAGTCAGTGAGATTCATGCCTTCAGCAAGAACATCGGATTTTCGTCGGAAAAAGCCACTTGTTCGCTGCAACTTGGTTTTCTAGCCAAAAATGAGCTGCCTTCTCGGCCTTGGCCTAAATCTTTCGATATTCCGAGCTTATCGGAGATCGTAGGCAATGAACTAGAAAGAGTCTTATGCCCTGTTAAAGCTCTTAAGTTCTATTTAAAGCGTACTAAACCTTTACGAGGCCAATCTGAAGCTTTATGGTGTTCAGTTAAGAGACCATCCTTGCCTATGTCAAAGAATGCTTGGTCAGACTTTATCAGATTGTTAATACGAGAAGCTCATTCACATCTGAGTGAGGAAGACCGAACTTTGCTTAAGGTGAAGACGCACGAAGTTAGAGCTGTAACAACTTCCGTGGCCTTTAAGCAAAATATATCTCTGCAAAGTATAATGGACGCAACCTATTGGAGAAGCAAGTCAGTGTTCGCGTCATTTTACTTGAAAGATGTCCAGTCTCTTTACGAGAACTGCTACACACTGGGACCATTCGTAGCAGCGAGTGCAGTAGTGGGTGAGGGCTCAACCACTACAATTCCCTAATTCCATATCCTTTTAATCTGTCTCTTGAAATGTTGTTTTTTATGGGTTGTCCGGAAGGCTAAGAAGCCTTTCGCATCCTGGTTGATTTGGCGGGTGGTCAAAGTCATTTCTTGAGAGCGCCCAGATTAGGGGTTTGAGGAGGTCCTGTTGTATGGGTTGCAGCCCTTGATACTTCAGCTCCTAGGGGTCTGTCAGCATCCTAAGAGGATCGCGAGGCTCCGTAAGGAAGACGTACTTATAAGGCAGAGTAATCATCTAAGTCGACTTCCTTACCAGGTGCCTATTTATTTTGTTTTTGTTATTTTGATAACTTCTAAAATGAAATAAAAACTCTTAGCTCATAAGATGTAAACATATTTAACTGGTCTCTACCCACCACCCTGGGTGTGAATCAGCTATATATTCACCGGCTAAGTTAAATATTTAAAAATGATATTTTAATTATAAAATAAATTTTTGAATATACTTACCCGGTGAATATAAATTAAACGGCCCTCCCTTCCTCCCCAATAGAGACGCAGTGGGATGAGGAGAAAATTGAGTCTTTGTTTACATAGAGTTTGGTATCTGGCCGACAGTTGGCGCTGATGAGCACACCCGCAACCTGTATAGCGATCGCTAGCGAGTTTTTTTGTACAGTTTTTTGTCTGTCGAGCAACAGAGTTGCAGCTATATATTCACCGGGTAAGTATATTCAAAAATTTATTTTATAATTAAAATATCATTTTTCAATAATAATTCATCACAAATTTTCAGCACTTTTTTATGAGGGATGAGATCAAAATCTGGATTTAGTAACAGGAATGACATTAATTATGAAGTCATTTGATAAAAACTTTCAAGATACTCAAGAGGGAAAATAACAATACTTTAAGTAGCTTTTACCTAAGGTAGTACCCAAAATAGTCAATAGATAGACACTAAAGCTAAAAAATTTCCAAACCAGCCAGAGTGAAAACCTCCCCACAAATATGACTGTCTAGATGAGGGTAGGAATTGTACTAGTCTGTTTAAGAATAGATTAAATAATGACTGAAATACTTCTGAGGTTTATTAACTACTTTTTCAAGGAATCTACTTGGATAAACAAGTAAGTCTTGGAAGTACCTCTATCCTTATAATGTTTTTAAAGTAATAAAAATTGAACTTTACTGATAATAGTTGTCACATCTATACTTGTAGTCATCATGCTGACATCAACAAAACCACCGGCTTCCCAACCTCTTTACAAAATAAATTTATTTGATTCCCTCTCTTCACCCCTCCCATGATGCCTCGTAGACCCCATAGATGGTGCCAAAGGGTGAAAACACCACAGATGCTATCAAGAACATATAATTGGAGAAGTTGCAAATTTGTATATACAGTATCCTAAAAATGTCTCTTGACATCACTAAAAAATGTAGGGAGGAGGGTTGGAAATAGATAACTACATACAGTATATAGTAAAGTAATGATATACTGTATTAAATTTATTTATTGAAATTCCCCTTGTATCAATTAACCTTACCTTGTGGTAATCATGCTGATTACTAAACACTTTAGAAGGTGGGTATGTGATGGAAAGCAAAAATAAGACAAACATAATCAACTTTACTTGACTAGCCTAAACTAACCAACTTTTTTTTTTATTATCATCTGCAATATGACTTTTTTTTTTCTTGGGTTACCTTGAGGGTTCAGGTGTAATATGACGATAAATTTTAAACTGAATGATAATGTTAAAAGAACGTCATTATAGGCAAGAAAATTATATGGAATTACAGTAGTTGTAGAGTATCTTCAATATTCTAGGGTAAGTTAAATTAATACACAAAGACTTAAGAGGCATCTGAAAAAATTGAGAAGTGCAATCAACAGATTACAGTATGTGCACAACTACAGTATTCATATAAAAATCTATACAGTATTATGAACAAGAATATCAACTTTCTTCATAATCATATATTGAACATGACAGAAAAAACAAATATATGTGTCTTACCATTTTGGCTGCATTCATTCTTGCATGCGTTGGAGCATTACCGCCTGAACCATGGCTGGATCCTCGAACCTCATAGGGCTCCGGATTCAAAGCTAATCCTTGAGCAAGACATTCATTCATCCCTAAAATAAACATTACAGATTGGTTACTTATTGGTCTGGTTAAATAACTTATAAATGATAACAACAGCAAAGGAAAAAATAAAATTATGAAAAAACTATGAAAAACACTCATACTAATTTTGACTAAAACTATTGCAATGTTGGAGGAGATATCCTTTAACATACATACATACATATACTAAGGCACTTCCCCCAATTTTTGGGGGTTAGCCGACATCAAACAAATGAAACAAAAAAGGGGACGTCTCCTCTCTACGTTCCTCCCAGCCTGACATGGGACTCAACCGAGTTCGGCTGGTACTGCTAGGGTGGCACAGCCCACCCTCCCACATATCCCTTAACGTAATGTAAAAATATTCTAAACCTTTAATTAGGTACAATATCTGATAGGGTAGCACTGATCTCTTATTATTATACTACAGTACACATCAAATAATTTTTTCAAGACTAACTTGTGGCCTTTTATCTTACAAATTCTTCACAACTTAAAATATAACAAACACTGATACATGGAAAATGTAAAGAATAAACTTTAACAGTAACTTTCCCTTTTACATCTTAATTCCAAAATAAAGTCATCTTTTGGTCTATTCAAATTCCTAACCCTTCATTATCCAATATCAGTGAGGAATTCAGAATTTAACAATTTTGCATAACCCAACTACTGCAGCTGTATAAAAGTACAACAAAAAGATCTCTCAAACCAGAAGAAATTTTTCTTTTTTGTAATCTGGAGTTGGTGGAAGGTTGTTGCAAGCAGTGAAAAGTTTCTACAAAGGTAGTAAAGCATGTGTTAGGATAGGAAATGGAGTAAGCGATAGGTTTCCAGTTAGAGTGGGACTGAGACAGGGATGTGTGATGTCACCGAGGTTGTTTAACTTGTATGTTGATGGAGTGGTGAGAGAGGTGAATGCTCGAGTGCTTGGACGAGGATTGAAACTGGTAGACGAGAATGACCATGAATGGGAGGTAAATCAGTTGTTGTTTGCGAACGATACTGTACTGGTTGCAGACACAGAAGAGAAGCTTGGCCGATTAGTGACAGAATTTGGAAGGATGTGTGAGAGAAGGAAGTTGAGAGTTAATGTGGGTAAGAGTAAGGTTATGAGATGTACGAGAAGGGAAGGTGGTGCGAGGTTGAATGTCATGTTGAATGGAGAGTTACTTGAGGAGGTGGATCAGTTTAAGTACTTAGGGTCTGTTGTTGCAGCAAATGGTGGAGTGGAAGCAGATGTACGTCAGCGAATGAATGAAGGATGCAAAGTGTTGGGGGCAGTTAAGGGAGTAGTAAAAAATAGAGGGTTGGGCATGAATGTAAAGAGAGTTCTGTATGAGAAAGTGATTTTACCAACTGTGTGTGACCACAGGGTCACCTTATAATGACTTGTGTGGGAAGACAGTAGCAAAAATAAATGTGATACTGCCTGAAGGATTTCCTGCATTCAATCACAAAAGAATAAATATAGAAGTTAATAAAAACTCAAAATAATAAAGCATGGGAAAAAAATCCACTTACAATTTTGTGAGACTATCCATTTGCCCGAAACAATCCCCATGAAGTACTCAGGTGTTTTATTCAAAACAGCTCCGTCAGACGAGCAATTAAGGATGATGTGTGAAACTTCTGGACTAAAAAAGAAAGAAAGATGTTATTTTCATTAGTAAAATAAATTTTTGAATATACTTACCCGATGATCATGTAGCTGTCAACTCCGTTGCCCGACAGAAATCTACGGTCGGGATACGCCAGCGCCATCTGTGGTCAGGTACTCAAGTACTTCTTGTCAACAAGACCTCAATTTTCTCCTCGGTCCACTGGTTCTCTATGGGGAGGAAGGGCGGGTCCTTTAAATCATGATCATCGGGTAAGTATATTCAAAAATTTATTTTACTAATGAAAATAACATTTTTCAATATTAATCTTACCCGATGATCATGTAGCTGATTCACACCCAGGGTGGTGGGTGGAGACCAGCATACATGTTAACAAAGAAGCTAAGTATCCCGTATTACATTTTATTAGTTATTCAAAATAACAATATAAAATAAATAAGTACCTGGTAAGGAAGTCGACTTGAACCATTACTCTGCCTTTATTAAGTACGTCTTCCTTACTGAGCGTAGCGGTCCTCTTAGGATGCTGAACAACTCTTAGGTGCTGAAGTATAAAGGGCTGCAACCCATACAACAGGACCTCATCACAACTTCTAACCTAGGCGCTTCTCAAGAAAGAATTGACCACCCGCCAAATCAACCAGGATGCGGAAGGCTTCTTAGCCGACCGTACAACCCAAAAACAACAATAAAAAGTATTCAAGAGAAAGGTTAAAAAAGGTTATGGGATTATGGGAATGTAGTGGCTGAACCCTCACCTACTACTGCACTCGCTGCTACGAATGGTCCCAGGGTGTAGCAGTTCTCGTAAAGAGACTG
Organism: Palaemon carinicauda; assembly: GCF_036898095.1. Classification (NCBI taxonomy): domain Eukaryota; kingdom Metazoa; phylum Arthropoda; class Malacostraca; order Decapoda; family Palaemonidae; genus Palaemon; species Palaemon carinicauda. Next base: position 142,455,702 of record NC_090733.1, read on the forward strand.
GACATCTTTGAGGTAGAATGATGCGAACACTGACTTGCTTCTCCAATAGGTTGCATCCATAACACTCTGCAGAGAACGGTTCTGTTTGAAGGCCACTGAAGTAGCCACAGCTCTCACTTCATGTGTCCTTACCTTCAGCAAAGCAAGGTCTTCTTCCTTCAGATGAGAATGAGCTTCTCTAATCAGAAGCCTGATGTAGTAAGAAACTGCGTCCTTAGACATTGGTAGCGAAGGCTTCTTAACAGCACACCATAAGGCTTCCGATTGTCCTCGTAAGGGTTTAGACCTCTTTAGATAGTACCTAAGAGCTCTAACTGGGCAAAGTACTCTCTCCAGTTCGTTACCCACCAAGTTGGATAGGCTAGGGATCTCGAACGATTTAGGCCAAGGACGTGAAGGAAGCTCGTTTTTAGCCAAAAAACCGAGCTGCAAGGAACATGTAGCCGTTTCAGATGTGAAACCTATGTTCCTGCTGAAGGCGTGGATCTCACTTACTCTTTTAGCTGTTGCTAGGCACACGAGGAAAAGAGTTTTTAATGTGAGGTCCTTAAAAGAGGCTGATTGGAGCGGTTCAAATCTAGATGACATAAGGAACCTTAGGACTACGTCTAGATTCCAGCCTGGAGTGGACAACCGACGTTCCTTTGAGGTCTCAAAAGACCTAAGGAGGTCCTGTAGATCTTTGTTGGTGGAAAGATCCAAGCCTCTGTGGCGGAAAACCGCTGCCAACATACTTCTGTAACCCTTGATCGTAGGAGCTGATAGGGATCTAACGTTCCTTAGATGTAACAGGAAGTCAGCAATTTGGGTTACAGTGGTACTGGTTGAGGAAACTGCATTGGCCTTGCACCAACTTCGGAAGACTTCCCATTTAGATTGATAGACTCTGAGAGTGGATGTCCTCCTTGCTCTGGCAATCGCTCTGGCTGCCTCCTTCGAAAAGCCTCTAGCTCTTGAGAGTCTTTCGATAGTCTGAAGGCAGTCAGACGAAGAGCGTGGAGGTTTGGGTGTACCTTCTTTACGTGAGGTTGACGCAGAAGGTCCACTTTTAGAGGGAGAGTCCTGGGAACGTCGACCAGCTATTGCAGTACCTCTGTGAACCATTCTCTCGCGGGCCAGAGGGGAGCAACCAACGTCAGCCGTGTCCCTTTGTGAGAGGCGAACTTCTGAAGTACCCTGTTGACAATCTTGAACGGCGGGAATGCATACAGGTCGAGATGGGACCAATCCAGCAGAAAGGCATCCACGTGAACTGCTGCTGGGTCTGGAATCGGAGAACAATACAATGGGAGCCTCTTGGTCATCGAGGTAGCGAACAGATCTATGGTTGGCTGACCCCACAGGGTCCAAAGTCTGCTGCAAACATTCTTGTGAAGGGTCCACTCTGTGGGGATGACCTGACCCTTCCGGCTGAGGCGATCTGCCATGACATTCATATCGCCCTGAATGAACCTCGTTACCAGCGTGAGCCTTCGATCTTTTGACCAAATGAGGAGGTCCCTTGCGATCTCGAACAACTTCCTCGAATGAGTCCCCCCCTGCTTGGAGATGTAAACCAAGGCTGTGGTGTTGTCGGAGTTCACCTCCACCACCTTGTTTAGCTGGAGGGACTTGAAGTTTATTAAGGCCAGATGAACCGCCAACAACTCCTTGCAATTGATGTGAAGTGTCCTTTGCTCCTGATTCCATGTTCCCGAGCATTCCTGTCCGTCCAATGTCGCACCCCAGCCCGAGTCTGATGCGTCCGAGAAGAGACGGTGGTCGGGGGTCTGAACAGCTAACGAAAGACCTTCCTTGAGAAGAATGCTGTTCTTCCACCACGTTAGAGTAGACCTCATCTCTTCTGAAACAGGAACTGAGACCGTCTCTAGCGTCATGTCCTTTATCCAGTGAGCAGCAAGATGATACTGAAGGGGGCGGAGGTGGAGTCTCCCTAACTCAATGAACATGGCCAGCGATGAAAGTGTCCCTGTTAGACTCATCCACTGCCTGACTGAGCATCGGTTCCTTCTCAGCATGCTCAGGATGCACTCTAGGGCTTGGTTGATCCTTGGGGCCGACGGAAAAGCCCGAAAAGCTCGACTCTGAATCTCCATACCCAGGTAAACAATGGTCTGGGATGGGACGAGCTGGGACTTCTCTAAATTGACCAGGAGGCCCAGTTCCTTGGTCAGATCCATAGTCCATCTGAGATTCTCCAGACAACGACGACTTGTGGGAGCTCTTAAAAGCCAGTCGTCTAAATAGAGGGAGGCTCTGATGTCTGCCAAGTGAAGGAATTTCGCAATATTCCTCATCAGTCTCGTAAACACAAGAGGTGCCGTGCTTAGGCCAAAGCACAGGGCTTGGAACTGGTACACAACCTTTCCAAAGACGAATCTTAGGAAAGGTTGGGAGTCTGGATGGATGGGGACGTGAAAGTATGCGTCTTTCAGGTCTAACGAGACCATCCAGTCCTCCTGCCTGACCGCTGCTAGGACCGACTTCGTCGTCTCCATCGTGAACGTCTGCTTGGTGACATAAGCATTGAGAGCACTGACGTCCAGCACCGGTCTCCAACCTCCTGTCTTCTTGGCTACAAGGAAGAGACGGTTGTAAAAGCCCGGGGATTGATGATCCCGGACTATGACCACTGCTTCCTTTTGTAGCAAGAGCGACACCTCTTGTTGCAACGCTAGCCTCTTGTCCTTCTCCTTGTAGTTGGGAGAGAGGTTGATGGGAGATGTAGTTAGAGGGGGATTGAGGCAGAACGGAATTCTGTATCCCTCCCTTAGCCACTTCATAGACTGAGCGTCTGCACCTCTGCTCTCCCAAGCTTGCCAGAAGGTCTTGAGTCTGGCTCCTACTGTTGTCTGGAGAGGAAGGCAGTCAAAACTTGCCTTTTGCGGACTTGGAACCCTTCTTGGACTTGCCTCTGTGACTGTCTGCACGGGTACCTCCTCTGCTGGAGGCTCTGCCACGAAAGGGCGGGATGAACCTAGAAGCAGGTGTATCAGCTGCTAAAGGGCGGAAGGGTCTAGGCACGGAAGGTAAGGGTTTAGCCTTACGTGCAGAAGAAGCCATGAGGTCATGCGTATCCTTCTGGATAAGAGAGGCAGCCATCCCCTTAATCAACTCCTCCGGAAACAGACACTTGGAGAGAGGAGCAAACAGCAACTCTGACTTCTGGCAAGGAGTGATACCAGCAGATAAGAAGGAGCACAGATGTTCTCTCTTCTTGAGGACCCCTGATACATATGAAGCCGCAAGCTCACCAGACCCATCCCGTATTGCCTTGTCCATGCTGGACATGATCAGCATGGCCGAGTCCTTGTCAGAAGGGGAAGTCTTCCTGCTTAAGGCTCCCAAACACCAATCGAGGAAGTTGAAAATCTCGAAGGCACGGAAGACTCCCTTCAACAAATGATCAAGATCGGAAAGTGACCAGCAGATCTTCGGACGTCTCATAGCCAACCTGCGGGGAGAGTCAACCAGACTTGAGAAGTCGGCCTGGGCAGAGGCAGGAACCCCCAAGCCAGGTTCCTCTCCCGTGGCATACCAGACGCTCGACTTAGAAGCCAGCTTGGGAGGAAGAAACACAAAAGAGGTCCTTCCCAGTTGCCTCTTGGAAAGCAACCAGTCCCCCATAACCCTCAAAGCTCTCCTTGATGATCTGGCGAGAACAAGCTTGGTAAAGGCAGGCGCAGCAGACTGCATGCCCATAGCAAACTCGGAGGGCGGAGAACGAGGGGTTGCAGACACAAAGTGTTCAGGATACAGTTCTCTGAACAAAGCAAGGACCTTGCGAAAGTCTAAGGAGGGTGGCGAAGACTTGGGTCCTTCAACATCAGAGTGAGGATCATCCAGATGAGCAGCTTCATCCTCCGATACATCCTCATCCGAAAGGTGAGTTGTGAGTGGCAAAGGCATAGTAGCAAGCTGAGCGGCTGAATCCTGCAGAACGGGTGCACGCGTACCTGCGGATCCATCATCATGCCTCTGCTGGACAGACTGTGAGCTGGCAACAACAAAAGCAGAGGGCTGGTGTGTGGGAGGGTCTGCGGTGGGCTGAGGAGCATGCGGTGTGGTATGCAGAGCATGCTGTAAGGCATGCGGCTCATGCTGCATGGTATGCGGCTCATGCTGCATGGGATGCGGCTCATGCTGCATGGTATGCGGCTCATGCTGCATGGTATGAGGCTCATGCTGCATGGTATGCGGAGCATGCTGTAAGGTCTGCAGAGCATGCTGCATGGGCTGAGGAGAATGCCGCATAGTGCTGGAACCCGGCAACTCCCGATGCGGCAGCTCACGCATGTTAGCAGATGGTGCAGCAAGAACATGCGTCTGGCAGTGAGGACTGCGCATCGGTGGAGGAGCTCTCACAGGTAGGGTGTGGGAGCAGGCAGCCGCAGTATCTGCAGAGCGCACAACCTCTGCGGGTTGTAGAATAACAGGAGGTGTGTTAACCTTCTCTGCATGATACTCCTGCATAAAAGCCGCAAGCTGAGACTGCATAGTCTGCAGCATGGACCACTTAGGGTCTACTGTGGTTGGAGCAACATCAGACGGTGCAGAGGCCTGTTGAGGGACCACTCTACCTCTCTTGGGAGGTGTGCAGTCATCAGAGGACTGCGGCGAGTCCGAACTGACCCAGTGGCTACACCTGGGCCATTGGACTAGCTCGGAAGGGACCTTACGTTTGAGCGGTCGTGAGACCTTAGTCCACCGTTTCCTCCTGGAAACCTCTTCCACAGACGAGGAATGTAAGGGCTCATTCGTCTGGGAGTGGAAGGGACGATCCTTAGCAGATGCGTCCGCAACCACTGAGGATACATCCGTGCGCCGATCAAGGCCTGCCGAACCCTTTGGTCCTTCGACATTGCTTCTCCCCTGGGCTTGGGAGCTTGCAAGAGGTCCCGGACTGGGAGGACGACTGGCACGCACAGATGTATCCTCATGCGCAACACTGACACTGACACTATGCACAGCACTAGCACTAACACTTCCCACTGCACTCTTCGCTTTCAGCTCTCTGACATCTGCCAAGAGCTGATTACGGTCACTAACCAACGACTCCACCTTATCACCGAGAGCCTGAATGGCACGCAACATATCAGCCATTGCAGGCTGAGCACTCGTAGCAGGTTCGGGAGTCACCACCACAGGGGAAGGAAAAGGTTGAGGGGCATGGGGAGAGGAAAAATCCACAGAGCGAGAAGAACTCCTCCTATCTCTCTCCTTCTCTAACCTACGTGTATATCTGAGGAATTCATTAAAATCGAATTCCGAAAGCCCAGCACATTCCCCACATCGATCTTCCAATTGACAGGATTTTCCCCTACAATTGGAACATACGGTGTGAGGATCAACAGAGGCCTTCGGAAGACGCCTATTACAAGTCCTAACACTACATTGCCTGTATTTAGGAACTTGGGAATGGTCAGACATCTTGAATTTAGAAGTATAGCAAAGATCGTTAACCAATGAATCAAATTAATTCCAAAAGCTTGCTAAGCTAAGGATAAAGCTTCCTGTACAGCGAAGGCTAAATTTCAGAGCAAATACTTCACCAATTCGTGAACAAAAGACTCCAAAATCAACAGCGTATCCATGTAGGTCTTGCCGGCGGCACGACAGAGGAAAAATTGAGGTCTTGTTGACAAGAAGTACTTGAGTACCTGACCACAGATGGCGCTGTTGTGTACACCCCCACCTGTATAGCGATCGCTGGCGTATCCCGACCGTAGATTTCTGTCGGGCAACGGAGTTGACAGCTACATGATCATCGGGTAAGATTAATATTGAAAAATAGAAATAATATACTGTACATATAAGCAGGCATATGATATGCTATTTCAGTAGTTCAAACAATTATATCAATTTCATTTTCAATCTTTCAATCTGAAATAACAAAATATTTAAGTACCCAAAATTTTTTTAATTTTTGCAAATAAAAGAAAATACAAATAGAGTAAGGGTAAGTTAAGAAACATAAATATTGTCCTCATACAAAATTAAATATGTGAGTAAGAAAAAAGAAAGCAGTGGTAAAAAGTATTTCAAAGTATTAAACATAAACAAAACTGCAAGGAAAATTATTACCCATTTTATAGGTAAAAGGAAAAGAGAACTTGAGGTACTAAATAGTGTGGCAATTTGGCACCGCCATGCTATTATCATAAAATAGGGGATTCAGTGCTATGAAGCTTCATCTATGGTGGATAACGGGGGAGGGTGGGCTGTGGCACCCATAGCAGCACCAGCAGAACTCGGTTGAGTCTCTTGTCAGGCTGGGAGGACGTAGAAAGGAGAGGTCCCCCTTTTCTGTTTCAATTGTTTGTGGTCGGCTACCCACCAAAAATTGGGGGAAGTGCCTTGGTATATGTATGTACGTATGTATGTAGTTTAATGAGAACATAGTTACTCTATATTCATAGACTAATATGTATCACAAATTAAAAGTGGAAATTGGAATTAGATAAAACTTAAGAAGTTGGACAGCTACGTAGGAAGAGATTATAGGGAACATATGCATAGTGAATACAGACCTTTAAAGAACTTTTAGTAAAATTTAATAGATAGGTGACTATAAAGTCACCTTGACACTTGCAAGATTTTCCCCCCACACAATTTGCACAATGCATCTTGGAAAGACATGCCATTAATATGTGCAGAGAGCATTGTTTTTTGCCTTGTTGCACTGTACATGCATAAGTTATGCACTGTGTACGCAAAGTTGGGTCAAAATTGGCCGTATTTGTCGGTATTGAGATACAATGGCACTACTGTACTTGTTTACGCATTGGTCAAGTTAAATATCGACATGCATTGTCACTCACCATCAGCAATGTTTGCACAGAGCTCGCACAGTACTCACGCATGGTTCATGCATGTGACAAGCAAAGGGTACAAACATTCAAGAACATTTTTGTCAGCTTATTTTGAAACATTTCAAAATTCTATTAACCTAATGCCACCCCCTTCACATAATCCACCTAAAGACTTTAATCACCGATACGATGCATTGCGGAAACGAAAATCGTGCAAGTGTCTAGGTGGCTTGAGTGACAACAACACAGAGTGTGGCTTCTACGTTTAATGTGGATGTTCATGATCTGCTGAGCAAGTAATAAGCAATACTTTGGGATTTGGATTAATGAAATTTGGCAGTACTGTGGTTAGGGGTACAGAAACTAAAGGGATTAACAATCAAGAGAGTACACATAGCATAATGCAATTAACCTTATAAGTTTTAATAATTACACAGAACTATACCACACTCATCCACAACATAGTAGAGTACAAGCCAATATGAAAAATTGTGACATTATAACTAACAGCTACCATTTAGAAATAGAATTTTAATAATAGAATTTATTATTTCTTTTTTCACCTGACGTTCATACAGCTTTATCTACGCAAGTGAAGCTTTTGAGGATAAAGCTATATGAACCTCAATTGAGTTTAATAGAAATAATTGCTTCCTTCTTTAAGTGATGATTCTATTCTCAGCTAACAGTACATACTTTCAGGCAGCATTATAAGTAAAGCATTGGTCACACTGATTAATGCTATTCAATAATACTACCTCATTCATCCACAATACATTTTTAAAAGCATTTGAAATCTACAAAACCCTACATAAGTAAAATATCTAAAACTACTAATTCTTCACTTATGCAAACAAGACTCCATCATGAAAGTTTTACCGGAATTCTGAAATTAAGCGGGCCCTCATCATCTTGGAAAACTGTTCTAAATTCTTGGACTGGGCCGGACTTAATCCAGATCCTAAGAGTACCATCTTCTCCAAATACGGGGGCATAAAAGGTGGCTTCGTTATCCTACTGTCCAAGGGTGTGTCTAAAGCAGCAGATATTTCTTCAGCTCCCATGCACAGTGATGCTAGTGACCTAATAAAAATTGAGAATGGTAACTAAAAATATACAGAAAATCTCAAACTATAATGGCACTGGACAAGAAAGTAAATTGTATCTAACAAAATTTTAAAAGCACCGACATACTTTTATGTTCCAGACCAACGACTTTGTAAAAGTAACTTATTTATAAAAACGAAGAATATGCATCATACAAACATGCCTTTTATTCTACTACTATCTTTCAGTCCCATTACAAGCAAATACAAATTGGTCAATAACCAGGACTCTACTACACGTACCAAATCGACTTTCTGAAATCAGATAGTCGGCAACTCCTTTAATCCAGCATAATTATAGACACTAACTGAAATGATATTGTTAATAATTTCATTTCATATTAGGAATCTCAGACTTTAGAATGTCGCATAACTAAAAATTGCCACTGCGTTCCCTTGTATAAACGTTTAAAAGAATTATCCCCCACTCATTATTCTTCAATTGCAAATACTGTAGAGTTAAATAAACACCATCTCAATTCATGTACAACTAAAAGTAATTTCTATTTGGAATAAACATATGTGTAGTCTTGATGTGATAATACTGTAGTTAATGCAATACTGTATTACTCAATATTACCAAGATAATAATAGTAAAAGGCTAATGCAAGACATAAAAAGCAGTAAAAATAAATATGAACATTACGTACACTTAACTGAAAATAATTACATTAGGCTAAAACAAAAATAGGCTAAAAGTAGAAATCAACACGATATCCACTACACTCACCAGAACCAGAATGTTGAACAGTCCTCTTCACCCACAAATGTGTAATGCAAAGGGAGAATGTTTAAATGCATAATTCAGTTTTTTTTTTTTTTCTTCTTTTTTTTTTTGTATTCTCTCATTTTCAGCAGCACATTTATTCGATCAAAAATAGTTAGGTAGATCATTGTGCCTAGAGAGCTCAAGAGATAACAAATAGTTTGGATAACCTTTTTCTAATCAATATATTAAAAAAAATTTAGAGATCCTTTTCATAGTAAATATTACGGTGTTCATTGTATTCGTAAACGTTTTCCTCTTCAATTTTTCTTGATTGTAGTTTGTATGTATTACCGGTAATTAACATTTTAACTTTAAATATTATCTGGTGATTCATATGCAGTCTTATATTCAGGTTTTTGCAATCATACATCACAAAACTTAAATTAGGTTTAACCAAGCAAATAAAGTTTTCAACAATTACTATTTTAAATAAACAGTTTAAAAACCAAGCGTGACTGAATTAGTATAACAACTGACAAATGACACTGTAAACACTTCTACTTATATCATGTATGAGAGAATTAGGTTATATCATAAACAATTCTAAAAAAAAAATTATGTTTATGAGCAAACTATAATACAGCTGTATCAATTCTCTCTCTGCAATATCCTTGTGGTGGTTAACCTCTTGGTTGCCAATTTGACAATTTACACGTTTCTTCCTGTATTAGTAAATCATCATCCGAAATTAATCTAAAATTTATTAACATCTCGCTGGTGTATTAAACTCAAATCTTTATTGGAAGGGTTAAGAAATGGAGAGCTTCTATTACAGTGTTCCATAGGTTCAATGAAGCGTAGCCAGCAATGTTTATGTTTAAACTGATGTTAAGCCTGTTGTATTTGTAAACAGAGGGACTCATTTCTGCAGTTAAGGTAAAAGCATCTAAATTTACCCTGCTAAAGTTAAACTGTGATATAATGGCTAAGCTTGCAAGCAAACAAACCTCTCTGCCATCCAAAACATGATACGACCCACAAACTTTAGCTGAAACTTGATCAGAAACATTTGGTGCTAAGAAAATCATACGATATGCCACGCCATCACGTATGTAACACGAGGTTGCCTTTGAGCACTAACTTTAGCGAGTGAGGGATATTAGGATGCAGACATCCAACTAAGTCTTCTACCTCACAATCTAGTTGTTTAAAAGAGCAACTAGGAATGGAGGAATGGGAGGGTTGGGCAGCAGAAGAGTCTGAAGCGAATACTGTAAAGAATTTGAGATTCTAAGAGAGTAACTAAAATCTGTAAGGCACTGTGTCCCATTAGGACCCTTACTGAGAGGGGTACTAATATCACCAGACCTGACTTCAGAAGTCAGGTTAGGGGGGCAACTGGACGATTAAAAGACGACTCGGTGATCTTCCGAGAATTTACAAATTAAGTCGGCGTCAATTACCTAAGATGTCAGGATGCCTGAAAAATGTTATTTTCCTTAGTAAAATAAATTTTTGAATATACTTACCCGATGATCATGTAGCTGTCAACTCTGTTGCCCGACAGAAATCTAAGGTCGGGATACGCCAGCGATCGCTATACAGGTGGGGGTGTACACAACAGCGCCATCTGTGAGCAGGTACTCAAGTACTTCTTGTCAACAAGAACTCAATTTTCTCCTCGGTCCACTGGTTCTCTATGGGGAGGAAGGGAGGGTCCTTAAATTCATGATCATCGGGTAAGTATATTCAAAAATTTATTTTACTAAGGAAAATAACATTTTTCAATATTAATCTTACCCGATGATCATGTAGCTGATTCACACCCAGGGTGGTGGGTGGAGACCAGCATACATGTTAACATTAGAAGCTAAGTATCCCGAGTTTCATTTTAGCAGTTATTCAAAATAACAAACATAAAATAAATAAGTACCTGGTAAGGAAGTCGACTTGAACCATTACTCTGCCTTTTTAAGTACGTCTTCCTTACTGAGCCTAGCGATCCTCTTAGGATGCTGAGCGACTCCTAGGAGCTGAAGTATGAAGGGTTGCAACCCATACTAAAGGTCCTCATCAAAACCTCTAATCTAGGCGCTTCTCAAGAAATGATTTTGACCACCCGCCAAATCAAGTAGGATGCGAAAGGCTTCTTAGCCTTCCGGACAACCCAAAAATATTTCAAGAGAAAGATTAAAAAGGTTCTGGAATTAGGGAATTGTAGTGGTGGAGCCCCCACCACTACTGCACTCGTTGCTACGAATGGTCCCAGAGTGTAGCAATTCTCGTAAAGAGACTGGACATTCTTAAGATAAAAGACGCGAACACTGATTTGCTTTTCCAATAGGTTGCGTCGAATATATTTTGCAGAGATCTATTTTGGTTAAAGGTCACGGAAGTTGTGACAGTTCTAACTTCGTGTGTCCTTACCTTCAGCCAAGCTTGGTCTTCCTCATTCAGAAGGGAATGAGCTTCTCGTATTAACAGTCTGATAAAGAAAAAAAAAAGGGATAAAGAATTCTCTGACATAGGCAAAGATGAATTCTTAACTGAACACCATAAAGCTTCAGACGGGCCTCGTAAAGGTTTTAAAATATAACTTAAGAGCTCTTACAGGACATAATACTCTTTCTAGTTCATTTCCAACCATACGATAAGTTTGGAATATCGAACGATATTGGTCAAGGCCGAGAAGGTAGCTCGTGTTTGGCTAGAAAACCAAGATGTAGAACATGTAGCTGTTTCGGATGAGAATCCGATGTTCTTGCTGAAGGCATGAATCTCACTGACTCTTTTAGCTGTGGTTAAGCATATCAGGAAAAGAGTCTTAAAGGTGAGATCTTTCAGGGAGGCTGATTGAAGTGGTTCGAACCTGTCTAACATAAGGAATCTTAGAACCACGTCTAAATTCCAACCAGGTGTAACCAAACGACGCTCCTTCGTGGTCTCAAAAGACTTAAGGAGGTCCTGTAGATCTTTATTGTTGGAAAGATCTAAGCCTCTGTGACGGAAGACTGATGCCAACATGCTTCTGTAACCCTTGATAGTGGGAGCTGAAAGAGATCGCTCTTTCCTCAGATATAAGAGGAAGTCAGCTATTTGAGTTACAGAGGTACTGGTCGAGGATACAGATACTGACTTGCACCAGTTTTGGAAGATTTCCCACTTCGATTGGTAGACTCTAAGGGTGGATGTTCTCCTTGCTCTAGCAATCGCTCTGGTTGCCTCCTTCGAAAAACCTCTAGTTCTCGAGAGTCTTTCGATACTCTGAAGGCAGTGAGACGAAGAGCGTGGAGGCCTTGGAGTACCTTCTTACGCGTGGCAGACGTAGCAGGTCCACCCTTAGGGGAAGAGTTCTGGGAACGTCTACTAGCCATCGAAGTACCTCGGTAAGTTATTCTCTCGCGGGCCAGAGGGAAGCAACTAGTGTTAACTTTGTCCCTTCGTGAGAGGCGAACTTCTGCAGTACCTTGTTGACAATCTAGAACGGAGGGAATGCATATAGATCTAGATGAGACCAATCTAGTATAAAGGCATCTAAAAGAACTACTGCTGGGTACGGGATAGGTGAGCAAAGTATTGAGAGCCTCCTGGACATCGAGGCTGCGAAGAGATCTATGGTTGGCTGGCCCCAGGTGACCCAAAGTCTCTTGCATACATCCTTGTGGAGGGTTCAATATGGAGGAATTATTGTCCCTTCCTACTGAGACAATCTGCTAAGACATTCAAGTTGCCTTGGAAGAAACTTGTTACTAGCGAAAAGTCTAGACCTGTTGAACAGGTGAGGAGGTCACTTGCGAACTCGTACCATGTCAGAGAGTAGGTCCCTCCTTGTTAGGAGATGTACATCAAAGCAGGGAGTTGTCCGTGTTCACCTCCACTACTTTGCCTTGAAGGAGAGACCTGAAGCTTTTCCAGGTCAGACGTACTGCCAGAAGCTTCTTGCAGTTGAAATGCATTGTCCTTTGACTCGAGTTCCATAATCCCGAGCATTCCCTACCGCCTAAGGTCGCACCCCAGCCTACGTCCGATGCGTCTGAGAAGAGAACGTGGTTGGTAGTCTGAACAGTCAGGGGAAAAACCCTATAAAAGGTTGATAAAGTCCTTTCATCAAGTCAGACCAGACTTATCTTTCCGGAAACCGGGATCGAGACCGCTTCTAGCGTCTTGTCCTTTTCCAGTGAAGAGCTAGATGAAACCGAAGAGGACGGAAGTGTAGTCTTCCAAGTGACACCAATTGAACCACAGATGACAGTGTCCTAACCAGACTCATCCACAGCCTGACAGGGCCGTGTTCCTTCTTCAGCATCTTCTGGATGGATAGCAGGGCTGGGGGTTGATCGTCTTGTTCAGCCATGTCCTCATCAGAGGGTTCCTCATCCGAAACTGATGAGGAAACGGCAACGGAGTGGGCAACGTCTGACTCGCTGAATCCGGTCGCACTGGTGGATGCGTGACGGAGCCGGACACAAGATCATGGTACTGCTGCACAGTCTGTGAATTGTCAACCATGGGGAAGCGAGGAAGTACAGCGACAACCCGAAACTGTCTAGACTGTCTGGGTTGTGCAGACAACCCCTTATCGGGTTGCTGAGGTTGCCGCACTGCGACACAACAAGTCACCTCTGCTGGTTGTTGAACGTCTTCCCAGTGACACACTGAACGTCCACAACCACCTCCGAGAGTCGCTTAACGTCAACGTGCGACTGGCAACCCACACTGGGTCGCACCGGTGGAGGAACCATCTTAACTGGCGGACGTGAGTAGGATACCTCAGCGTCAACAGGGCGTACAACCAACCGGTAGGAAGGTTGTTGGCAAGAAGGTTCTTCTCCGTAAAAAATCCTCTATCAAGGACTAAGCTTGGACTGCATGTCTTGCAACAAAGCCCAAGGTCTATGGGAGCAGGTGTGGCAACAGACGGGGTTAGCGACTGAAGCGGAACCATTTACCCTCCCTGGAAGCATGTTATGCTTTAATTAAAGTCCATAGGAGGCTAAGCAGCTTAAGGCTCCTCTCCAAATGACAGAGTCCTCAAGGGAATATCAGAAGGAGGGAGAACAGCACTTTCTCATCTACAGGAGCCTCAACTCCTGACTGACTAGTTTGCTGCGGGCGAGTGGTGGTAACCACAGTGTGTTGCGGAGGCTGACACACCGTGTCAAAACACGGCAGCTTGTGGTAGCTCACGCACGGCAACGGAGTGCTCCGTGTGTCTGTGGGAGTCAGCATGCGCCTGGCAGGGAGACTGCGCATGGGTGGAGGAGCTCTCACAACAAGAGAGTGGGAGCAGGCAGCCATGCCAGGCGCACAACCGTGGCAGGCTGTAGGCCAACGGGTGCATCGTCAACCTTCTCCGCAGTCGGAGTGTGGAACCATGTCCGAGAAAAGCTAGGTTATCTCAGTGAGGGTTTCACTGGTGCATAAGCAGCAGACCAGAAGGCAACATTATGAAACTGCTTGACAGTCTGTGAACTGTCAAAAACTGAACTGTCAACCCCAACAGGTGCGTGAGGACATACAGCACTGGTGTATTAGTAGCACACCAGAAGGCAACGTCATGTAACTGTTTGACAGTCTGTGAGTTGGCAACAACCAAAGCTGCGTGCTGGTGCGTGGGAGGGACTGCCGTGGGTAGCGGAGCATGCCATATGGGATGCGGAGAATGCCGCATGGTATGCGGAGTATGCTGCATGGGTTGCGGAGCATGCCGCATAGTGTGAACACCCGGCAGCTCTACAGCACCCTCCCACTGCTGATGCGGTAGCTCACGCATGTCAACGGAGGGTGCAGCATGAACATGCGTCTGGCAGGGTCGACTGCGCATCGGTGGTGGAGCTCTCACAGGTGGAGTGTGAGAGCAGGCAGCCGCAGTATCTGCTGAGCGCATAACCGTGGCAGGTTGTAGGTTAACAGGTGCAGTGTCAACCTTCTCAGCACGATACTCCTGCATGAAGGAAGCAAGCTGAGACGGCCTATCTGCAGCATGGACCACTAGGGTCTATAAAAGACGGCAACAAACGGAGCTACTGTCCGTTGTGACTGAGGGTCTAAAACAGCTGGTGCAGCAACAGACGGAGTTACTGCCTGTTGCGGTACCACCTTGCCTCTCTCGGAAGGTGTGCAGTCGTCGGATGACTGCATCGAGTCCGAACTGACCCAGTGGCTACACCTAGGCCGTTGGACTTGCGCGGAAGGGACCGACTTGCATTTAAAAAGCTGCAAGATTTGGTCCATGGTTTCTGCGAGAAACCTCTTCCGCAGACGAGGAATAAATGGGCTCTCTCGTCTTTGTGTGGGTGGGGTGATCACGTCGGCAACGTGTGTAGATACACCCGAAACCACTGAGGGAAAACGTCTGTCCGTCGATCAAGGCCTGTGGAACCCATAAGTCCTTCGACATTACTTCTCCCCTGGGCTTGGGAGCTTGTAAGAGGTATCGGACTAGGTGAACAACTGGCACGAACAGACGAACCCTCGAACGCAACACTGTAACACTGCGCATATCACTTTATCACTTTTGATTTTCTGTTTGCACTTATTTCACTTAAATCGAAACTTTAACTGATTTCCACCTGAAACACGCAATCCTATCCTTCATTAAAAGGTAGTAATTGCGAAAACAGTTTACAATGCAACAGAAAAACATAATTAAAGATAAAGAATTCAGTGGCTGGAAAAGAGACTAAACACTAGATCAAATAAACTACGTTTAAAATCGCTCACCGCATAAAGCCTGGGAACAAGAATAAAACTCTAGAAACGTTTTACCTTCTTCCCCTACAGCGACTAGGGAGAAGAGTAAAAAACAAATTCAGTGGCTGGAAAAGAGACTAAACACTAGATCAAATAAACTACGTTTAAAATCTCTCACCGCATAAAGCCTGGGAACAAGAATAAAACTCTAGAAACGTTTTACCTTCTTCCCCTACAGCGACAAGGGAGAAGAGTAAAAAACGAGAACAACGTTACCCGCTTGAACGAAACGTTTATTCTCCCCTCTCTCCCTCCGTCTCTATCCTTCTCTCTCTTCTCTCTTGACTTAGAACCAAAGAGAAGAGCCCAATATAAATCGTTAAAACATATTATTGCTAAAGGAAAAAAAACTGAAAGGTTTCCAAAATAAAAAGTTCCTTTATTTAGAATTTAAACCATTTAAGCTAAGAAAGAATGAACGAAACGCTAGAATCGGTTTACTCTTACTGCAACGTGAAACCGTGAAATACTCTCTCTCTATCGTAACGATAGAGCGCATGTTGAACGTTCTGAACGTCAACAACTGCGGAGACAAAACTAAACGTTAGTTCATCTTTGAAAAAAGTACGAGACTATCAAAGAAATTCTTTCAAAAACATAAAATTAAAAAAGGTATAAATTCTTAAAAGGTAAAAACGATATGACGGGCTCAAAGTTAAATAACTTCGGTTCCAAGTAAGGACCGCCTACTATTAGGAAAGGTCGCATATAAACAAACATAAAAATTAATTTTTATAAGTTTATAAAAATGGAAAGTTAATCGAAGAGGCCTTAAAGGCGGAGAGATATAAAATAAATAGAACTATAACTTTGTTAAGCAAAATTACCAAAAACCTAAACACACTTCCGTCTAAGGGAAGGGTCGGCCATTAAAAAGTGAAAGAGAGTCCATACTCTCTTCGAGTCCATACTCTCTTCGGCACCATAATTAAAACTATCCAAAACGAGATCAAGTTTTGAAATGAAGATAAAACCCCTGCATAGCGAAAGCTCAAAACTGGAATAGTGTACTTCACCAAATCAATGTGAAAACAAATCCAGTTAGGGACGGCGTATTTAGTAGGTCTTGCCTGTGGCACGACAGAGGAAAAATTGAGTTCTTGTTGACAAGAAGTACTTGAGTACCTGCTCACAGATGGCGCTGTTGTGTACACCCCCACCTGTATAGCGATCGCTGGCGTATCCCGACCTTAGATTTCTGTCGGGCAACAGAGTTGACAGCTACATGATCATCGGGTAAGATTAATATTGAAAACTTTGAATCAATCAATCAATTTACAAATGAAGATAAGAGCCTTTCAAGCTCACCAATAGAAAAAATTGATTGGTAAAATGATGCATCAGAATTCGGTACTGGCGTAATCATCCGGCTATAATCAACAAGTCTAGCATTCCATAGATTTCACTCTGAACTATAGTTGAATTTTATTTAAAGCTTGGAACTTTTCCCTTGGATGCCATCCATAGAAACATATTTTTTTTATGAGAGGAACCTCTACAGAGGCCTTTGTAATCTTCACACTGGTTATTCAAATCATAATATTGTCCACAAGGCACAAATAGAATACAGATCATGATTGCCCAGAAACAATTCATTTGAACAAACTATGAAGTAGTTATTAAGAAATCTAGAGAAAGAGCTATTTAACATCAAAGTGAACAAACAATTTAAATAACCAGGAGAATGGTACTGTAGTTGCCAGACTGTTACTTACAACACAAAGACTGTAAAAACAAAAAAAGAATGGTATACCAGATATTTTTTTTGTCATTTACTGCTAGATATTACATTACTTTAATGGAGGTACAAGCTAATTGGAAGGAAAGGTGATGGGAAAATTTTCAAATTTTAGAGGTAAATGTCATTAAAATCACAAATTATTAGTAATTTGTATTTTTCCTAACATACTTACCGAGAACTACTTTCTTAGGAGTTACCTGGAACATCCTCTCAACTGACCAGAGTTTTGTGTAGTTTACCCTACTCCCGTTTTCTGTAATGGTAGGCCTAGGCGGAAGGATACGTGCCCTAAGGGCAATCCCGAGGCAGGCCACATGTGAGCTTGGGTCTCGACCATCAGTAAGTTCTCTGGTCGCGTTGTGATATCATCTCGACGCTCCTCTTATCTCAGTGCGACCCTTTGTGTCCCTGACTTGTGTACCGCGTGTGTGTCCACGTGGCCCGTTGTGCGCTCCCTTGTGCTTCGCGCTTTTAACTTATATTCCCTTGTGCTTTCCTTGTGTTTGTTAGTGTTCTCTTTCTTTTTCCGCTACGTTCCTGTGTCTGGCGGTATTGAGTTAGTGTGTGATGGAGCATACCCGCCGTTGTCCTGGGCCTAGGGCCGGGAAGTCGTGTGGGGCGTTCTTATCTAAGCCCGATGTGGACCCGCATTCCCTTTGTTCCTCGTTTAGGGGTAAAGTGTGCTCGCCTTCGGACACGTGTCCCAAATGTGTTACGTGGAGCGAGGTTCAGTGGGTTAAGTTTGGGACCAAGAAAAAGAAGTCTTCGAAGCGATCTCCCAGGAAGGCAAGTTTTTCTAAAGAGTAGCAACATGAACATCAGGGTCGGTTCATACATTTCTATCTTGCTTACCTAACAACATCAGTCTGAACTTGATAACACATGAATACCAGGCAAATCTATGATAAAAAAGTTCTTAAGAAACCACACTGTTATCAACTTACCTAGGAGTATGCCCTTGTCGATCTCTTACAGTATCACTTGCTCCCCAAGACCTTAGGAGTCTGATCAATTCCACTTGACCCTGTGTGACAGCATCATGAAGTGGATTCTCATCATTTTCTCCACCAGGTACATCAACGAAGGCACCATGTCGTAACAGCATTTCAGCAATGTTGTGAAAACCATGGCTACAAGCCTCATGCTGAAACAATTTATGATATTTCTGGCTTCAAAGAAATTTAGCAATGGACAAGGGTGCTATACCAAATAATCTTAAAATCATAATTTCAATGGGTTAACAGCTTCTGCAAAACTCGATAAAACCTTAATATTATCTTTCTAAAGTAGCTTCCACATTTTTCAAATAAATATACATTGCAGACTTCATTCTTCCTTATTCATTTGACCAAAACTGTCTCTTCCTCCATCACTTTACATTTAACTTTACACTCTAATGAAATAGTCATACATAATGTATACTGTGCAGTATATGATAATGCAAACACTATAATGGTAAGAAAAAATACCAAGAATACAATACATATTTATAATTGTTTTTCCTCAAGAAATATGGCATCAACTAAACACATTTCCAAAGCTACGTTTTCTTTCATCAGCCCTTTTCCACATTATCTACCTTTTTTAACATCTTAGTATTTATCAGCAAGTAACTAAAAACGCACTTTGAAATAAGGACATATTTACACAAAAAAACAGAAACAAATTAAAAAGGTTTTATAGATAATGTCACTGTATTTTGAGCAAGGTTTATTTTTCTTAAAATATCTCATTATATTTTCTTTCTTGAGACATTTTTGAGACAAAGGGGGAAAGGTACCACCACCTACATTAAAGCAGGATATAAAAATCTAGGTTATATAAACCATCAACTTAGTTTTCAATTCATGCAGTATTTTTTCTGTGTGAATAGGTGGTAGCAGATAGCAGAGAAGCTGCATTCTGATAACATACATTGTAAAATAAAAAAAACTAAAATGTTGCAATTTAGCCCATTTGTGAAGAACACTGTGAATATCTTTAGTATTGTGCATTTATCACATCTCTATTTGTTCATGATGCATATAATAATAATAATAATAATAGAAATGATAATAATAATAATAATAATAATAATAATAATAATAATAATAATAATGATAATATTATTATTATTAATAATAATAATAATAATAATAATAATAATAATAACAATAATTATAATATTTCTATATATCAGTTCAGTACTATAAAATTTTTGAGTTTTCCCTATGATCCTGGACTGTGAAATGTTTGCATTTTCAATTTCATAAAAGTATTGTGCTCACCCATTAATTTAATTAACCTAACAAAGAATTAAATATTTTCTTTTTAATATCTTTATTATTTTTCTTTTTCATTAAGGGAGTAGTAAAAAATAGAGGGTTGGGCATGAATGTAAAGAGAGTTCTATATGAGAAAGTGATTGTACCAAATGTGATATATGGATCGGAGTTGTGGGGAATGAAAGTGATGGAGAGACAGAAATTGAATGTGTTTGAGATGAAGTGTCTAAGGAGTATGGCTGGTGTATCTCGAGTAGATAGGGTTAGGAACGAAGTGGTCAGGGAGAGAACGGGTGTAAGAAATGAGTTAGCGGCTAGAGTGGATATGAATGTGTTGAGGTGGTTTGGCCATGTTGAGAGAATGGAAAATGGTTGTCTGCTAAAGAAGGTGATGAATGCAAGAGTTGATGGGAGAAGTACAAGAGGAAGGCCAAGGTTTGGGTGGATGGATGGTGTGAAGAAAGCTCTGGGTGATAGGAGGATAGATGTGAGAGAGGCAAGAGAGCGTGCTAGAAATAGGAATGAATGGCGAGCGATTGTGACGCAGTTCCAGTAGGCCCTGCTGCTTCCTCCGGTGCCTTAGATGACCGCGGAGGTAGCAGCAGTAGGGGACTCAGCATTATGAAGCTTCATCTGTGGTGGATAATGTGGGAGGTTGGGCTGTGGCACCCTAGCAGTACCAGCTGAACTCGGTTGAGTCCCTGGTTAGGCTGAAGGAACGTAGAGAGTAGAGGTCCCCTTTTTGTTTTGTTTCATTGTTGGTGTCGGCTACCCCCCAAAATTGGGGGAAGTGCCTTGGTATATGTATGTATGTACTAGGCTTACTTACCAAAGGAGTCCATCCCGCATTGTCTTTTGAATTTGGATTGGCTCCATCTTCTAGAAGTGATTTTACTCTTTCGACGTCTCCCTGTAAAAATCATGTCGTATATACATAAAGCTTCCCAAAATACATATGCAGCAATCCAGATAAACCTCAAGCACAAACAATAAAGTCAGTTTCAACATATTAGCTATAGATTATACTGGATCTTTCAAGAATACTGTGTCGTATAGTTCTATGTCAAACCTAATTTTAAATGAACATCTACCATCTTACGTGCTCTATAAAGTACTAATATTTTACCAACAGGCACTATTGCACCCATTTCCATTCTGCATTCAAAACAATATATTCAAGTTCACCCTGAGAGTAGAAAAAGTACTTTACTGTACTAGTGGCTTGTGTAAACCAAGATCAAAGCATTCATGCATAGCTGGGACAGCTTAGAGATATTTACACTTTTAAACATCTTAACCCTTCATGATCTTGAAAGTGTTCCCAAAACTTGTCTTTGGCAAATTAAACTCGGCCTACTTTTGGATATAACAATATTCTTCTTTTTTCTTGTTAACAGTCATTTTATTATTGTATTTATGTTACACTGCTGGTTATGATGTCATTTTGGGGATGAATATTTGCATATTTTTAAGTACGGAGTAATAAATATTTGAAAAAATCCAGATACAAATGAAAAATTTTACCAAAATATCGTTCAGGGTGATGAAGGACAAATTACATTACAACCGTAACCCAGAAAAGATGGCAGTTCTATAGGAGGAACTATGTCGCTATTCTAGACTAAAACACATTTTCATACAAGATAAATTCCTAGAATTCTAGATGATAGTTTCTTCACCAATCAAAATAGAGGGCATATTCAACACCTTACAGAAAATATACGTTTGTTTAAACCTTATAACATAAATGGTATCCGAGAATATTATGGACAATAACATAGTGTCTAAACTGTATTAAGAAAATAATAACCAACTTACCAGCTACAAGTTGATCATTAGCATCATAGCTATTAAATTAATATTAAAACAAGGTTATGCATAACCATGGTTCTTTAAAATAAAATAATTAGCCACAAGAAAATACAGTATAGGTATGATCAATATCCAACAACTGTCATTGGCCTAGACCAAGGATGGGGAACCTGCGGCCTTGAGGCCGCATATGGCCTTCTGGACCACCAAGCACGGCCTTCTATTATTATTATTATTATTATTACTTACTAAGCTACAACCCTAGTTGGAAAAGCAGTATGCTATAAGCCCAGGGGCTCCAACAGGGAAAATAGCTCAGTGAGGAAAGGAAAAAAGGAAAATAAAATATTCTAAGAAGAGTAACAACAATAAATATCTCCTATATAAACTATAAAAACTTTAACAAAACAAAAGGAAGAGAAATAAGATAGGAGAGTGTGCTCGAGTGTACCCTCAAGCAAGAGAACTCTAACCCAAGACAGTGAAAGGCCATGGTACAGAGGCTATGCACTACCCAAGACTAGAGAACAGTGGTTTGATTTTGGAGTGTCCTTCTCCTAGAAGAGCTGCTTACCATAGCTAAAGAGTCTCTTCTACCCTTACCAAGAGGAAAGTGGCACTGAACAATTACAGTGCAATAACCCCTTGGGTGATGAAGAATTGTTTGGTAATCTGTGTTGTCAGGTGTATGAGGATAGAGGAGAATATGTAAAGAATATGCCAGACTATTCAGTGTGTATGTAGGCAAAGGGAAAATGAACCGTAACCAGAGAGGAGGATCCAATGTAGTACTGTCTGGCCAGTCAAAAGACCCCATAACTCTCTAGCGGTAGTATCTCAACGGGTGGCTGGTGCCCTGGCCAACCTACTACCTATATATATGGCCTTTGTTATACAGTATGTACAGTATGTGTAGTATATTTCTGCTTTGACACTGAATATTGTGTGTTTGAAATCATTCTACTGTATGTACACATATACAAATATGTACAAACACACAATAGGAAAGTTGTGTTCAGTGATGTACCTCCCTTAGAATGGAAGCAATTTTTCCTTGAATTCAATGAATCTTAACTGAATACAATTAGCAGTTTCCTTGTCAGCTGCAACAGCTGTTGTAGCTGACAAGGAAAAACTGCTATTTGCAGTGAGTGATTTAACGTATGATGGACGAGAGAGTTCCTGTTTTGTCCATCTCCTCATTGTGATCTATGTTAGTTTTAGATGAGTCAACAGGTTCAAGATTTTTGGCATAAAAATATTTTATTTGTGCTTTCACGGATGAGTTTCGATTGTATGAAAAACAGCTTCCCTTAGGTAACCTTAACGCAAGGAAAAGAGGAACAGACATTATAACAACTAAAATAATCAAAGTCACAAGGGAGGACTAAATTTTACTTCCTTATTATAATAAGTTATACACTGATGGTGTTCCAACTATGAATTTGTCCTGTGGAGTTGAACAGAAGAAACAGAAGTAAAGGTGAAGACCGAAAATAGGTACAGGTAGGGAGACAAAACAATGATGTAAAAACCCAATAATGCTTACAGTATACCACATAAACTGAATGTAGAAATACCTCCTTAGGGATCCACATATAATTGTGTATTGAGAGTTTTTTCATTTCATTAAGATTTCTGGTGATCATCAATCCTGGAGAAATGTTTTAATTCTTTCACTCTACCATGTTTAGAGTATTGTTCTCCTTTCTGGTCTTCAGCTGTGTACACTCATCATTTGTTGGACAAAATACAGCGATCTATTGAATTCCTCATCTTTCATCTGGATACCAACCTCTAGTACCGTCATTCAGTTAATTCTTCATGCATGTTGGTTAAGTTTTTTCATAATTTTCACAATTCTTTATTTTCAGATCTTCCCAGACTGTACCATCCTTAGTTAGTACCATCTACTTTACTAGTTAGTTTACTAGTTATGCAGTTAATTCCAGTGATCATGCCTTCTCCATCATGAGACTCAATGCTGCACAGTATTCTAGAAGTTTGATTCCAGCTGTGACCAGATTGTGGAATGATCTCCTTAATTTGGCAGTTAAATTAGCAGAATTTCAGTAGTTCAAACTTGTTGCAAATGATTTTCTTCTGTTCAAACAGTTGACATAAATCTTGTTTCATAGTTTATACATGACTGATGTTATTGGTCTTAAAACATTTTTTTTTTTAAACCCTAAAATACACAGTATTATACTTTTTATTTATCCAATATTTTTTTGCTGCACTGAGCTGCTTTTCATGTTGGAGCCTTTGGGCTTGAAGCATCCTGCTTTTCCAACTAGGGTTGTAGCTTGGCTATTAATGATAATAATAATAATAATAATAATAATAATAATAATAATAATAATAATAATAATAATAATAATAATAATAATATTAGCACTTTCAACCTTTATCAGGAGATTGATTGATTATTAGATATTATCTGGCATCGTTTTTTCAGGTTAGTTGCCAAGCATTGACGTGGGAACTTATAATCAACCAACTGTTTTACCTTTATGCCAACATCACATCTTGTTAAAAGTTATTCCAACTGACAGGACAGTCTTTGCAATCTATGTCAACACCAGTACACCATCTACAGCAATGGAAAATCGCACCAACACTCATTGGTATGAAGATGATAATAATGTATGCTCGGTGTTAGCATTATTGGTGATCTTTAGTAGTCGTTTGTTACTGTATTCTCTTGATGCAAGCTGTCCTTTAAAACATTACTTAATTCCATCAAAGGTAAAATCTTTTGTCTGGGCTGCTCTATTTCTCCAGTGAGAAACTGTTTGGTTAGTATCATTTCTATATGGGGATGCCCACTTCCCTTTACCTACATCTGTCAACCATTGATTTTCCCACTCATGGCCGCTAGCATGGCAAGCTCCTTAAACATTTCAATAGCAAGAATCTATGTACTTTAATATAATATATATATATATATATATATATATATATATATATATATATATATATATATATATATATATATATATATATATATATATGTGTGTGTGTGTGTGTGTGTGTGTATGTGTGTGATGGACACATTCAAACAGTTACCTGTGACATTTCTAAATCCTCTATAACTAAGCCATCACAATCTTAAATGTTATAAAAAGCTTCAAAAGTCCCTAAAGTTTATATATATATTTTTAGCAGCAAACTAGACATTCTATCATACCTTTCATGCAAAAAGAATAAAGAAAATGTAAGGTCTTCATTTTGTAATGACATGGTAAATAACAATTTACTGTAATCTTGATAACCTACCTTGATACAAGCAATATGCAGCATGGTTTCTCCCTTGGAATTCCGCTTGTTGATGCTTGGAAGACTTGGACTCATACCAAGGGCACTTAAATTAGTTACCCTTAACATCTTCTTTCCTTCTGGTGTACTCGTCTGCATTTTAATCTTCTCAGAAGTAATAGGTGTGGCTTTGTTAGAACTTCTGTCTTTCGTAAGTCTACTGGGTGTCTTTGTTTTTGGTTTAATGGTATCCAATTCTTTTGTGGGCTTTGCGATACAAGTCTTAGCAGATTTGACTTTATCCCCTTTTTTAAAACTTTTCTCAACTAACTGGTTTTCTTTAGACTTTGAAACCAAGCTTTGACGAGGTCTGACAATTTGGTTTTCGGGTGTGCAAGGTAAAGTTGGGAATAGTGGAGCTTCAATTCCTTGCTCAATCCTAAAACAAAAAAAGCATGAACAAAGCTTAATTACAGTAGTTGCATGAAATATTGTATAAATGCTACGTAAAGTACCAATTTACAATTACAAAAACAAATTTTATCATAAAGCCATTCGCTATACTTAGCCCTTTTCACAAGCTGAATAAATACCGAATGCTTTCGTCCATGATAAAAGAAGAAAAGACAGAAACCAGTAGCTTTGCACACCCACATACAAGCCAAGTAGTCTGAGCTAACACTTCTCGCTTTATTCTTCATTTGTCCGGACGACTGTTTAGGGCTTAATGCATCATTCCTAGTGTTCCCCAGTTATCAACTGGATATTTGTCCTGAATTATTTATGCTAATTGCAATTATTTACTCATCTTTATCCTTTTATCATTAATGGTCCCATGTTCCTGATACAATATCCACAAAACAAGTACTGTATTTAGATAAATTTCCTTATATCTTCAAACATATGATCGGTGTCAATGACCTTAGATGTCTAGATGCCAAATAACTCATAATCAATCAGTCAATCAATCAATCAAACATACGATTCATTGGACAGTAGTTTCCTAAGGAGCATATTCCTAATTCCTATTATTAATTTTTAGCTTTTAACTGGGCTTTTGCATAAAATCTCTTCTGCAAATAAAGGGCAGGAGGAAGGGTCCTCTTTGACCGGGTAGATAGCTGAGGCTTCTCTGACTCGCAGATCCAACCATGGAAGCTCCAGGGAGTGCCTTGATCCTTGAGAGATGTCAAAGAGTCAGTCAATGAATAAAGATCCCCTTCAATGGGTGACACAGTCACCTCCCCAGGCCAGTGTACTACCGAATCAGTGAAAGGACATCCACAAAGTAACACTCTGCTTCAGGGTTCTCAGCCTCAACCTGTTCAGGACCAACGTCATGAACCAGCTTCCTGAGCACCCCCCTCTTTCGGAAAGGAGGGCTAGATACACGACTCAGGAAATAGTTCCTTCTTCTTTGAACATGTACGTTTTGGACCAAGAATGGAAATGGGCTGCACTCAGACGAGGTTGATAAAGCACCAGGTTGGCTTCACAAGTGTGGGAATGAGCATTATGAATATCAGGGGAGGTTCATTGAGGAAACAAAATTCTAATAATAAAATCTCTTATTCGTATATTCACTTAATGTTCATATACATGGCCACCCTCCCCAATGAAATTTGGCATCAAGAGGATAAAAAAGAATTGTAGTTTCGAGACTGGATTGCCCAGGGCATTAGTTTATTGCCATTAACTGCTAGATTAGTGGCCTAAATTTACTGGAAGGAATGAAAATGTGAGATTTTTTAGATTTATGGGTAAGTGACTAGAATTGAAGGAAAGCGAGGATTTTGCAGCAGAAGGGTCAACAGTAAATAAAGAACTTGAGGTTCTATGAGAGGATCTCGAATCTGTAATGTACTGTGCACCACCAGAACCCTAAGTGAATACGGCACCAGAACCTTTAGACCCAACTTGAGAGGTCAGGAAAAGGGTTTGAAATAGGGGAGGTTAGTTAAAAATTTCTCTAATCAAAGAATCACTGGCTTTCTTAGATTTCACAAAAGAAGCTAAAGACGCTAAGAGCTTTTAAAGCTCATTATAATCCAAACTACACTTGTTAAGTGCGGCACTGGCGTTCTGTGCTGGTATGTCTTTATCATTATCCCTGATCAACAAGGCTAATATTCTCTGGATTTTTCCCTAAACTAAAATCAAGTTTTCTTTTCTGCTTTGAACTTTTCATTTGAAACAGTGAGACCTTTCCACTCTACACAATGGTTATCTAGACCACAATACTGCCGCCAATATGAGACACAAATATAAAATTTCCTTGAACAATTTACGCAGTACTTACTAACACACCTACGAATAGATATCTCTTGAAGCACTAAAACCTAAATCTGAAACAGCTGGAGTTTATGATCAGTTGACAACACAAGTGTGACGAAGGGATTGAAGACAAAAGTAGTCTAATTACTATACTACAAGCCCAAGTCTTTTGGAAGGAAAGTTTCTGTAGAAAATATTGATAAAACGAGATTCCAGAGAAATGCAATATGAACATTAGATGAGTACTATATAAAAATAAAAAGTTTTATAAAAATTCCATTTTTTGTTCAAGCTCACTATTGTAATTACAAGTTCTCTCCTAACCATACTTGCTTTTTACAGCGCATCTGCCAGTCAAAGAATGAGACCAGTTGGCTCAGGCTGATGGGTTAACCAGCAGAAAACCAAGGCTATAGGCTGTCTACTATTTTATTTCCTTATTCTATCAGACCAAAGCATATGGGAATCTTATTCAGTAAATGAAAAAGCTGACTATAGTCAATGGATTTAAATGTAAAATTCATGATTTTGCTTTAAGAAATCACAACCTTAAATGTTAAGAACAAGGTATAATCTATATCATAAAATTAAAACTTAATCTAATTTTGGTAATTAAAGTAACTAATAAAAATATAAAATAATCTTTCACTGGCAATATTAAACTTTAAGTGTGATAAAATGCAACTAAAATCTATATGAATTTTGTCAGCATAAATTTGATAAGATTAAATTTTACATAAAGATGAAATGTTTAATAAAAGAAAATTTAGTACAACCAACCTCTTCAAGTCCCCGCCATTCAGGAGGTGTTGCAAATCT